>NC_053491.1:62923027-63235527 GCF_905171775.1 Rana temporaria | reverse complement strand
CTTCCCCTCATTTCAGATCTTTCCCTCAGATCTACAGCGACTACAATTCCAAGTGCACCCGTAGTGCACAATGGATTTGCATTTAATAAATCAACCCATATTTAATTTTTCAGTGATTACTGGCTCCACCATTAATTATGACTTATGTATAGATTACAATGAGATCCACAAATTCATGTGCTAGCTACATCCAACAAAAAAAGCTAAAAAGATGCTAAGAACGTGCAACAAAGCCTTATGCATTACGGCTGATTTACTAAAGGAGTTAGAATTTTCATTCAATAAATTATGTGAATATTCACCTCAATTATTCAATTTTGTGAAAAGTTTTCTTTTCACATGATCAGATAACTGAAGTAAATATTTATGCAACTCTCTTTGTAATTCCGCCAAACTAAATAGAGGCCTAACTCAGCGAAGGCAGACATTCTCCCCACTGTCCAGTCAGAATTGTCAGTAGGGTGTCCAGTATGCAAAACATGAGAAGAATCCTATTTCATCACATAGACATTATCTTAACCACTTAACCCCCGGACCATATTGCTGGTCAAAGACCAGAGCACTTTTTGCGATTCGGCACTGCGTCGTTTTAACTGACAATTGCGCGGTCGTGCGACGTGGCTCCCAAACAAAATTGGCGTACTTTTTTTCCCACAAATAGAGCTTTCTTTTGGTGGTATTTGATCACCTCTGCGGTTTATAGTTTTTGCGCTATAAACAAAAATAGAGCGACAATTTTGAAAAAATTGATATTTTTTACTTTTTGCTATAATAAATATCCCCCAAAAATATATAAAAAATTTATTTTTTCCTCAGTTTAGGCCGATACGTATTCTTCTACATATTTTTCGTAATTTTTTTTGCAATAAATGTTTATTGATTGGTTTGCGCAAAAGTTATAGCGTTTACAAAATAGGGGGTAGTTTTATGGCATTTTTATTAATATTTTTTTTTTACTAGTAATCGTGGCGATCATCGATTTTTTTCGGTACTGCAACATTATGGCGGACACTTCGGACACTTTTGACACATTTTTGGGACCATTGGCATTTTTATAGCGATCAGTGCTATAAAAATGCATTGGATTACTATAAAAATGACACTGGTAGGGAAGGGGTAACATTAGGGGGCGGGGAAGGGGTTAAGTATGTTCCCTGTGTGTGTTGTAACTGTAGGGGGGGTGGCCTCACTAGGGGAAATGACTGATCGCTGTTCATACATTGTATGAACAGACGGTCAGGCATTTCTCCCCTGACAGGATCGGGAGCTGTTTACACACACAGCTCCCGGTCCTCACTCTGTAACGAGCAATCGCGGGTGCCCGGCGGCGATCGCGCCTAGTGGCCGCTTCGAGAGCCGACGTAGAGCTACGGGCTCTCGCGCAGGGGAGCCGGCGACTGGTCCGCAAGTAGTTAAAAACCAAGTGAGCACAAAGGTCACCTGAAGTATATAAAATTCACCTCAAAGCACAAACACAATGACGCATAGTAAACTATGGTGTTGATTTACTAAAACTGGAGAGGGTAAAATATGGTGCCGCTCTGCATAGAAACCAATCAGCTTCCAGTTTTTTTGTCAAAGCTTAGTAGCCCTACCCCTGTAAAAGCCGCTGGTGAATATGGGTTTCTCCCACTCTGCACAGCCAGGCACACACATTTTCCACACACGCTGGAGTCAGGAATCAGTCCTTTGTTTTTGTACCAGCTTTTTTTTGTATTTTATTAGGGGAGATAAACTTGGCTAAGGGATAGGGTTATATTGCGATGCCTATTTGATCAGCAAAAAAATAATTCTTCAGGGACACAACTATATACATACCATATATACACTTCTCCTCTTCTACCTCTAGCACAATCTTGCTTGTAGATCTATATCTCCCAGGACCAGTTAGCACTGAAAAGATGATTCAACCTAGATCCAGTTATATCTGTAGCAGATGCCCTATGCAGGAAGGGACCGCGGGCCCCTTTGGTAGTGTAGCAAAAAATAAGTCCCAGTGCTCAGCTGTCCTATTTCTGTGGCTACTGCTCCCAGCACCACCTCTCCAGGCACTGCCAGCCCCTTTCAATAGCCCTCCCCGCTAAAACTTCACAGTCCTCCCAGACTGACTCTGCATCCATCTCAGACTGCTTGCAACCAGTCCCTTCAGGCATGCCTCTCAGTCCTCTGACTGCAACACTCACCAGCTCACCTGGCTGTCTTACTTCCTGGAGATTTGTCTGGCAGTGTTCTCCTGCTGTCCTCTCCTTGCTCCTGTACCTCTTGGTCGGGATCCCCCTATGTATCTTGAAGAGGAGTCCCTTCTGCCCGGAGCCCAGGCTTGAATTTACCCACCCCAGCTTAGAGATTACTTTCAAAGGCCTCTGACAGCTTAACACTCCATCTCCATCTTCCACCCGAACTCCACTGCCCCAGCTGGGCTGACCATGAGTATTTGAGGGGGCCTGCCCCCTGCCAACCCATCTGTTTTGGATTGGCCAGGGCCCTCAGAATACTCCAGGCAGCTTCTTCTCCTCCCCTCCACTCCCATCCTTCGGGAATCTTCTGTTAGTTTACAGAAGTAGGGGGAGGTATCAGAAATGCTGCCTGTGATTCATACCATCCTCCCTGAACAATTTACCTAAACTGTACAAAACCTAACTCTAGCACTCTAGCAACGCTATTGGGTGCTAAACTTAATTAAGCAAGCTGAAATTAGAAGCTGATTGGCTGCCATACACAGCTGCATCAAATTTTGCACTCTCCAGTTTTAGTAAATGAAACAGTTTGTGAATGAACACAGTGCGTGAAGCCTCCACCTTAATGCATAGGATGCATTAAGGTGGAAAAAAAACGAACCTTTACAACCCCTTTAAGCTTTTTTTAGCCTACAAAAGCACCTCTATGTAAGCTGTTATCTGCATGCACACATGGGCATTTACAGGTGTGTTAAAAGAGAAGCTTTTACAAGATTTTTTTTTAAATTAAATGCAATATGGCTGGTGAACAGAACTCTTACAACAATGTAATTTTCCTCTTGTGTGATAGACGCACTCATTTTCTCTGAAGGCTGCACTAAGATACAGTGCAGATTTTAGGAACCCCTTTGCAATAGGTAAGATATTCCTCAAGGGTTATTTACTTCTAAAGGGATGCAACCTTCCTCATTATAACACAGAAAATGCATCTGCAGATTAATAATGAAAGAAACTTTCCCATTCAGAATAAGTACACAATTAGAGTGGAGAAACAAAGAGCTACAGTATTACTTCACAGCAACAAAATATAGGAATCTGCTACAAAGTATGTAAAAATCTCTGCAATGTACATTGATCACTCAGAGGGGAGTGTTTTTTTCTCAACAAAAGCAGAGTTAGGCCGCGTACACACAATCGGTCCATCTGATGAGAACGGTCCGAAGGACCGTTGTCATCAGTTAACCGATGAACCTGACTGATGGTCCGTTGCTCCTACACACCATTGGTTAAAAAAACGATTATGTCAGAACGCGGTGACGTAAAACACAACGACGTGCTGAAAAAAACGTAGTTCAATGCTTCCAAGCATGCGTTGACTTGATTCTGAGCATGCGCGGGTTTTTAACCGATGCTTTTGCATAAAAACGATCGGTTTTGACCTATCGGTTAGGCGTCCATCTGGTCCCTGCGAGCATTTTCGAAACATGGGGGCGGAACTGGTGGCAAATTCAAGAAGTACAAAACATAACACACACACACAATACATTGTAATCTGTTAGGATTACAATAATGTATCAAATCATTTGACCTCAGTTTTGTCCCTAGTGCTTTGTTCAGTGCCCTGTCTGCACTTTTACCATTCTTACTACCTGGAAACTTGAGACGTCCATGGCAGTCAAAAAGAGTCCCTCCACGTCAAAAGTGGTTTTAGAGCAGCTATAAAACAGTGATAGTGAATTAGAATCACTTGCAGAATTGAGCGATAGTGATTCACAGGGAAATTCGTCATCAGACACTGAAAGTGACAACAGCGAAGATTCTGCGACTGAGCTCAGTGATGTGTGAACTTGGTGCTCTATTGACTGTGGTACGGATCACGCAGCGTAGACGTTGAACATGACTATTTCTGACCGATGAGGTAATTGAAAAAATTGTTACTGAGATAAACCGGTACCAAAAGCAACAATTAGATACTACGCATCAGAAGTTTCTAAGAAGCAGAAAATGGGAAACAGTGACCAAAGATGAAATTTGGAAATTTCTGAGCCTAATAATACTTCAGGGAGCGGTGGGGAAACCCCTTCAGAAGTGGTATTGGACAACTAATAAATTACTTAGTACAGATTTTCCCTGATCATTAAATATTTAGGGCCAAATCCACAAAGACCCGGCGTAACTGCGAATTTCTAATTTAAGTTACACTGCCTTAAAATTTCTACCTAAGTGCCCTATCCACAAAGCACTTACCTGGAAATTTCTGGCCGTGTAACTTAAATTCCGCCGGCGCAAGGCGTTCCTCATTTCATGGGGGTGATTCCCATTTAAATGAGGCGTGCTCCCGCGTGGGCGTACTGCGCATGCTTGTGACGTCATTTTCCCGACGTGCATAGCGCAAAATTACGTTACGTCGGGCTTTGTGGATTGCGACGGGTCAATAAAGTTGCGTCAAAAAAAAAAAAAGATACGGCGCGAAAAAAAAAATCAAATTCGAAAAAAAAACGCGTCGCTAGACAGAAGGGTCTGCTTTTACATGGTGTACTAACTTTACACCATGTAAAAGCAGCCCTAATTTTGCGTATGCAACTTAATACTTACGGAGAAAAAACAAAGCAGAAAAGCTTTGTGGATCTCCGTAAGTGCTAATTTGCATACCCGAGGCAGCATTTCGACACAAAATGCCCCCACTGGCGGATGCGGTACTGCATCCTAAGATCCAGCAGTGTAATTCAATTACACATGCCGGATCTTCTCCCTAACTATGGAAAACTGATTCTGTGGATCAGTTCCATAGTTAGGACCAGGGAAACGACGGAGTAACAGCAGTTACTCCGTCGTATCTCTTTTGAGGATTTGGCCCTTACTCTTTGAAAACAATGAAGAATTTGATGAAAAACTCATCCTGCACCAAAACGAAAGAAATTTTTTGAAGTATCTCAAATGATTCTAAAGAATTTCCAACGGAGCTATGTGCCAGAATGAGATATCAATTAATAAGTAATTCTAATTTATGATCGCTGTTTTCTAGCTGGTCTAAAACCACTTTTGACGTAAAGGGACCCTCTTTGGTTGCCATGGACAATCTCCAGTTACCAGGCAGAAAGAACAGTGGGCCAGATTCACAAAAGAGATACGACGGCGTATCTCCTGATACGCCGTTGTATCTCTGAGATACGATTGTCGTATCTATGCGCCTGATTCATAGAATCAGGTTACGCATAGATAGCCCTAAGATCCGACAGGTGTAAGTGACTTACACTGTCGGATCTTAGGCTGCAATTTTAGGCCGGCCGCTAGGTGGCGATTCCATTGCGGTCGGCGTAGAATATGCAAATGACTAGTTACGCCGATTCACGAACATCCGCTTTGCCGTTTCCGTAGAGATATGTCGCGTAAAACTAAGCATGCCTTCAAGGTGGTCTAACCAATCTTAAGTATGGCCGTCGTTACCGCGTCAAATTTTTAAATTTCACGTCGTTTGCGTAAGTCATCCATGAATGGCGCTGGACGCCATTTACGTCAACGTCGAAACCAATGACGTCCTTGCGACGTCATTTAGCACAATGCACGTCAGGAAATTTTAGGGACGGAGCATGCGCAGTACGTTCGGCGCGGGAACGCGCCTAACTTAAATGGTCCCCGCCCCATTTGAATTAGGCGGGCTTGCGCTGGGCGGATTTACGTTACACCGCCGCAAGTTTACAGGCAAGTGCTTTTTGAATCAAGCACTTACGCTGAAAACTTGCGGTGGTGTAACGTAAATGGGATACGTTATGCCACCGCAGCGTAGCCCATTTCTACGTGAATCTGGCCCAGTATATATAATATAACAGTACAGGCAAGGGCACTGGACAAATCACTAGGGACAAAAGGGAGGTGAAATTATTTGATACAGTAATGTAATCTGTAAGATTACAGTGTACTGTATGTGTTATGAAATTTGTACTTTGTGAATTTGCTGCCGGGGCTCCACCCCCATGCATTGCAACTTTTGCAGGGAATGGAGCCTGGCACTCAGAACATTGGGTGAAGGACACAGCCCGCGGTCACAGAGGGGGGACCCTGCAGGATCCTGGTGACAAGGTAAGTACAGCAACCTGGACCAGGATCCTGAGATGCAATCTCGAACGTAGCTCGGGGTTACCGCTAATGGTACTGAAATTTAACCCCAAGCCACACTCGGGAATACCGCCAGGGAGGTTTAAAAAGAAAATCAATGCAGCCACTACATCTAAGGTTTGGTAAACTGCAATATGTTAAATTTTTCGTTTTGCATTTAATACAGCTTAAATTATTATTGACAATAAATGAATTCCATATAACAACTTTGGGGTTGATTTTACTGTATCAACTATATCTTAATTAATAAGTTAAGAAGACACATACAACTATAGATACATTTACAAAAGGAGTGAAAGTCAACTGAAAGACTTGTAGAAATTAGTCCTCAGCCATGCAGCGATGTGCAAATCTGCATAGTGGAGAGGGGGATTTAATACCGTCTAAATAAGGAAAAGTAATTGAGCTTATCCAGGTATGATATTTGCTTAAGCCGTATGATTTAGTTTTGCCTGACTGGTAAGTACATCATCTTTAACAAGTCATGCCATTAATATGTTACAACTAGGGATATGAAAACAATTCACTCTTCAAATAAATGCTATTACCATTTCCAAAACTAAATGCAGAGAAGATTTTCCTGTAGAAATCCCTCCAGTTTATTTAGTTTTTAACACTTTCAGTTTAAACAAATGAGAGCTCAATTAAACGATCTGGCTTGATGGAAAGGGGGGTTATACCAGTTTGTTTTTCTCTTACTGTACATGTAAACCCTTAATATATGACATATGGGGTTGATCTACTAAAGGCAAATAGACTGTGCGGTTGCAGTCATTTTCTCCAGAGCTTAACCACTTAAGCCCCGGTCCATTTTGTTGCTAAATGACCTGGCCACTTTTTGCGTTTCGGCACTGCGTCGCTTTAACTGAAAATTGCGCTACGTGGCTCCCAAACAAAATTGAAGTTTTTTTTTCCAACAAATAGAGCTTTCTTTTGGTAGTATTTGATCACCTCTGCGGTTTTTATTTTTTGCACTATAAACAAAAATAGAGCGATAATTTTGAAAAAAATTCAATATTTTTTACTTTTTGCTATGATAAATATCCCCAAAAAAGATTTAGGCTGATACTTTATCTTCTACATATTTTTGGTAAAAAAAATTGCAATAGGCATGTATTGACTGGTTTGCGCAAAAGTTATAGCGTCTACAAAATAGGGGATAGTTTTATAAAATTTTTACTAATAATTTTTTTTTTACTAGTAATGGCGGCGATCAGGGATTTTTATCATGACTACACATTTTTTGGACCATTGTAATTTGTACAGAGATCAGTGCTATAAAAATGCACTGATTACTGTGAAAATGGAACTGTCAGTGAAGGGGTTAACCACTAGGTGGCACTGTAGGGGTTAAGTTTTCCCGGTGATTGAGTCCACGGGAACCGCGGGCGGGCTCACGGAGATTCCGCTTCTTAAAGGGCACGTTTATATACGTCCTTTGACTGCCCGTGCCATGCTGCAGACGTATATCTGCGTGCGACGGGCGGCAAGAGATTAATGAATGCGGTGAAGCTCTGCTTTCCATCATCCAATCATGTGCAAGCAAAAATGCTGTTTTTTTATTTTCCTTATACGTAATTGGATATTTTTTACAAAGTGAAGCTTTACCACATTCACTAAGCTCTGGGAAATATTAGTGCTACATTTGTAAATGTCAGTGCTGTTGCAGCACTTTCTGTACATCATAGAGAAGTGCCCCTTCACAGGCAGGATTAGGACATGACCCAGCCTTATTGTTTAACTAGTTGCCCCCCGCCCACCGCCAAATGACGGCGGAGAGGTGCGGCTCTCGTTTTGGGACGACGTTATGACGGCATACCAAAACGGCCGCTCTCATGCGCCTGCGGGGGCGTGCAGCAATCTCGGCCATGCCGTGCTGCTAGGACATGGCACGACCCTAATCTCTATAAAGAGCCGTGTCTGCGGGGAACGATCGTCTGTGGGGAAATCCATCGGTTAAAAATCAACGCATGCTCAGAATCAAGTCGATGCATGCTCGGAAGCATTGAACTTCATTTTTCTCAGCACGTCGTTGTGTTTTACGTCACCGTGTTCTGACATGATCGGTTTTTTAACTGATGGTGTGTAGGCAAGACTGATGAAAGTCAGCTTCATCAGATATCTGCTGAAAAAATCCATAAGACTTTTTATTGGATGAACCGATCATGTGTACAGGGCATTAGTTGCTATGCAGTACTACAATGTGCTTTATTGCCTGAAATCACAGTGGATTGCAGTGTGATGGGCTACATATTCTTGTGCAACCCCCGTAGTCACCGCTCAGAGAACCAAAAGTCCTTTTTAAGACTACCATTTTGTGTTTCTCAACAACAACTGTTTAGCTGCTGCTTTTTCCCCATGCAGTTTCCTTCTGTTGTTGTTTTATGTTTTTAGTTTTGTTTTGTTTTTTTCTGTTGTTTCACATTTCTCCTCATTTTCTAATTATTTTCTAGATAAAAATAAAGCATGGTTTTATTTTTTATTTCTATACATTTTTTATTGAAATAAAAAACAGATAAATGATTACAGTTCGAACAGCATGGACATCATACAGAAAGAAGCCACGTTGTAGATTACAAATATTTAAAAGCATGGTTTTATTAAATGTTTTAGGGTTTATGTCTTTGGTGGAGGTATGTTTCTTTTCTTTCACTTGAGCCGTTTTATATTTTAGTGCACGGTGCACAGCATACACTTGTTGCTGACGCATAATGGCTGTCTTTCAATCAAAGCACCACATATTCACCCTCCCCCTCTTTCTTTGCCAATTGCCATAGCTGCCATTACATTTTGGAGATTCCTTTTAAAAAAATGTCAGGCAAACCTAAAAATAGAAGCAGAATTTTTGCAGCTGGATGTAGTGGGGCTTAGAGAAAGGTTTAGCCGCACAGCATTCAGGGGACATCAGGGATGGACCAGCAAGTGGCAGTGAGGCTCCAGCAGCCAGACATTACTGCAAAGTGGGCTCCAGTGGCAGGGAGGGGAAGGATGATGAGGTGACAGACCATTCATAGGCACAGAACAGCAACAATGGAGGATTTTGTCCAATAAATAGCTTCAATAGGACTGAGGGGAGCAGCCATCCTAATCCATCTGACAGCACTGCCCCACAGGTACACAATACAGCTACCACCATGATTGGTCCACAGGGTTCTGCAGTGTGGTTCTTTTTTAACATATGTTTTGCCAAAAGCACACTTGTGATCTGTAGCCTCTGTCTGCAGTTTATTAGCCATGGTAAAAGTACAGGTTACATAATGGCATAAATATGGCTACATGGCTACTTTTGTGTTAGGTATCTCCTTAAAATCCAAGCCAGACTCAAGGGGTCTGATCAGGGGTCAAGTCCTGCGGAAAAAAGTGTGGGAACTCCCACCCAAGATCCACTCCCCCACCAAATAAAACTAATATGCTCATATGCATAATTACTAAACCGCATGTTTTTTTTTTGGATCCACTGTACCTTAGTAATCCTTTATGTTACTGGCCGCAAGTTCTTTCTAAATCCCGCGATAACTCGCGGCAGACCTCTGCAATGTCTCCTGGGAACAATGACAAAAGCTCCCAGGAGACATTGCGGCATCAAGGAAGTGACGGAATACCCGCACACTACCCGATGAATCCATATACAGGAAGTGACCAGTAACAAAGGATTACTAAGGTTCACCTGCCCCTGACAGTGACTCGAGCTGGGCATCGCTGCTTAGTGAAGGATTGGTTCGGGCGACTCGACTGCTCTCGTCCTGCTAAGGGAACTGCGTTCCTGCTGTGAAAAAAGTGCAGGAACTCCGTTCCCACGCGTTCCCGCAGGACTTGAGCCCTGGGTCTGATATGCATTGGGAGAGGGAGCTCCATGCAACATTTTTTTTGCTGTAAAATGTGCTACAGCAAAAGTGACATTTACAAAGAAAAAAATAACATTAATTTGAAAGTGTTGAGTGACAAGTGATGGCGCCAGAAATTAGTGAGTGAAAGATAAAATAATATGGGTAAAGCTGCACCTTTAAGAGGGTAAGCCACTCCAATTAGTGAATGAGTATTGTGACGGTATTGGTATGATATCCCCGTCAAAGATTCCCTTCTTCCATAAGAACATCACCCAATATTCCACTAGGAGGAATATTCCTGAGATCGCCCATTAAGCCACACATGAGTCCAGGCTTACTGCTAGAACAAGACAGACTTTAATGTTATAACACACGGCTTATATGTAATTTCCAAAACTGTTACAATGACAAATCTCCGCCCCCTCACACTGGGGCTTCCATACAGATGATTAGGCAGACACGATGGAGCCGATGCTGAAAACACATTTTCTTTAGACAATGACATCAATGACGCTGATTACTAGTTGTACTGAATACATTAACTAGACAGCTCGACCCCGCATATAGAGAGATAATTACCACAATGGAGCAATCAGAATAATTAACACAAGCCACTTAAACACAGATCTCCTTCACACAACACAATAGATCAATTAACCTTTAGAAATAGTGAGGGGACATTAGCATGTCAATAACCTGTTAGCCGAGGATTGAATCACACATGGCAAGCAGGGAGAATTAAACTGAGACATATAGGCAAATGCATCACAATGGCCCCCCTTTTTCTCCCTGCTACGGCAAACCCGGTTGGACCTTTCCTGGTCCAGTAGGGTTGACGGGTTCAGAGCTTTTAGTCCGAGGTTAACTCCGTTTGGCGTGACTGACCTCCCTTGGCAACTGTTTCAGACTGCCACCGGGTCGTCAGATCACACGCCGTTCAGTCCCCAAGTCTTTGTGCGATCTGCAGAGTCACCAGAAGTCAGTGCGAAGACGGCGAATGGGTCTGTGCGCCGCCATCTAGGTGTCCCGCTATGGGAGGGGCAGGTTATGGCTCTGAAGTGACAATCACAGGAGATTCATAAAAGAAAAAGTTATATTTGTTGAAATGCTGTAGCACTGGTGCTCAGAGTTCAGGGGGGAATCAGGGCCCCATAGGGTCAGCCACCCTCTGCTCCCTCCGCAGCCGCCAGTTCTCCTCTTTGAGCTTCTCCAGCTCCATCTCCAGTTCATGGAGCCTGGGGGGGTCAGCCTGCTGTGACCTCAGGTGGTTGTTCTCCTCCTCCATGCGGCTTATGCACTCCTCCAGCTCTATGTACTCACGGATCAGCTCCTGCTTGCTCATGTCCTGCAGGCTCTCCACGTGGTCCTTCATCATCAGGAACTGGGTGGTGGTGTAAGGGGCCACCGGTGGGCCCTTGGCGAACATCTCGGCCCGCATCTGGGACGCCCGCTGCGACTCCCTCTCCTCCAGTCGCTTCTTCTCCTCCCAGGTCAGCTTGTTATACGGCTTCCAGGACCTCTTCTTCTTGGGGGGTAGCCGGCGGTGCCTCTTTCTGCCCAGCTCCCTCCAGGGCCCCTCCGGCTCATGGCTGTCGCCCATGACCAGCTGACAATGGTGTTCCCTGTTGTCCGTAATACCAGATTGTACCGTGAGGACTTCGTAAATGGTGTCCAATGGTTCTTCCGGACCCAGCTCCTGGAGATCCCAAGCCGAGTCTATACAATGGGCTGCTGCTGGTGGGCGGTACCCAGGTTGAGACCAATTTGACCTGGTGTTGTCGTTCATGGGGCAATTCTGCTTGAAGTGACCCAGCTGTTTGCACCGGAAGCAGCGTTGTTCGTTGTCCTCCTGGCGTGGATAGCGAGGGCTAGATGTCACCGGTCTGTTAGGAGGTTGGTATCTAGCGGCTGGTGGGTGTGAGGGCACCGTTGGTCGTGGAGGTTGTACCCGTGGTGTGACCTGGTTTGTCTTGCGAGTATCCGCATATTCATCCGCCAACTTTGCGGCCTCTGGTAGAGTCATGGGCCTGCGATCTCTCACCCAATCTTTGACGTCCGTCTGGATGTGATTGTAAAATTGCTCCAGGAGCATTAGTTGCAAAATGTCCTCTGCGGTGGTGGCCTGGCTGCTGTTAACCCAGTTAGAGGCCGACAGGGACAACTGGCATGCCCATTCCGCGTAAGAGTCTTTCGTGGTTTTGCGTGAGTCCCTGAACTTCTGTCGGTGGGGCTCTGGGGTTACTGCATAACGAGCCAGGAGCGCTTCTTTAACCCTGGCGTAGCTATGGATATCCTGATCTGGCACGGTCCGGAAAGCATCAGAAGCTTTGCCTGACAGTTTGCCTGACAATATTGCAACCCACTCTCCTCTAGCTATTCGGTGCAGGTTACATTGTCTCTCAAAGTCTGCCAGGTAGTTATCAATTTCACAGTCCTTTTCATCAAAAGCTTTAAAAGCGCTAAACGGAATCTTCCTTGCGTCTGCTGTGCTGTACTCACTGTTTGGAGAATGTGCGGCTGCTTGTTGGACTGCTGCCAGTTTTAACTGTAGCTCTGCATTTACTAACAGGTCCATCACTTTCAGCACCACATCCGGCGTTGGGTTCGGACCGAACCAAGCTAGCTTCTCTCTCATTAGCTTGTTGGCTAGCGATTCCTCTTCCTGAATCACTGGTGTCTCCATCTCTTGTACTGCTGGCGTTGCTGCAATCCCGTTCTCCTGGTCTAGCTCCATTAATTCTTCTATGATGACCCGCTTGGTTTTGTTGCTAGCAATCCTTCCACGAACTTCCAGTAGTTCTTCCAGTGTCTGCTTGGAATCCGGGTGTAACGGGCAATAGAAGGGAAAATCCCTCTGCTGCCAACCAGTTGTGACGGTATTGGTATGATATCCCCGTCAAAGATTCCCTTCTTCCATAAGAACATCACCCAATATTCCACTAGGAGGAATATTCCTGAGATCGCCCATTAAGCCACACATGAGTCCAGGCTTACTGCTAGAACAAGACAGACTTTAATGTTATAACACACGGCTTATATGTAATTTCCAAAACTGTTACAATGACAAATCTCCGCCCCCTCACACTGGGGCTTCCATACAGATGATTAGGCAGACACGATGGAGCCGATGCTGAAAACACATTTTCTTTAGACAATGACATCAATGACGCTGATTACTAGTTGTACTGAATACATTAACTAGACAGCTCGACCCCGCATATAGAGAGATAATTACCACAATGGAGCAATCAGAATAATTAACACAAGCCACTGTTTAAGTGATCTCCTTCACACAACACAATAGATCAATTAACCTTTAGAAATAGTGAGGGGACATTAGCATGTCAATAACCTGTTAGCCGAGGATTGAATCACACATGGCAAGCAGGGAGAATTAAACTGAGACATATAGGCAAATGCATCACAAGTATATAAGAAAGGTGTGGCACTATCCCATAATAAACATTCATCTACAGTATTAGTGATGTGTCAAAATCATTTCAAACAAAAAATAACATCAAATCATAAAAAATTATAATGGTTGAGTATACAGTAAAACCTTGGTTTGCAAGCATAATTCGTTCCAGAAACATGCTTGTGATCCAAAGCAATTGTATATCGAAGCATTTTTTTTACAGGGTATAAAAGAGAAGAGAGGCAACTCCAGTGTAGCAATAAGTTGCTAAATGTTGTACCTTCATTAAATGTTGCTACACTTAGAGGCTCCTCTCTTCTTTTTTCTACTCAGTTGTGACATGACGCTACTCTTATATGAAGACATTGCTTGTTTATCAAGGCAAAATGTATTAAAACATTTTGCTTGTCTTGCAAAACGCTCTCAAGCCAAGTTACTCTCAAACCAAGGTTTTACTGTATAGGAAAAGTAAGTCACTATCTCATATTACCTTCATCGATTAATAATGTGACCATGACTAATTCATATCAACCAATAAAGTTTTTGTTTTCTGAATTATGGTGATTGGACTCTTTTTCTCTTTCTTTTAGTGAAGTTATATTGAAATATCTTTACTTGGCCTGTTTACAGATTTAGGGGCAGATCCACAAAGATTTCAAAATTCCCGCGTCGTATCTTTGTTTTGAATCCTCAAAACAAGATACGACGGCATCTCGGCTAGATCCGACAGGCGTACGTCTTCATACGCCGTCGGATCTTAGATGCAATTTTCCGGCGTCCGCTAGGTGGCGTTTCCGTCGAAATATGCGTCGAGTATGCAAATTAGCTTTTTCCGGCGATCCACGAATGTAGGTCGGCCCGGTGCATTTTTTTCCGTCGTTTGCATTCGGATTTTTCCGGCGTATAGTTAAATCTGCTATATGGTGGCGTACTCAATGTTAAGTATGGCCGTCCTTCCCACATACAATTTTGAATTTTTTGCGTCGTTTGCACAAGTCGTAAATAGGAATTTGCGTAGAATGACGTCACCGTCGTAAGCATTGGCTGGTTCTGGTTTAATTTCGAGCATGCGCACTTGGATACCCCCAGGGACGGCGCATGCACAGTTAAAAAAAAACATTGTTAAGTCGGTTCACGACATATTAACATAAAACACGCCCCCATCACAGCCATTTGAATTCCGCGTCCTTACCCCACGAGAAATACACTACGCCGCCATAACTTACGGCGCGGATTCATTGTGGATTCAAACTAAAAAAGATAAGTTACGGCGGCGTAGCGTAGCGTATATTAGATACGCTGCGCCCGTCGCAGATGTATGTAGATCTGCCCCATATTGTTTTTTTTTCTACAGTTATATGATATAATATTTTTTTATATTGGTTGATATGAATTGGTCATATTATTAATCGTTGAAGGTGTAATATGAGATAGTGACTTACTTTTCCTATATACTCACCCATTATACATTTTTATGATTTGATGTTATTTTTTGTTTGATATGATTTTGACACATCACTAATTCATACTCATACTCATTCAAAAAAATGACATTGTTAAAATTGCTAGCAAATAAAACTTCATTGTTGGCTTCTTTAAAAAATGTTATGTATTTTGGAGGGCCTTTGTGGTCTATGTACTGATTTGTATTTTAAAAAGAGCTGCCAGGAATGAGATGTCATTTTCCCGGCAGGTTAAAACTCATTTTTCCTTTGTAAATGTCAGTGCTTTAAAAAAAAACACTGTTCCTAGACGCATGGAAATAATTTATTTTTTCTCGCATTGGTACATGTTATCCCCCCCCCCCCCCACCATGCTATTTTTTGACACCCCCTTGCCTATTACAGGTAGCTCAGAAAATTGAAATGTTTAATTCCACACTGATTCAGCTCCTATTTATTTCTATGGGGATTGGGTTCAGCATCTGAGCTTCTTTGAAGTTTGCTTAACTCTCCTTGACCAAACCCAGGGCAATTAAGCTCATTGCTGCCATTAAGTCACATTACCGCTAGTATCTTCTTTTTTTGCTTCCTGGTACCAGGCTGCTACTGATTAGATTGCAATATTGTGAAAGTCTCAATATTATCTCACAGCTTTACAGAAATTTGTATTTGATAGAAAAATAACATCTACTAAATATCACACCTAAAAACTTTAACTAAACTTAACTAACATCTCTGTATTTATTATATACAGTTAGCAGTCAAAAGCGAGAGATCATTATTGTTTGTAATTTCAATGGCTGGTTTCTCAGTTGAAATATGCAGCTTAATAAATAAATTTGGTAGTATTTGAAACCCTCATTTCGCTAAAACATAGGATGACTTAATGAGGGTTTCATTTCAGCAACTTTATTGAAATTTTTGTTTTTCATTAAACAAGTTCCGATATTTCTTCTCCAATAAAAAATAAGTAAAATGCACTTTTTCTTTGGTGAATACTGTTCAAGATTAAGGATGAGCCGAACACCCCCTTGTTCGGTTCGCATCAGAACTTGCGAACACACCAAATGTTCGTGTGAACTTTAGAACCCTGTTAAAGTCTATGGGACTCAAACATTTGAAATCTAAAGTGTTAATTTTAAAGGCTAATATGCAAGTTATTGTCCTAAATAGTGTTTGGGGACCTGGGTCCTGCCCCAGGAAACATCTATCAATGCAAAAAAAGTTTTAAAAACAGCTGTTTTTTCGGGAGCAGTGAATTTAATAATGCTAAAAGTGAAACAATAAAAGTGTAATATTACTTTAAATTTCGTACCTAGGGGGGGGTGTAAAGTCAGCATGTGAAAAAGCGCATGTTTCCCGTTCATAGAACTGTCCCTGCACAAAGTGTAATTTCTGAAAGAAAAAAAGGCATTTAAAACCGACTTTGCGGCTATAATGAATTATCCCTAGATCTTATTTCTCTACTTTACAGTCAGCTTTTACAAAGTTTATCTGGGGTCATAGAAAACCTAGATTACATAAGAAATTACTATCATTGCCTAAAGACAAAGGAGGAGCAGGTGCTCCTGATCTTTACCATTATTATGTTGCAGCAGTATTAAGAAGGATAGTGAACTGGTTTCACTATTCCAATACTAAACAATGGGTATTAATAGAACAATGGTTAAATCAACTTGATCTCACTGCTCTTCCCTGGTTAGATCTTGAAAATAGTGATATTTATCGAGACTCATTTCACACTATACCCTCTCTTACATCTCATCTATTGAAAACCTGGACTAAAACAGCTTTACAATTAGAACTTTCCTCACAAGTAGGACCTATGACTCCTTTATTTGGTAACCCACGATTTCCGCCGGCCTTAAACCGTAAAAAAATTCTTATATGGAACAAAGAATCACATCGTAGAGTGTGCCAGATCACCAGCCAGGTAACATTCCCACCTATATTAAACTTAATTTTTACACAGAAACCTTCACTTCCGCAATGGTTGGAATATCGGCAATTATTATCCTTGTTGTCCTCTATTCCCTCAAACAGATTTTTGTATAGAGACGCAACTCAGTTTGAACTTCTGTTGCTACAAGACTCAAAACCAAAACATGTCCTATCCTCAATCTATAAGATACTTACTATAAAAAAACACTCTGAACTTCCTGAATATACAAAGAAATGGATGAATGAGCTAAATGTTCAAACCCAAGAGGCAGAGTGGAAGAAATCATTTAATTTAACACATTGTATGTCACTAACAATTAAAGCACAAGAGACAAACTATAAACTTCTTTCCAGGTGGTACTGGAGCCCAATGTCACTAAAACGTATATACTCAGATAAATCAGACATATGCTGGCGATGTTACGCATCTAAAGGTTCATTGCTGCACATTTGGTGGGAATGCCCCGAAATTTTTAATTTTTGGGAAAAAAATTGGCAATTATATATTTTAGTTACTGGCGATCCACTACCAAATACGCCCCAAATTACTTTTCTTTCAATTCTACCAGGATCATTCAAAAATATCAAAAGGGGTCTTTTGAGACATTGGTTGACAGCAGTGAGACTGGTTATACCATGACATTGGCGTTCAACACAGATACCATCAGTTAAGGAATGGGTCAGTGAGATGGATCACATAGAGAAGATGGAATCACTCTCACAAACTAGATACACACAAGGAACACCTCCGGATCTGGGTCTCCTGGAGGGTATAAAGAGAAACAATAAGAAATTAGAAAGTCCTTATGGAAATAAAATAAAAATTAGTTGCGACTGGGGGGAGCCTTTGCTGCCATCCATTAACCCACATCCCCCTTTTTTTTGTGTTGTCTCTGTCCTGTAGTGTCCTGTTCTGTCCTGTTTTGGCTTTTATTGTCCTATCCTGTTTTGTCTTGTTTTGTTCTGTTTTGTCCTGTCTTTGCCCTGTATATCTTGTTATATATCTATATTGGTTAGTGTTTTTTTTAAAATTATATATGGAAACTATACCCGAAAATGACTAGATGAAATGATTGTATTACTTTTATGAACTCATCAATGTTTGTACAATAATCTATAGTGTTATAACTTAATAAAATCAGAATGAATATAAAAACTGCTTTTTATTCATAATGTGTGTATTATTTATTCCAATCTATTTATTTAAATTTATTATATTTTTTTATACATTTACAATTTATTCAGAGAAAAATAAAGTATATGTATTTAATTTGCTACCAAATTAAAACCGTCCCTGAGAAAACAATGAGCTAGATTCACAAAGAGTTGAAAGATGCGCCGTCGTATCTATGCGCGCTATTCAGGGAACTAGATATGCCTGAATTCGTGCTGCATCCGACCGACGTAAGTCTTAGTACGCCATCGTATCTAGGGTGCATATTTACGCTGGCCGCTAGGGGCGCTTCCGTAGATTTACACGTAGAATATGTAAATGAGCTAGATACGCCGATTCACGGACGTACTTGCGCCCGCTACGCCGTTTACGTAAGGCTTACGTCCGGCGTAACATTACCCCTGCTATATGAGGCTATAAAAGGTATGGACGTCGGAACAGCCATCGAATTTTACATCATTTACGTAAGTCTTACGTGAATGGGGCTGTGCGTAGGTTACGTTCACGTCGAAAGCATTGAGCCGACGTTTCTTAGGGAGTATATGCAACGTGATTCTGAGCATGCGCACGCATGCGTCGTACAAACGGCCATTCATTTACATGGGGTCATGGCTAATTTAAATGAAGAACGCCCTCTACCTGCCTATTTTGAATTAAGCGGGCTTACGCCAGCCTATTTACACTACGCCGCGCAACGTACAGCACCAGATCTTTGAGAATACTGGTCTGGGCTCCCTATTTTATGTTGGCGTAGCGCATATGAGATGCGCTACGCCGGCCAAAAGATACGCAGAGCTACCTGAATCTAGCTCATTGTATAGTAGTTTATAATAGACAACAAATGCTAAAATCATGTGCAGAGCTGAGACATTGCAAAAACAAACCTGTGCCTCAAGCGGTATTACAAGTTAGCCCATTCATGCTTCACAATTGCACCCGTTTCATGTTTTGAGTTACAGAGGAGGTCTAGGGCTATAATTATTGCTCTTGCACTAATAATCGCAGTGATACCTCACATGTGTGGTTTGAACACCTATTTCATATGCGGGCGCTGCTAAAGTATTAGTTTGCGTGTTTAATTATTTTATTTTTTCTTATTTCGTTTACCTATTATTTTTTTGTTCTACACTGTTGTTTTTTTTTAATTGTGTCACTTTTATTCCTATTGCAAGGAATGTAAACGCCCCTTGTAATAGAAAAAAGCATTACAAATATAAATATGAGATCTGGGGTCAAAAAGACCTCACATTTACACTAAAATGCAATAAAAAAATGCAATAAATTAAATATCATTAAAAAAAAAATTATCTTTAAGAGCTATGGGCGGAAGTGATGTTTGACGTCGCTTCCGCCTTGCAATCGTATGGAGACAGGTGGTGACCATCTTACCCTCACTCATCTCCTTACCACAGATGGAAGAGGACCCAATCACCTCCGCTGCTACTGACGGCTTCGGCAAGCGGCGGAGGGCAACGGAGCACGGTGGGAAGGGGCCCTCTCCCGCCACTGATAAAAGTGATCTTGCAGTGAATAAACTGCAGAGACCACTTTTATCTGAAAGCAAACCCCCCCTTCTGAAGAAGAGGATACCGGGGGTTATGGTAGGTAGCTGCTGTCAAAACAACAACATCCCTCTTTAAAGTTCCGCTGTATAATGACGACGGGCGGTCCGTAAGGGGTTAAGAATATTCTCACATAAGAAATGTGTGAATTCTGGGTGAAAATTGTGCGAAAACATTTATAAATAGACAGTTTTTACTTTGTTACTACATTATAATGAATGTGCAGCACAGTGCTTTGAACCTATGCATATCCCTAGTGGGTTTGCATTTTCTTCCTGTGTTTGTATGGGTTTCTTACAGGTTCTCCATTTCCTCCCAAATTTTGGACATATTAGCAGGCTTGTTGTCTCTAAATAGGTCCTAGTTTGTGTGTACAAATTTTCTATGCACGTATTATCACATTATGCACACCTGTTTTGTGTAAACTTGAGAAAAGACCCACCTACCTTTTTAAAAATAGTTTTCAAGAACATTCTACGGAAAAAGCCCTCAAGCAGATCAGACACAGTGACAGACAGATTCACTGACAGTTTGGTATGATGGTATGGATATATACATACTATGGCCCGGATTCACAAAGGACTTACGCCGGCGTATCTTGAGATACGCCGCGTAAGTGCAAATATGCGCCGTGCTCACAAACCGAGATACGCCTTAAAATAGGCTTCATCCGACCGACGTAACTTGCCTACGCCGGCGTATCGTGGGCGCATATTTACGCTGGACGCAAGTGGTGCTCCCATTGATTTCCTATTCAAATATGGAAATGAGGGAGATACGTCGATTCACGAATGTACTTGCGCCCGGCGCATAATATACGCGGTTTGCGTAAGTCGTACGTCCGGTGTAAAGTTATTCCCCATATAGGAGGCGCAACCCATGCAAAGGTATGGACCGGGGAACACAAGCCGTCGTATCTTATGTCGTTTACGTTGTACGTGAATATGACTAGGCATAGGTTACGTTCACGTCGTAGGCAGTGATCCGTCGTATCTTAGGGAGTAGTTCCGATGTGATTCTGAGCATGCGCAGTGGGATGCGTCCACGGGACGGCGCATGCGCCGTTCGTTATTCGTATCTTTATGGCGCCCGGCCCATCATTTGCATGGGGTCACGCCTCATTTGCATGGCTCACGCCCACTTCCACTTACGACGACTTACGCATAGGAAACCCAGCGCAGATTTGGCAGCACTGGCTTTGTGAAACCAGTGCTTGCCTCTCTGCGCTACGTCGGTGCAGCGTATATGAGATACGCTACGGCGGCATAAAAATGCGCCGATGTATGTGAATCTGGGCCTATATGTGCAAGGCATTAAATGGTGTTTAAAGTAATAGTTTTAATGGAATTTGTATTCTTTTAATTATGCCTTGAAAATGCAAAATTATTATTCACTATAATTATAACTGAACAGTAATCATATTTTTATACCCATCACTCATTCCTAAATAAAGGCAAATAAATGTAATACTTCTGTGATTAAATAGCCAAAGTTATAATTTACATTTTTAAATGTATCATAAGAAGAAAAAAAACTTGTATTAATTAAAAGGATAAATATGGAAAAAGGCATCATTTAGAATTTTCATAGCCATAGTAATTCCAAAATAATGTTGTAATCTAATTGCAATTACTAAAAAAACAGAAATAGTTACTTTTGTCTACAAATTATGGATTTAAAAAGTGAAATTTGTGTTTTGCCAGTTTTAATCAGTCCAGCTGTTATATTATTTCCATAATTACCCTTTTTTAAAATAAAAATGTTGGCTTTTTTCTCATAATATGCACTCTAAAAGATTATGATTTTATATCTTGCTTTAATACTTTTGAGTTGGAGAAAAATGCCTTTTTTTTCTTTTAGCGTTAAGGTTTAACTAGTTTCAAAAAATAACTTGAGCTGTTTGAAGGCAGGGATTTGGGATTAAAATTATGATCCAATGAATTATTAAAAATTCTCATTTTTAAAAAGTCCAGTTAATTACTTTTCCTTGTAATTGTATCTTTATAAAGTTAGGTATATGACTCTAATCCTAATAAAACTATACTTGTGTGGACATGACTTAGTCAAGTTTTATTTCTAAATGATTTTAATACTATTTATATCCCAAGAACTAATGGCATCTTTGAGTCATGAAGGATCTATTTGCAGATTGTGTAGTTGGTAATTATTTCAACTTAAAAACAGATGTGTTTAAAATGAGTTTAAAAATATCTTAAAACAACATCACATTTTTACCACCCTCACCAAGGTATGTTTTTTTTCTTTGTGTTATTAATCTTTTCACTGAAAATTTGCATTCATCTGGTATCCAAGAGGAAGACTGTCTGCTGATGAGAAAATGCTGTTTCTGCCATATACATAAATGCAAGCTTTTCAGGTTCTCTGATTACACTTTATATTTTGAATGCCAAGCGCCCTCGTGTTTTTCTCATTTTTCAGTTTTTGCGATTGTACAGTGACATCCAGATCATAATGGCTACCAATTACTTGCAGATTATTCAATGCTCATTGATTATTTAAATGCTATATTCTGCAAAATGACTTGGAGGTTTCAAAGTATGTTCAATGACATTTTAAAATAAAATGACATTTTAGAGTTGTAAATCAAACTTGAACAATGAAATAAAGCTTCTCTGGAAGGAATAGCGGTTTACTGATCATGAATATTTTAAACATAGCTAAGAGATATTTTGTAATGAGCACACGTACTAGTGATAACACGGAATATATAGCACTTTCTCTTTGACAGACATAAAACAAAGAGGCGTTGTTGCACTTATTTATATTTCTGTATTTTAAGTCTATTATTTTTTTTTTTTTATGGTCACTGTTTGAAACCAAAAATGCAATTGATGCATAAAATAGAAATCATATATCCACCTTTAACTGTTTTTGTCTCTGTAGCCTATCTGAGTAGAGGTATCCTGGATCATTGTCCACTTCCCCTGCATCCAGCATCCAAGTCCATAAGATCTTAAATCCAAACATACCATTTGGGACACTTCGATGGGATTCTTTTGAAGTGCTCTTAAATTAATTTAGCAGGAAGTACTAGTCATAGCCTATGATGATGCTGAATCTTTTCCCATAGTAAACCCCACTGAGTTAAAACATATGGTTTGGGAAAAGTGTCATGACTATATATGACTAGATTCACCTTAATTGAATTGATCCTTTTGACAAAACATATCTGTCAGGGACATGCTGGCCATAGCGCAGCAGATGTGCAGAGGCCATTGTGTGGGCACAGTTCCAGTGATATCCCTCCTGACAGGCATGTCCGCGTGATCAGGCGAACGCATATGTAGCAAATAGTAAGAAGAGCCGGTAAGACTGTAATCCTTGAAGTGTTATTCATTGGTACATCAGAGTGACAGTAAAACAATAGCTTTGATGCGTTTCGGCAATAGTGAGTACGCGCACAGGCGCACACGTGCGCACCCCATTAGCATTGCCACCAAGAGCAGTATATAGGGATGGCAGATGCACTAGGGGCTTGCTGGCCGATCTGCAGCTATGCCCCTGTATCCTGTTCCAGTGCCTACCCTTAATCTGATTGTGACATGGCATCCTCTCCACTCCTGACCTTGGCTCACTTGACTCTCTCTTCTTGCTGGATTATCTGTTGCCAAACCTCTGCATGAACTTGACCATTCTTATTGATGTCTCTGATGTACCTGATCCTCTGTGTATAACCTGGCTTGTCTGACTCTGCACCAGTCTCCTCCCTCTGCTACCTGCATCCGTGGTACAGAGCACCTGCAACCTACCTGCATCTACAGCACCCCTGAATCCACTAGTGCCTGTATCCACAGCCACCAACCGTAGCTCCACTACCGCTGCTAGCTGCTACATGTGCTCCACTGTGACTGGAGAACATCACAGGCACTCCTACATCACTGTGCTCTCGTGGCCACTGTTGCAAACTCAGTGTTCCCTGAGCCGGAGCTGTACGAGAGGCCTTCCTCTGCTCATCAGGCTCTACCTGAAGGTGCATGACAATATCTATATGCTTACATATATGTGTAACGGAATGGCCCATGATACCCAGAGGCTTTTGAAGGATGCGGGGTACTCCTGTGCCAGCTTCAATAATGACTTTTGGGTCTAGGGTCATCCTATGTCCCTTAGGGGCATAGGATGACTGAGAACTGATATCTCGAATTACATGAGATGGGACATTAATGATAATTCATGTATTGCAGGAGATTTTGGAAAATTACAAGTGGTTTATTCTGATCTCAACAGGTCAATAGAGTGTGATTCATTCAATGTGTAACATAGACTGTTGAGATGCTATATAAGTCCACCTGGCTGTAGTGAGGGGGCTTGCTGTGATTGCAATATGTTGTCCATTGTGCTAATTATGTCTGCTCCTAAGATATTTCATTGTGTATGCTAATGACACTGTTTTGTGTGAAGATACTATTGATAATAGATGTGGAATGTGACTTGTCAGCTGTAGTAATTAACTCCTCTAGATTCGGTGCCAGAAAGTCTGACCTTTCAGGGGTGGGGAATTAGCATGTCAATTATGTTTAGTAAAGGAATGTGTTTTGTGTAACAGGTGAGCATAACTTGTTGCAGAGCCAGACCGTCTGGGTAATGAGTAGTAATTAACTCACCTGAATGTCATTATCTAAAAGAATGTGGATTGAGGGGGAACTCGTTAAGCACCCATTGTGTGATGTTTTGGGTGGAGAGTTTAATTGTCCATGTGATTACTGTAGCATGCTTGTAACTGTATATAACAAGGCTGAGTTACCATTAAAGTATTCATTCGTTTGAACCAGAGATAGAGCTGCATGTCTCGTCCTTCTGGAGGAAATAATGGATCGTGTCTGTTGGATTGTTGGAGTGTCGGATAAGCTGTCGTGGGTTGGTGAAATGGGAATATCGTAAACAGTGTTAACCCCTGACCGTTACAATATGTTTGTAATTTAATTTAAAGTAGCCACACCACTTCAAATGCCATAAGAGGAAGTTAACTGTGTAAATTGTGACTAATTTTCCCTTCTAATAGTTTACAGATAGGTATTTTGTATCTATTTACCATATGTGTAATGCAGTTAATTTACAAATAGTTATGGAAACAGCTCTCGTTGTTAGACACATTAAGCTGACAACACATGGATCAAAATGTGTCTGTTTCAGCAAGAACTGGCTGAATTTAAAGTGATATGCCCCCTCTCTCTCCTCATTGAGTTTGATTCACAGCAGTGGGAACCAATGGCACTTTGCTGCTTCCTCAGCCAATGAGGAGGGAGGGTCCCGGACAGTCGAGATGCAGCATTGTGCAACATTGTTGGATCGAGATGGGGCTCAGGTAAGCATTAGGGGGCTGAGGGGGGCTGCTGCACACAGAAGGTTTTCTATCCTAATGCATAGAATGCATTAAGATAAAAAACCTTCTGCCTTTACCACCACTTTAAATAGATCTATGGCCATTAAAAGTCTGTCGATCAACTTTTCATGGACTAGCTTGATAAACAAACTTTAATTAAATCATCGCTGCAGTGCTGATCAGTGTGTTCTGATAGCACAGGACTCCAACTGACCTCTCTGCTATCAGAATAGAATGACACAGCGGGGAGGATTCTCAAGCCCACCTGAAATGTGTGAATAGGAAAATCCATTCTGTTTTCTCTGTATAGCCCATGACTGAGAAAAAAAAATGGAACATGTATGAGTTTGACAGTGTTAAAATATTTTCACTTATTTTTGAGTTGTTTAACCGCTTGCCGACCAGCCGCCGCAGTTTTACAGCGGCAGGTCGGCTCGGCTTACGAGTTCACGTAATATTACGTAATCTCGCAAATCTGCCAATAGGGGCATGTGCGCTCCGCCGGGGGCGCGCGGGCATGCCCCATGCTTGCTCCCGGTCCCGATACGTGAGCCCGGTGGGCGCGATCACCGCCGGGCACCCGCGATCGCTTGTTACAGAGCGAGAACCGGGAGCTGTGTGTGTAAACACACAGCTCCTAGTCCTGTCAGGTGGAGAAATGTATGAACAGCGATCAGTCATTTCCCCTAGTCAGTCCCACCCCCCCATCAGTTAGAAAACACCCAGGGAACATACTTAACCCCTTCCTCGCCCCCTAGTGTTAACCCCATTCCCTGCCAGTGGCATTTTTATAGCAATCAATGCATTTTTATAGCACCGATCGCTATAAAAATGCCAATGGTCCCAAAAATGTGTCAAAAGTGTCCGATGTGTCCGCCATTAGGTCGCAGTACCGATAAAAATCGCTGATCGCCGCCATTACTAGTAAAAAAAAAATATTAATAAAAATGCCATAAAACTATGCCCTATTTTGTAGACGCTATAACTTTTGCGCAAACCAATCAATAACGGATTATTGCAATTGTTTTACCAAAAATATATTGAAAAATACGTATCGGACTAAACTGAGGAAAAAAAAGTTTTTTTATATATTTTTGGGAATATTTATTACAGCAAAAAGTAAATTTTCAAAATTGTCACTCTATTTTTGCGCAAACAAATAAAAACCACAGAGGTGATCAAATACCACCAAAATAAAGCTCTATTTGTTGAAAAAAAATTATGCCAATTTTGTTTGGGAGCCACGTCGCACGACCGCGCAATTGTCAGTTAAAGCGACACAGTGCCAAATCGCAAAAAGTGGCCCGGTCATTGACCAGCAATATGGTCTGGGGCTGAAGTGGTTAATGACTATCTCTAGATGAGCTGTAATAATCACAAACAACAGTTTGTTAATCATTGATCACATGGGCCAGGAATAAACGGTGTTTGTATTGTATATTTTTATTAAATAGCCCATTTGGATTTTTTTCTCTATGACATAGATAATTGGAATATGATGATGTACTGTGCAGCAACATATTTTGGACACATTCAAAATAATTTGTGTGTTTTTATAAAATACATTTTAAGTTGCTGACTTGTATTACGGTAATATATAATATATATGTGTGTCAATTTTGACCTGACATTACAGAATTTACAAATCTGTATAAATCAAGTAAGTATATCTGAAGACAACATTATAACTTTTTTGTCATTTTTTTTTTTTTTGTAAAGGGGTTGTAAAGGTTCGTGTTTTTTCACCTTAATGCATCCTATGCATTAAGGTGAAAAGCCGTGAGAGCCGCCATGGGACCCCAGAATAGAGGGATCGGGGTCACTCTGTGCAAAAAAAAACTGCACAGTGGAGGTAAGTATGATATGTTTGTTATTTAAAAAAAAATATCCTTTAGTCTAATCTCTCTGCTCAAGCAATGAAATGTCTGCAAGCTTCCTTGCTAGCACTGACATCCTCCGATTTCAGCTTCCTATGGCTTTAGTACCTCAACTATTTTGATTGGCCAGCCTGGGAAGACATAGCTCCAGCACAAGGGAGTTCATTCAACTCAGCACTTTGCAGATGCCTGGTGTATACACTGAGCGTGTTCTTTCATGTACAAATAAAAGAAGAATGTGAACAGGAAGGTAAGAAGCCTTTATAGCAGAACATATAAAGTATGTACTGTATCTTCTGCAATATAATATTTTTTTTCTTTAACTACTTGCCAACCAGTCGCCGTTTTTATACAACGGCAGGTCGGCATGATCCCGCGAACCGTCGTAGCTGTACGCCAGTCACTATAAGCGGGATAGCAGGTGCCGATGCTTGTGACCGGCGGTCCCGATGACCGCTGGCCGGGGGCGATCTTGGACATGAGAGGCAGAACAGGGATGTAAGTGTGTCAAACATGTCCCTGTTCTGTTCTGTGAGAAAAGACAGATCGAGAGTTCCTAATAGCTAGGAAACACCATCTATCATTTCCTCTAGGTCAGTCCCCTCCCCTACAGTTAGAAACACACTAGGGAACATAATTAATCCCTTAATCGCCCCCTAGTGTTAACCCCTTCCGTGTCAGTGACATTTACACAGTAATCAGTGCATTTTTATAGCACTGATCGCTGTATAAATGCCAATGGTCCCAAAGATGTGTCAAAAGTGTCCGATGTGTCCGCCATAATGTCGCAGTCCCAATAAAAATCGCAGATCGCCGCCATTACTAGAAAAAAAAAATAATAAAAATGCTAAAAATCTATCCCCTATTTTGTAGACTCTATGGGCCAGATTCACAAATGAGATACGACGGCGTATCTCCTGATAAGCCGTCGTATCTCTGTTTCTATCTATGCGACTGATTCATAGAATCAGTTACGCATAGATATCCATAAGATCCGACAGGTGTAATTGTTTTCGGATCTTAAGAACACTACCGCGGCCGCGGCTGGGGGGAGTTCACGTCGTAAACCAGCGTCGGGTATGCAAATTAGGAGTTACGGCGATCCCCGACGGTTTTTCGCGTTCGCTACGTCGCCGCTAGTCTAGTTTCCCGTCTCAAAGTTAGTCATTTTTTTGGTGCCTTAACTTTACACAGCAATCGTATTGCTGTGTAAAGTATGGCCGTCGTTCCCGCGTCGAAATTTAAAAAATAACGTAAGCCATCCAGGAATACGGAATTACGCTACGCGCGTCGCCGTTCAAAAAAATTACGTCACTTCGCGCAAAGCACGGCGGGAGTTCGGAAACGGAGCATGCGCGGTAGGTCCGGCGTGGGAGCGCGCCTAATTTAAATGGCACACGCCCATTTGAATTGGCCCGCCTTGCGCCGGAGGCCGCCGGCGTAGGTTTTCATCGCAAGTGCTTGGTGAATCAGGCACTTGCGATGAAAAATTGCGGCGGTGTAACGTATCTAGGATACGTTACGCCGCCGCGATTCTACGTGAATCTGGCCCTATAACTTTTACGCAAACCAATAAATACACGCTTATTGTGATTTGTATTACCAAAAATATGTAGAAGAATACATATCGGCCTAAACTGAGAAAAAAATAGCTTTTTTATTTTTTATTTATTATAGCAAAAGTACAAAATATTGTATTTTTTTTTCAAAATGTATCCCCATTGAAAACATCTGACGAAACACATCTGGGAAGGCGTGCAGTGACGTCACTCCTATAGTGCCAACCGGCATTGTTTACATGCTTTTATTACCTACTAATTTTGTAAGTACATTACGATATTTTATTAAACCTTCTCCATTACGCAATCATGCTATGGTCCTCTTTCCTTTTATGTGCCTTACGATTCCACGGACTGCATGTTTTATGTAAGAGCCTGAAATACCTTGGAGAAGCATTCCCTGAGTTTCCAATCTTGAGGACAGAGTCTGCGGCTGGGCATAAGACAAATGCTGTTTTGAGCTTTCCCTTTGGTAAGCGGCTTTCCATTAGGTGGTGGGCTCATATGTGCATTCACAGCAGTGTTCTTTCGATATGCTTATGGATATATGTTCACATTGAGACTGTAACCAGGAGATTCATTGTGTTTTGGGACATTATTTGGTTGATTTCATCCCTCAATCACCTTTGTCTGGTGTTGACCTTTTTGGACTTATTGTTGGCACAGTTTTTTCTGTTTTATTGTTTATTGTGTTTATCCCACCCAAACTGCAGCCTTTTGATTCAAATTTTTTATTTTATT
Source organism: Rana temporaria (assembly GCF_905171775.1). Classification (NCBI taxonomy): domain Eukaryota; kingdom Metazoa; phylum Chordata; class Amphibia; order Anura; family Ranidae; genus Rana; species Rana temporaria. Next base: position 63,206,352 of record NC_053491.1, on the reverse strand, counting down.
TTGTTAGGGTTAGCGCAGTTTTTTATTACTACAGAAAATACAATGCAGCCACCTCATCTAAGTCTGGCAGGCTGAAATATATTTTATTTTTATTTTGTGATTTAGATATGCTTTAAATCTGAACTCCAGAAAACTAGAAAGTTATCCTCTGGAGGAGGAGTTTTCAATCCCTATGGGATTGCAGATGTTAGCGGATTGAGCATCCGCTAACATCTGCAAACATCCGCCTCCGCAAACATCCGCTTTTTCAGACGGAAGAAAACTCTATTTTTCTTCCGTCTGGCGGGACGGATCGGATGAATACGGACACACGGTCCGTATTCATCTGATTCCCCATAGTGGAGAGCGGAGGAAAGACAGGGCGGTCTCTGCACAGTGTGCGGGGACCGCCCTGTCCGCTGACAGATCATCTGGGATTTACGGATGATCCCCGCTGAGCAGATGGACACACGGGGCGGATCAATACGGATCCGCTCCGTGTGAAAGAGCCCTTAGCTGTACCATTTATATACTTTTTTCTCTATATAAAAAAAAAAGTCAGCACCCTCCGTTTTTGGATCCTTCTGTAATCAAGAGAATAGTGATTGCTTGGCCTGGTCTGTGCAGGGTTTCACAGACTGCTAGTTTCATTGCTTCCACCTGCCTCTAGAAGAAGGTTTTAGTGCTTAGGGAGGGAAAATGTTGATTAGGGCCTAGCCAATCCCTGGGGGTTGCCATACCCAGTTGGTGGCTAGGAAAGCTAATAAATAGTGTAAAGCCCTGGAGAGATTGTCTTCCCCAGGGAGAAGAAGTTCTAAGCCTTAGAGGAGGCTGTGGCGCCTTTGAGACAAGCTTTTGATTGTGCTGCTGTTCTCTGAGGAAGGTGGAACTCAAACTGGCTACACTAGGAGGTGTCTGGAGGAACCTGGAAAGCAGAAGCTGTCCTGGAGACTTATTAGTAATGAAACTGTATTGATTCCTAGTGACTATGTGCTTTTGGCATATGCATGCCAGATGTTGCTGTAACTAAGACTGCTCTCATAGGGTCTCAGATACTGGACATTTCCCTGTCCTGGATTGTGAGCTTAATGATAACTGCTTTCCTATACTGTTCAGTATTCCAGAAGTTTCACTGGTTACCTACATCTGTGCCTTTATTCAGGGTAACCAGGTGCCAAAGAGATTTGTCTCATGGTCCTCAGATGTGAGGTATTAAGCTGGCCCATACATGGGTCAATTTCTGTGAGAATTTTCTTGAGAAAATCATAACTAAGAATATCAGTTCGAATCTTGCAACAGCAATGGCCGATTTCCATGCGGCAATCAAATTTGAGTCATCGGACATGATGGAAATTTTTCACAAATTTTACGACTTTCTAATCAATGATGGGAGAATCGTGCAAGAAATATAATCAAAGTTAAATGCACGTGAGCACAAGACACAAAATTTCCTGTGAAGAAAATAAGTTTCCTGGCCATGAAAATTATCCATGTATGGCCTGCATTAGACTGATTAGTATCCACAATTGCTAAAGAGAAGATTGCCTGTTAAAGAGACTGGTCTCAGTCATGATCTTCAGCTGTGAGGCATTAGACTGTTCTCAGATTTGCCTTATGCTGCCCTATATCTCAAAAGGTGCTAAGAAGAACGCCATATACCAAGTGACTTGCCTGGTTCCCAGTTGTAAAATTTAAGTCTGCTCAGAAAGCCACCTCATGGTCCTCAGCTGTGAGAGTTCAGAGTCATGGAAAAGACTGCCCTCCACCTGCTATATACTAAATGTTTTGGAGTACCTCATAGCCCTAACCCCTGTCTTGTTACAAGTTTTATCAGCAAACACAATCACAAATCTACAACCCCCAGACGATTTATTTAAGCTGGAGTGAACTCTTGTTTGGATGGCCTCTGTACTATTTGTAGAAGAACTAGTTAAAACCAGCGGCTCATGCGGGGGTATCAACATACTTGTACACATAGAGACAGATAATCAATGGTTAGTAAATAGGGTAAAATTTGAATGTAAACCTTTAAATGAACTTTAAATCTACATTTAAATTGTGGTTCTGCTTTGAACCAGCTGCTTAAACTGTTCCTCCAGATATATTTTAGTTTGTTTACATCTAACAATAGGTCACCTATGATGTCATTTTTGAAAGGCTTCATAAAAATATACATGTAAATGCAAGTGATTAATTCACTGAGGTTTGATGTTTGCATATTTGCACAGTACTGCTTCTGATAGATGTAACAAATACTAGTCCTGACCTATTTTTCATATAATTTCAAACAAAAGTAGCAGGCAATCTACATTTGAATAGCTATGGAGTTGAATTGTTGATTTCAGGAAAGATGATGTTAGTGTTTTTATGCAGTTTGTAAGGTGACTCTCTAGCTAGCAAAACAATGTTTCTCTCATGTACATTACATTTCAGGAAATATTACTGTATAAATAAGTTCATTTGGTCCTTTGGCTGCTTATTTACCATGAATCCTAATGGATCAATGCAAAAAGTGCTGGTAAGCTGTATACTATTCTTATTATACATAGAAAGCCAATGGTAATGTTTTGCTCATTCCTAAAAAAATTGTAGTTGTCTATTAAAACTGTGGGCCAAATGCAGATCTTTGCTAGCCTTTATCTGGCCCTTGGGGCAATATTATTTCCACTGACACCAGGGGAGGGGGTATAATTCCTGTCACTGACACCAAACAATGGGGCACTACGCCGCTAACATGATATCAATGATGGGGCACTATTCCTTCTATTGACCACAGGTGCTATGTAAGTTCTGTACTCCCACTGACCACAAAGCATGAGGCATTGTTTGTTCCCACCGAATCCAGGATATTTTCAACCCCATATTTCCTTCATTTAGCAATTTTTGAGACCTGTATTAAAACATTGAGATTGTAGTTATCCTGCTAGAGTAAATATATAAAACATTAAGCTGACTGAACAACTGAATTTTACTGTTTTTTGTTGGCATATTGTTACAATATGTAGTGATTTACTATGTGCTCCAGATTTGCTAATGCAGACGATCGGACATTCCGACAACAAAACCGTGGATTTTTTTCCGACGGATGTTGGATCAAACTTGTCTTGCATACACACGGTCACACAAATGTTGTCGGAATTCCAAATGTCAAGAACGCGGAGACGTACAACACGTACGACAGCACTAGAAAAGGGAAGTTCAATACCAGACGTGTTAGTAGAAGTTTGTTGAGAGACGATTTGCGCATTTCAGCCTCATGCTTTTCAGTCCGTTACAGACGAATGTGCTATCTCCATTACGAACGCTAGTTTTACCAGACCGAGCGCTTCCGTCTCGTAGTTGATTCAGAGCATGCCTGGAATTTTGTGGAATTGTGTACACACAATCGGAATTTATGAGAATGGAACCAGCATTCAAATTTTTGTTGTCGGAAATTCCGACAACAAATGTCCGATGGGGCCTACACACGGTCGGAATTTCCAACCAAAAGCTCCCATCGAACATTTGTTGTCAGAAATTCCGAGCGTGTGTACGCGGCATAACACTGAACCATTGAAGGTTAAATATTGTGGGTCTATTTTTTAAGTGGGTTGCTTATCCAGCAATAGAATTACTGGCTGTAAATTAGCCACTTGCAAAACTGGGAATTCTTTAACAAATTGTAGAGGAGTTTGATGATCATTGAGCAGGCAATGGTTAGGGTCACTGAAGAGAGGGGGCATGATAGGGAAGATCAGGATCCAGAGGTAAGTATTTTCGCAACAGATAGAAGGACAGGTAAGGGAATGTCAGGGAGCATTGTTCTATGCTGACACATGCTAATAAATGTGCCCAGTTGGTTGATCTAGAACAGGAGTCTCCAAACCTCCTAAACAAAGGGCCACTTTACTGTCCTTCAGACTAGGGCTAGAGGGAGTAGAAAATGTCCCAATGTCCAGTGGGATTAAACAATGCCCTATCGTTGTTGTCAATGGAAGGAATTTTGCCCCATCGTTGGTGTCAATGGAAGGAATTCTGCCCCATCACTGGTGTCTGTGGGAGGAATAGTGCCCCATCATTGATATCAATAAAATAAATTATGCTCCATCATTGGTTTCATTAGAAGGAATTCTGCCTCATTGTTGGTGCCAGTGGGAGGAATTATTACCTTTTTATGGTGTCAGTTGATGGAATAGTGCCCCAAAGGCCAGATAGAGGCAAGAAAAAGGCCACATTGGGCCCCCCTAGCCGCAGTTTGGAGACCACTGATCTAGAAGTAAGTAGTGATTAGCAAATTGACTTACCAAATTTGAGAAGTTTAAAAAAAAAATATTCTCCTGAATATATGTATAAGTTATGAGTTGTCTAATCTTATATCGTACAATCATATAAATTAATAATGTTTTAATTATTTGTGCAGATGTTCAGGAGAGTCAAAAAGTAATGTATTGTTATAATCAATTATGCCTAAGGGTATATTTATCAATTATTCATTGGTAAAAATGTACCCCAAATTATTTAAATGTTCACACTTTGTATCAATTTTAATCAAGTTTCTCCCAAGGAAAATTACTTTTCCTGGCAACATCTGTATTTTAATAGGACAATCTTCAATCAATTTTTTGGCAACCAGACTAAAAATCTTGGATACTATTCCATGTGCTTTTGAAGATTCTGTGACACATGCTGGTGGGGTCATCTGCATTTTCAAGCAAAATTAGGAAAAATATGGCACACAAAGCTTGGTTGATTTTCTGCCACTCATTCAGTAAATCTTGAATACAGTGGCCCTGTTCATTATTTTTGAAAGGAGTTCTGTAGTCACAGCATATACATTCATTTTAAACATCAGCTTTGTAATAGCAATACAAAAAATGCTTATCTTTTTATTTAATTTTTTGCCAAATCTGTTTTAGTTTCTGTTTTAGAGCATAACATAGAAAACAACATACAGTGGTTGTGAAGAGTAAATGTGGTGGCCCTTACAAAGACGCAGGGTATAGAAAAAGTTACACATACATATGTAAATATTAGTAATGGGTCACTGCAGTATTAGTATCAACCTGGATTTTGAGGTGAAAATTCAATTCAGGACTTAAACACATACCTTTGAATAAGATAACACATTTGTCAGTAACGTATGGCTTGCACTAGGTGAGGAGTATGGTGAAAACAAACTTAGCTTGAATATATTTAAAGAAGCTGTTGAGGGCTCAGCTAGCCACTTGGACCAGACCTTGTCATATTTTAGAGGGCAGCCTCTATTTGCATATGTGTCTTTGTAAAGGGGTAACTTGGTAATCTCAGCAAGGTGGAGTTGAAGCTCACGCTTCGCTGCATTGAGGGAGTCAAATTGGGTGCCAGCAGCGTAAGTTTCTGTCTGGGTCTTCACAGCATCCTGCAGGGCAGTCGTGGCAGCAGCTTGTGTTCTACGGATCCCAGCAATAGATGGAATGTATTGTCCTCTGGTAAATGCCCTGAAGGCATACCAAGTTTTTTCTGGAGCGGATGACAGTAAGTTGAGGTCCCAATACTTCACTAGATGATGTGGGATGGTATCTGCCAGATTGCCGTGAGAAAGCCAATGAGTCCCCAGAGGGCAGAGGTTCGGGAAGAAGGGGAGCGAATGTTGAGGATAAAATGGGCAGTGATCTGAGAGCCCACTAGGTAAATACATGGCATCCAAAACATCTGATAGCATGGTCGGATTTGCAAAGGCCAAGTCAATACGAGAGGAGGTTTTGTATGTAGTGGAGAAACAGGAATAAGATCTGACTGCAGGATGCTTCCACCTCCAAACCTCAGTAACTCCAATTGACTGGGCCCAGGCAAGCAGTTCAGTAGAAAATTGTTTGGGAGGTGCAGGTTTTATCTAGGTCTGGGGCCAGGGTGGCATTGAAGTCACCCATGAGCAACAGTCTGGCAGGACAGTATGGGGTAATGTTCTCCAAAATATTGTAATGTAAGGCAGGAGAAAAGGGAGAGGGAATGTATACATTCACAATGATATAACGAGTGCCCCATATAGTAAACACTGTCCACTATCTCATATTTGCCCTGAGAATCGGTTTGAACCTGTTTCACCACATAAAAAAAATGATTACTTATCAATATAGATACCCCTCTGGCAAATCCTAACTCGGTTTGCGAGTGTTGTCTTGCAAAACGAGCAGGATTCAAGTCAAAGCGGTGTACAGTACCTCATTTGGCCTGAGCTGCGGGGTGGAGCCGAGTGCAGTTCGGAAATGCTCAAAAAATCTCAGTTCCCGAGCCTTTCCAAGGTTTGCAGAGGTTAGCTGAGCTGTCCTCGGGCCTTTCCATGCTTTTCTGAGGGTCTCTTGTGCCCCCCCCACCTCTGGCCACATGCGGTATTGTATGCCATTGAAGTCAAATTATTTTAGTTTCCATTGACTTCAATGGGGAAACTCACTTTGATATGCGAGTACTTTGGATTACAAGCATTCTCCTGAAACAGATTATGCTCGTAATCTGAGGTTCCACTGTATTTAAAAAGCACCGCTCTTTTAAATTTGGAATTGAGTCCTCGAACATTCCAGGACATTCCGGGATGGCAGTAAAGGGAAGTGCAGTTATGTGACAGGAAGATGATGTAAAGACCCCCCAAAACTCCTGTTGCTAGGAGTGACGCTTGGGGCTAGAACTGAGTTGTCGCATACAGAAGTGCATTGAGGTCCTTGTATCCGCAGTTGTGATCCACTCCCGTTTCTCCAGTGCTGTTACACATCCCCAACCTTGCCTGGTGGCATCCCTAAAACTCGGGAGCGACTAGACAAGGCTTATACCCAAAACTAAAAGGTGAAGGTGGTTGTCTGTGTCTATGGCCATTTCTTATAATGCCCATACCTGCAGCTGGCCATGTCCTCAACAGTGAAGACCCGGTCCTCCACCCCCGAGGTTCGGGCACAAAATATGTCCAGGTCCTGGCGAATGAGGCTGACATCCATTGCTACATAATCATTTTTGGCAGTGAGGAACTCCTTGTATTCAGCTATTGCGAGTGGAAAATGAGGTCTGGCGAGGAGCTGGTGAGAGGGGGGGCGAGCACCACCGGCGGCTGTTGTTTATCAGGAGCAGTTCTCCCAGTGATTGCCTGTAGCAGAGAGCATTGAGGTAGAGGAGCGCCGCGGTATTACCGAGTGGTATAGCCCGCTGTAATAGCATAACATTGAACTTTTCTCCACTCTGCTCGTTCTCACACTCAGCCCCGCCTTCTCCTAACCCCGTGCCTGTATGACAGAACGCATCCCAGCATTGGACCCGCATTCTGTCTATTACAGGCATGGGGTTAGGAGGAGGTGGGGCTGTGTGTGAGAACGAGCAGAGTGGAGAAAAGTTCAATGTAATGCTATTACATCGGGCTATACCACTCGGTGATACTGCGACTCTCCTCTACCTCAATGTTCTCTGCCACAGGGCGATCGCTGGGAAAACAGCTCCCGATCAACAACGGCCTCCGGCGGTGCTCGCCCCCCCACTCCACACCATGCAATGAAGTGGTAAGGCACATTTAAATCAAGTAAAGGGTGGCTAATTACCTGCTCTTTCATTTCAAGGGAAATGTGTAGGTGTTAATCGACAGTGGGTTTTATCAGCTTCCTAATGAAAAAAATCTCAGCAATTTATTTGATCGGAAAATCATATCACTCAAGAAAAAAAAACTGGCAAACTGCCAACCCAGGAAATATTACTACTATGCTAAAACCTTAATTAGGGAACCATTGCAGGCAACAAGTAAACTGCCAAGGCAAACCAGGAAACACTGCAGTTATCTTTAAATCGGAAAGTTAATTAAATGTACCTTAAAGCAGGGCTCAATAGACAGAATGTGTGTCCAATGCTGGGATGTGTTCTGTCTTTTACAGGCGCAGGTTAGAAGGAGGCGGGGCTGTGTGTGAGAGCGAACAGATCCCGCAACTCTCCTCCTTCTCCTGTCATGATATGGCCACCAATGGTGGCACATTGAGTCTGCAATGGTGGCACATTGAGTCTGCAATGGTGGCACATTGAGTCTGCAATCGTGGCACAGTGAGGCTGCAATGGTGGCACAGTGAGGCTGCAATGGTGGCACAGTGAGGCTGCAATGGTGGGGCATGGTGAGGCTGCAATGGTGGGGCATGGTCAGGCTGCAATGGTGGGGCACAGTAAGGCTGCAATGGTGGGGCACGGTGAGGCTGCAGTGATGGGCACAGGTGAGCCTTCATTGATGGGCACAGGTGAGGCTGTACTGAGGGGAACTGATAAAGTTGTTAATATTTATTTTTGTAACTTAATTCTGCATAAAACATTTAAGTGTCATTTCAGGAGATAATTTATGAGGGCGTGATTAGCGACAGAATTAGGGGCAGGGCATGGAAGGGGTTGGGCGGGGGAACTGAGCCCTGCAGTATAAGACTACTTGGAAAAAAATCTCCTTTCATGTTTTGAGTTCCACCTGTCTGGTGGCCATCTCTTCCCACAACTTCCTGGATTCCCTGCATGCTTTGCCGCTTCCCCTCTGTTTTTTACTTTTGATTTCTAATAACCACATAGCTCATATTACCATTCTGTCTGTGAATAGTGATTCTTCTACTGACTCTTGACATTTCTTCTCCAAGCACCTCCTGTAGTTCAAAAGGCAGGAAGGATCTGTGAAATGTGTGACATGGCAATGCCTACTCATTGGGCGTAGTGAATATGTGTCACAGAATCCATCAATTGCATCCTCACTGTGCCCATTAAACGCAGCCACTGTGCCCATCAAACGCAGCCACTGTGCCATAAAATTGTCGCCACTGTGCCATGCCATCAAACTCAGCCACTGTGCCATGCCATCAAATGCAGCCAGTGTGCCCATCAATTGTCGCCACTGTGCCATGCCATCAATTGTCGCCACTGTGTCATGCCATTGTCGCCACTGTGCCATGCCAAACGCAGCCACTGTGCCATGCGATTGTCACCACTGTGCCCATCAATTGCCGCCAGTTTGCCCCTAAGATGCAGCCAGATTGCCCCCTAAAATGCCACCAGATTGCCCCCCACCCGCCCGGCACTTACCTTTCTCGGCCAGCCATCCTCCTCCACGATCCCACGATGTCGCTTTAACCAATTAGGTTACCGGTAACCAGATCCGGAGAACCTGATTGGCTGAGATGCGTGTCAGTGTTAACCAGGGAATGCATACCCCGTGCATCTCCCTGGTTAACTATTTGGAAGCCAATTACAGCCCACAGGCTTCCACAGCCAACCAGCTGCCATTGTTCAGATGGCCGGCCCCCTGGCGAGCGCCGGCCATCTGAATAGTGGGTGGCAGCGGCACCGGTGACAATACATGCAATGCATGAATCTATGTATTGTTTTCAGTGGCGGTGCAGGAGCGAGAGGGGGCAGCGCTCCTGCGCCCTCTATGGGCGCACCGCCACTGACAGAATTAAAGAAAGCAAATGTATGGGTATTTTCACAAAGTATGTTTACAAACCCCAAGATCATTCAGATTAATATCAATAGGCAAAATATACTGTAACTGAAGTACAATGTGGAAATGAGTATATGTTTTTAGTGTAGAGCCCATGTACTTTATAGTACTGGTGCTAGTCAAATTTAAGTACTGATCAGAGTGTAGTTAAACTCTAATCCAGATTGTTAGTAGCAAATTGTGGTCTCTGTCTCAGCTTGGATGTACTGTGAGCCCATTCTGCTGTGCCGGGGTGTTCTTCCAACCCCAGTACAGCAGGTGGCAGCAGTGGAGTCGAGGTTTGGGTGCTCTTCCGAGCAGCCAATCATGAGGGTTTGTCCTCGCTGTGCATGCTGGAGGTGTATTTATGAGACAGACGCCATTGGTTCTGGGTCTTCTTTGTCCAGTGTGGCACCCACCTTTAGGGTGGCCACATCACGGCGCCCACCTGGCTGGGGGGCATGCGTGTCACACGGTGTTCCTGGTTTCGTGGCCATGTTGACCCCGAGCATCTGAACCAGCGATGGGGATCCAGTGAGCGACTGGGTTCCCTCTGTTGAATATCCCAAGCTGGGTGGTGTTCATGGGGGAGTCGGTCTGAGGAGCGCCATTGAGAGGCTGGTGGTCCAATAGGGCACAGACAAAACCACCGGGGATCACATGTAGCCGGACACTGCAGGACTGATGACCTGTCAGTCGGTACCTGGGCAACAAGTTGAAGGAGATTCAGACGTAGCTCAAGCAAGGAGGCATATCTCCAAGAATTCTACCCAGAGGGGACCTGTGGCAGAGGTATCTTCTGAGGCTCATTGAGAGGGGTCTGTGGAAGAGACTTTATCCCAAGTTCAAGTTCACCAAGGAGGGTCTGTGGCAGAGACTTATTCCTATCATTGTCCAAGTGATACTCCGGCTGCCAGGTCAGTGAGAGAGGCCTGTCCGGGTACACTGCACCCACTCCGGCGGGAGTGGGGAAGAGAAGTGTTTAGTTTGGGAGCAGGACTGTTTCCTATCATTACGCCTGAATCTGCTATTCTTCCTCCTTTCAACTTTACTTTCCTCACCACAAGTTTATTATTTTTACTCAGCTGGGTAATAAAGAGCACAGCAAAAGAGCACCTGTCATGGACATTCATTTACTTCTGTTTATGCACATACGCATCACTTGCCCCTAGAGAATTTGGAGGAGCCAGGTAACACGCCGCCCAAAAATCCAGCAGCCCCAATGGGGGTAATGCTACATTAGATATTGGCCATAGATTCCCTTTATTTATAAATATTTGTATTGAATACACCACCATAGTTAATAAATCTTGATGTGTTTGCACACTCCTGCAGTATGTTTTAACCTATTTCACGGCACCAGAGAATAATTGTTATTTGTACCATTTGCAATGAGAAGAATTGCCCTTGAGTCATATTATATTGTTCCATAATTCACATCAAGAAATGCCCTAAAATCTGATTCATCTACACCCACATTGTGCTAAGTTTTACTACCAACATTTTGTACTGGGAGGCATTCCAGATTGCTTGCTAAATTGGCTACAGATGTTTATGAAGGCAGTAACATGAACGGTTACAAGAAATTGATGAATGGATCATTTTTCCTTTCGTACGGTACTATATGCATTAACTGCTTGTCACACACTGTATTGATTTTACATCCTTTCACCGGTATATGTACAATTTATTCCATTCTCATCTGAAAGACCCATACATTTATTAAATCATTGATCATTGCATGTTAAATGCAATGGTAATAAATACATTAATACATAGTTAATGATATTTTTGGTTTATTTGTCATAGCTATTAAAGTTAATTGATTGTTCACCGATTGTTGACTTTCATCAACATTAATTCATTAATTACATAGGGCCATATTCTTACGATCTCAGGATACTCCATCATATCTCTCTTTTTTGGCCAGTGTATCTATGCGAGTGATTCTTAGAATCATTTTCGCATAGATACACTGAAGATCCGACATGTGCAAGTCACTTACACTGTCGGATCTTAAATGTAATTACTCCGCCGGCCGCTAGGTGGCCTTTACGTTCAGGTCTCATTTGTTTATGCAAATGAGCCTGATACGCCGATTCCCGAACGAATTTGCGTCGCGTAACCGTCGCTAACATCGTTTGCGTAGGCGTAAGGTTACCCCTGCTATATGAGGGGTAACCTTACGCCAGTCCCACGTAGGCCATGTTAAGTATGGCGTCGGGTCCGCGTCGTGTTTTCCCGTTGGGTACGCCGTTTTACTAAGTCGTTCTTGAATACGACTTTACGTCAATGATGCACACGTCGGCGTCATTGACGTTTTTTACGCCGAGAACTGGAGCATGCGCACTGGGCTATTTTAAGCCCGGCGCATGCGCAGTTCGTTAGAATCGGGGGCACGCTTAATTTAAATAGAAGCCGCCCCCTTGGAGATACGCGGGGATACGTCGGGCCAAATACACTCCGCCGCCCCAAACTACGGAGCAAGTGTTTGGGGAATACAGCACTTGCTCCTGTAGGTTGGGGCGGCGAAGTGTAAATGGCTTACGCGCCGCCCGCCGGAAATATACGAGAATATGGCCCTAAATCTCAATATTTGATATTCAGTTCACCCAGTGCTACAGAACAGAAAAAAAAAATCTGCAGGCGTGATTAGTCATTTAAGTGTTACTAAACCCACAACAGTAAAAACAGACATACATGCAGTAAAGCATGCTTGTTATACTCACTGTGGAACCTAAGGGGTTAATCATCTACATTGTGTAAAAAGGCTATTTGATCCTGTCTTCTCTGATCCTCCCCTTCCTCCTCTGTCCCCAAATCATTTCCTGATAACACAGAGTGTATGGAGTCAGGCTGCACATGCTCAGCTTGATGTGCATTGCTAGAGGTTTTTTTTTTCTTGGGAGAGTGCATGTGATCAGCACAGGGCCAATCAACACTGGGTGAGGGGTCTTGCAGTCTCATAGGACAGTCAGAAAACTTCTCCTGTAAGCTTTAACCTCCCTGGCGGTATGATTATTTCAGATTTTAGGTGCTGAAAGTGGTACCATTATTTTGCATGGAAATTTGGTGTTTTACATTGTAGGCCTGTAATTCTTAGGAATAACTCACTTAAATCTGTCCAAACAAGAGTCTAGTAGGCATCTCAGGTATGAAAAAGTTTTGAAAAACAAAATCTGTGTTGTTTTATTAGTAATACAATCATAACTAACATTTTACATTCATAAGCTACATATAGTCTCCATTACTATAACAAATGAATATCACTCAAGAGAAGATACGTTATAAATCTTCAAGTTCTACAACTATTCGCTTACAATGTGCAGCAGAGAGGTCATCTGAGCTCAAATGTGAAATTCAATTTTTAGACCATATTGAACTGTATAGTTCCAGATGGCTCACCACTCTGTTCTCAATAATAGAATGTTCTCTTGAAAATCAAAACTCTTAAAGTCATGACTTGGTTTTGCTAATGTGTACTGTGAACTTCTGTTCCACACCTCTCCTACCATACACATGAAGCACACGTATCACACACTCTCATGGCAAAATCGTATTTTTTCATCACTGTTGAAACTGTGATAGAGTTTGAGATGAAGTTGACAATATTCATGGGTCTGACTTTATTCTCGTATGCTTCTAATTTTGCACATGTTGCAAGTGACAATAGAGTATTAAAGTACATCTAAAGTCAAAACTTTTTAAAACAAAGATAAAGGGAATTAGTCAAATTGCTGTCCATTTTATTTGTTTTTTTGTTTTGTCTGTCTTGTTGTACAAACACAACAGTGAGAGAGAATATATTTTGAGGCAAATCCTTTCTAATGCCGCGTACATACCATCGGAATTTCTGACAATAAATGTTGGATGTGAGCTTTTGGTCGGATATTCCAACCGTGTGTATGCTCCATCGGACATTTGCTGTCGGAATTTCCAACAACAATTGTTTGAGAACTGGTTCTCAATTTTTCCGACAACAAAAGTTCTTGTCGGAAATTCCACTTGTCTGTATGCAATTCCGACGCACAAAAAATCCTACGCATGCTCAGAATCATTGAACTTCATTTTTCTCAGCTTGTCGTAGTGTTGTACGTCACCGCGTTCTTGACGTCCGGAATTTCAGACAACGTTTGTGTGACCGTGTGTATGCAACACAAGTTTGAGCCAACATTCCGTCTGAATAAAATCCACGGTTTTGTTGTCGGAAATTCTGATCGTGTGTACGCGACATTAGACTGTAGTCACAGCAAAAATAGATCCTAGTTGGAAGATTTCCTCCTTTTTCCTGTCTCAGAAAACACAAGTTTGGATTTTGATCATCATGTCTGTGTGTCAACTTTTAGGCTGGGTTCAAATCTAAGACGGATGCGGCTCGCAGCAGGGGGCCGGTGCATTCCTGTTCTCCGTTTAAGGGATGAAGCAGGGTTGAACCTTTGCCTGAATTTGGCTCTGAAACAAAGCCAAAGACGCACACCACTCCTGTGCAAGCCGCTTTGGAGCCGCAATGGAGATATATGAAGGGCCGGTCACAATCTCCTGTCATACAAATTGGATGTGGGGAAACCCACATCCAAATCACAGTGTGAACCCACCCTTAACCACTTAAGGACCGCCTAACACTGATATACGTCGGCAGAATGGCACGGCTGGGCACAATCACGTACCTGTACGTCCTCTTTAAGTGCCCAGCCGTGGGTCACACAGGCGCATGCCCGCGACCCGATCCGAAGCTCCGTGACCGTGGCCCCCAATCGCCGCCGGAGTCCCGCGATCGGTCACAGGAGCTGAAGAACGGGGAGAGGTGTGTGTAAACACACCTTCCCCGTTCTTCACAGTGGCGCTGTCATTGATCGTCTGTTCCCTGATATAGGGAAAGGCGGCCAATGACGTCACACGTCCAGCCCCACCCCCTACAGTTAGAAACACATATGAGGTCACACTTAACCCCTTCAGTGCCCCCTAGTGGTTAACTCCCAAACTGCAATTGTCATTTTCACAGTAAACAATGCATTTTTATAGCACTTTTTGCTGTGAAAATTACAATGGTCCCAAAAATGTGTCAAAATTGTCCGATGTCCGCCATAATGTCGCAGTCACAAAAAAAATCGCCACCATTAGTAGTAAAAAAAAAATACTAATAAAAATGCAATAAAACTATCCCCTATTTTGTAAACGCTATAAATTTTGCGCAAATCAATCGATAAACGCTTATTGCAATTTTTTTTTACTAAAAATAGGTAGAAGAATACGTATCGGCCTAAACTGAGGAAAAAAATGTTTTTATATATTTTTGGGGGATATTTATTATAGCAAAAAATATTGAATTTTTTTCAAAATGGTCGCTCTATTTTTGGTTATTGCGCAATAAATAAAAACCGTAGAGGTGATCAAATACCACAAAAAGAAAGCTCTATTTGTGGGAAAAAAAAGACGTCATTTTTGTTTTGATGCCACGTCGCACGACAATTGTCAGTTAAAGCGACGCAGTGCCGAATCGCAAAAAGGGGCCTGGTCCTTTACCTGCATATTGGTCCGGGTCTTAAGTGGTTAATAGACATACACTATATTGTCAAAAGTATTGAGATGCCTGCCTTTGAATGCAAATGAACTTTAATGGCATCCCAGTCTTAGTCCGTAAGGTCCAATATTGATTTGGCCCACCCTTTGCAGCTATAACAGCTTTAACTCTTCTTTGAAGGCTGTCCACAAGGTTTAGGAGTGTCTATGGGAATGTTTGACCATTCTTCCAGAAGCGCATTTGTGAGGTCAGGCACTGATGTTGGATGAGAAGTCCTGGCTCACAGTCTACACTCTAATTCATCTCAAAGGTGTTCTATCGGTTTGGGTTCAGGACTCTGTGCAGGTCAATCAAGTTTCTCCACCCCAAACTCGCTCATCCAGGTCTTTATGGACCTTGCTTTGTGCACTTGTCCAAATCATTTGGTAAAGGGGTGTTATGGTGTAGGGTTGTTTTTCAGGGGTTGGGCTTGACCCCTTAGTTCAAGTGAAGGGAACTCTTATGCTGCGTACACACGATCGGTTCGTCTGATGAAAATGGTCTGATGGACCGTTTTCATCAGACAAACCGATCGTGTGTGGGCCCCATCGTTTTTTTATCCATCGGGGAAAAAAATAGGAACTTGTTTTAAAATTATCTGATGGTTAAAAAAACGATAGAAAAAAATGATCGTCTGTGGGCACGTCCATCGGTTAAAAATCCATGCATGCTCAGAATCAAGTCGACGCATGCTCGGAAGCATTGAACTTCATTTTTCTCAGCACGTCGTTGTGTTTTTTTTTACGTCACTGCGTTCTGACACGATCGTTTTTTTAACTGATGGTGTGTAGGCAAGACTGATGAAAGTTAGCTACATCGGATATCTGATGAAATAATCCATCAGACCGTTTTCATCGGATGAACCGATCGTGTGTACAGGGCATTAAAGTGTCAGTACCAAGATATTTTTGACAATTTCATGCTCTCAACTTTGTGGTATATGGATAGAACTGGTTACTGTGGGTAGAGTGCCATCATCCCTGTGTACAGACAAGTGGGGAATACCCTCTGGGGGTGGGACTATACCAGCACAAAGTAAGTACAATATGTAATATGTAATGTTGTGTGCCTTATTTTTGATTTATGTATATCACTTCCAGATTTTAATCTTTTGTACCAATAATGCCAACTTGTGGGATTGCCCCTTCCTGTTCCAACATGACTGCGCACCAGTGCACAATCAAGGTCTATAAAGACAAGGATGAGCAAGTTTGGGGTGGAGGAACTTTATTTGCCGACACAGAGTCCTGACCTCAACCCCATAGAACACCTTTGGGATGAATTGTAGAGCAGAGACTGCGAGCCAGGACTTCTCGTCCAACATCAGTGCCTGACCTCACAAATGCGCTTCTAGAAGAATGGTCAAACATTCCAATAGACACACTTTTAAACCTTGCGGACAGCTTTCCCAGAAGAGTTGAATCTGTTAAAGGGTGGGCCAACTCAATATGGAACTCTACGGACTAAGACTGGGATGACAAATAAAGTTCATGTGCGTGTAAAGTCAGGCCTCCCAATACTTTTGACAATATAGCGTACATTCTGCGATAATCCAACATACAGTATATAAGAAAAATACAGACCAGTATTTCACACTATAATATTGTAGACAAGAGGTTTTAAAAATACAAAATGAAGGGTGGATATCCAACACATGCTGCTAAAATGTAATGCTGTGTACACACGGTCGGAATTTCTGACAACAAATGTTCCATGTGAGCTCTTGGTCGGATTTTCCGACCTTGCGTATGCTCCATCGGACATTTGCTGTCGGAATTTCTGACAACAAATGTTTGAGAGCTGGTTCTCAGTTTTTCCGACAACAAAAGTTCTTGTCGGAAATTCCGATTGTCTGTATGCAGTTCCGACGCACAAAAATCCTACGCATTCTCAGAATCAATTTGACGCATGCTCAAAATCATTGAACTTCATTTTTCTCTGCTCGTCGTAGTGTTATACGTGACCGCGTTCTTGACGTTCTGAAATCCCGACAACATTTATGTGACCGTGTGTATGCAAGACAAGTTTGAGCCAACAATCCGTTGGGAAAAAATCGACTGCTTTGTTGTCGGAATGTCCAATATATGACTTTATCCCTCACACATCCACAATAAATAATTGTTCCTAGTTCCTAAAGCGTTTAAAGGACTCACACCAAGCACATGAAACATGTAGAAGTTTTCAGATGTGATTTAAATGCATCTGGGAACCAACTAAGATACTGAAAGAGTCATTTAAACTCAGATTGTCTGGTATAGAATTAACAAGTGTCAACCCCAATACTCTAACGCCCCGTACACACCATCACTTTATGTGATGAAAAAAAAACGACGTTTTTAAAAACGTCACTTTAATTGACCGTGTGTGGGGGAAAACATCATTTTATGTCTTGTAAAAAACGACCAAAAAAAATTGAAGCATGCTTCAATTTTATGTGTCGTTTTTCAAAACATCATTTTTTACTTCACAGATATTGACCGTGTGTAGCAAAAAACGTAGTTTAAAACAAAGTTTTTTCACCCGCACATGCCCAGAAGCTACTTATGAAGCGAGCTTCAATGGAAAAAGTGGTGAGAACGTAACCTCGCTTTGCTAGAACATTGTGAGAAAAACAATGGTGTGTAGGCAACTTCGTCTTTGAAAATTGAAGTTTCAAAAACGTCATTTTTTACTTCACAGAAAATGTCGGTTTTTTTAATCACATAAAGTGATGGTGTGTACGGGGCATTAGGCCTTGTACACACGAGACGATTTCTGCTGGAAACGGTCCGCCGGACCGTTTCCAGCGGATAAATCCTCTGGCGGATTTTGATCTGATGGCTGTACACACCATCAGATCAAAATCCCCGCGGAATACATCCGCGGTGACGTGCCGCGCCGTCGAGGCGACGTGCGCGACCCTGGAAGGTAAATACTTCCACGCATGCATCGAATCATTACGACGCATGCGAGGGATGTGAGCGGACGGACTGATCCGGTGAGTCTGTACAGACGACCGGATCAGTCCGCTGGACTGGATTCCAGCGGATAGATTTCTTAGCATGCTAAGAAATTTTTATCCGCTGAAAATCCGTCGGCTGGATTTTTATCCGCCTGAAAATGTCTGCTAGGCCGTACACACGACCGGGTCTATCTGCTGGAACTGATCCGCGGATCAATCCCAGCGGATCGATCCGGTCGTGTGTACGGGGCCTAATGCTATTTGCATAGTAAGCATTGGTGACTATTGGTTGCCTCTGGAAGCCAGACTGCCTGTGGAGAAGCTTCTAATAACTACCCTTGAGCCTTCACCATCTGCTGGCCATTTCTCATAAATGCTACCTTAGACTGATCAAAGTGTTTATTACTTTACTCATGTCATGGATAGAGGTAAGTATGTCCTTGACTTTTTCCTGACTGTCCAAGCCTAAAGCCAGCCATACAGGGGTCGAAATTGGGCCTGTTCAGCAGGGACCAGACACATTTTGATCAATGTATGGACACCCTGGTTGTACACTTGTCAATCTATTGATCAACTTGTGTGCAACCAGCCTGTTGGGTTTTCCTGAATGATTAGTGCAGCCAGTTATAGCCAGGAACACTAATTATTATGTTCTGCCAGCAAGGAAGACTGCCCACCGGCAGAAGAGAATAGCACTGCGGGACTGGTTCCCCATCAACACTGCCTCTGTTTCCACCTGTGGCGGAAGGAAAGAAAATTGCCTAATCTATGGCCTGCCTTCGATTATTCCTGTGCAGTGTTTTGACTGTGTTTGTACTCAGCTTGCTTGTGCTTAAAGGGGTTGTAAAGGAAAATGTTTTTTTCACCTTACATCCCACCCCACATCCGACATTCCCCCCCCCCCCAGAGCCCCCATTTTACTTACCTGACCCCTCGAAAGTCCCGCGCTCGCTCCCGTGATCCTCCTCTATTCAAAGCCTGGCCGTTGATTGGCTGCAGTGGATGGATTAAAAGCAGCGCATCCATTGGCTGGCGCTGCTGTCAATCACATACAATGAAGCGCCGCACTGGGGGTCAGGGCTCGAGTGATACAGCGGCAGCGATGGGGGAGCGCGCCCGCAACAGCTCCACACTATGCAAACTTGCGCGCATATCTGTGTGGAGTTATTGCGGGGAGGAGCTGAGACAGCTGCCGAGGGACCCCAGAAGACTAGGGGCCAGATTCACAAAGGACTTACGACGGTGTATCTCCATGTACGTCGTCGTAAGTCTAAAAGTGCGGTGTCGTATCTATGCGACTGATTCATAGAATCAGATACGCCTCATACGACCGACGTAAGTCTCCTACACCGTCGTATCTTGGGTGCATATTTACGCTGGCCGCTAGGGGCACTTCCATAGATTTCCACGTTGAATATGCAAATGAGCTAGATACGCCGATTCACAAACGTACTTGCGCCCGGCGTATTAATATACGCTGTTTACGTAAGGCGTACGACCGGCGTAACTTTACCCCTCATAATGCAGGGGTAAGTCATGTTAAGGTATGGACGTCGGAAACGTCGGAACAGCGTCGTATTTTACATGGTTTGCGTAAGTCGTACGTGAATGGGGATGGGCGTAGGTTACGTTTACGTCTACAAAGCATTGAGCCGACGTATCTTAGGGAGTATTTGCGTCGTGATTCTGAGCATGCATACGCCGTTCGTTAGGCGCATCATTTACGTGGGGTCACGATTCATTTCCATACAACACGCCCCCTACCAGCCTACTTTGAATTACGTGGGCTTACGCTGGCCCATTTACGCTACGCCGCCGTAACTTAGGGCGCAAGTTCTTTGTGAATACGGTACTCGCCTCTCTAAGTTACGGCGGCGTAGCGTATATCAGATGCGCTACGCCCGCCTAAACTTAAGCCATTCTTTCTGAATCTGGCCCTAGGATCGGGGCCACTGTGTGCAAAACGAACTGCACAGGAGAGGTAAGTATAACATGTTTGCTATTTAAAAAAAATAAAAATAAAATCCTTTACTGACCCTTTAACCCAATTATCTCTGTTACCTCTACTATTGTATGTTATTGCTCCATTCACCTGGCTGGAATCTGATTGCTTTTTACCATATTGTGTGTAGTTTGCTCTGACCGTCTAGCTGTGGAATTACATGGTTTTAGCATCTGTCATCTCTATTGTTGGCTGTTGTCCCTGGCAACACAGAGAATCTACTGAACTCCATTACAAAGCTGTCATATTCTTCACTGAAATCAGGGATAACACACATCATACACTGTTTTATTAAATTAAACAATATTACTGTGTCATCTGGGCTCTGGAGCATTACTGCATTACAGCTTGAATATTAGAAGTGATGAATCTGCTCGTAACTGTCACATGAAGTGAGAGCATTTATGACTGTCTAAACACGTTTGTTATTAACCACTTCCATACCGTGCCTATTCTTCTTTTTTTTCCCTCAAATTACTCAGAACCCCCAAACATTAGGCCTCGTACAGACGAGGGGTTATCCGCTGGAAACGGTCCGCCGGACCGTTTCCAGCGGACATTCCTCCTCCGGATTTCGATCCGATGGCTTGTACACACCATCGGATCAAAATCCGCGCGGAAAACATCCGCGGTCACGTGTCGCGCCGTCGCCGCGACGATGACGCGGCGACGTGCGCGACGCTGGAAGGTAAATACTTCCACGCATGCATCGAATCATTACGACGCATGCGAGGGATGGGAGCGGACGGACTGATCCGGTGAGTCTGTACAGACGACCGGATCAATCCGCTGGACTGGATTCCAGCGGATAGATTTTGTAGCAAGCTACAAAATTTTTATCCGCTGGGAATCCGTCAGCTGGATTTTTATCCGCCGAAAATTGTCCGCTCGGGCCTACACACGACCGGATCTATCCGCTGGAACTGATCCGCGGATAAATCCCAGCGGATAGATCCGGTCGTGTGTACGGGGCCTAATATATATTTTTTTTAGCAGACACCCTAGGGAATAAAGTGGCAGTCATTGCAACTTTTTATCTTGCACGGTATTTGAGCAATAATTTTTCAAACGCCTTTTTTTTTGGGGGGGGGGGGGACGGTTACATGAATTAAAAAATAACAAAACAGTAAAGTTAGCACATTTTTTTTGTATAATGTGAAAGATGAAGTTACGCCAAGTAAATAGATACCTAACTTGTCACACTTTAAAATTGCGCACACTTATGAATAGGCGCCAAACTTCGGTACTTAAAAATCTCTATAGGCGACGCTTTTTTTTTACAGGTTACCAGTTTAGAGTTACAGAGGAGGTCTAGTACTAGAATTATTGCTCTCGCTCTAACGCACACGGTTATACCTCACATGTGTGGTTTGAATGGCATTTACATATGTGGGCGGGACTTACGTGTATGTTCGCTTCTGAGCGCAAGCTACTGAGGATAGGAGCGTTTTAATTTTTTTTTATATATATTTTTTTATTTTACTTAATGTTTTGTATTTTTACACTTTTTTTTTACATTTGTTTTTATCACTTTTATTCCTATGATAAGTAATGTTAACATCCCTTGTAACAGGAATAGTGTGTGGCAGGTCCTCTTTATGGAGAAATGTGGGGTCAATAAGACCCCACATCTCTCCTCCAGACTGGAAAGCATGAGATCGGGAAAAAAATTCACCAATCTCATGCTTTCTCATGCTTTCAGATGCGATTGCGGCTTTGTTTACTTCCGAGTACCCGTCCGTGACATCATAACGTCGCGCTCGGGCCTCCGATGGTCATAGTCACCAGTCTGGTCACCGGAAATCTCTATGCTCTTCATTCGGCGGTGGCACGGGAGAGCCCCGCATGGCGGCGGGAGGGGGGATGTCCCCTCCCACCGCCTATAGGAACGATCAAGTGACAGAACCGCCGCTATGATCATTTGTATGGTGTGCAGAATCGCCGCCTGAAGCGAATGATATATGAATGATGCCTGTAGCTGCACCCATCATTCAGATATCCCCCACTAAAGTCCAGAACGTCATATGACGTTTTACGGTACGGAAGTGGTTAAAATGGTTGTAAAGGCTTTTTTTATATTAAAATAAGAAACAGGTTTATACTTACCTGCTCCATGTAATATTGCACAGAACATCCTCGATCCTCTTCTACTGCAGTCCCCCTTCCGACACTCTAGGAATCCGTTTCCTATAAGCCAGGTATTGCAGAGAGGGGAGACGCCACGTATATGCAACTGGACAACGTATGGAGACAGGGATCGTTTGGTGTTACCCACTGATTTGGAGCTTTATTGAAGGCTCTGGCTGTCTCCCGTCCTGTCACATTCAACTATTGGAATTCATTTACTGTTACCTACCTGTTTAACCACCTCAATACAGGGACTTTCACTCCCTTCCTGCCCAAGCCATTGTTTGCGATACATCACTGCGTCGCTTTAACTGACAATTGCTCGGTCGTGCAACGCTTTACCCAAACAAACAAGCTTTTCCCTCATAAATAGAGCTTTCTTTTGGTGGTATTTGATCACCTCTGCAAATTTAATGTTTTGCGCTATAAACAAAAGAGTGACAAGTTTGAAAAAAACACAATATTTTTAACTTTTTGCTATAATAAATATCACAATAATTTTTTTTTTTAAACAATTTTTTTTCCTCAGTTTAGGCAGTTCCGCCGCTTGATCATTATAGGCAGCGGGAGGGGACGTCCCCCCCTCCTACCGCCATCCAGGGGTTCTCCGGGCTCTCCCGTGCCATCGGGGGCTCGGAGAGCGAATTGGCCGGCGCTGCCTGGGAAGCATAGAGATGACTGGTGACCAGATGGTCATCAGTCATCTCTATGACCGTCGGAGGCCCGGGCGCGACGTTATGATGTCACGCCCGGTACCCGCAAGTAAACAAAGCCACAATTGCGGCTGTCGGCATGTGATCGGTGAATTTTTTTTCCACCGATTTCATGCTTGTAAGCCTGGAGGAGAGATGTGGGGTCTTATTGACCCCACATCTCTCCATAAAGAGGACCTGGCACAGTGATTCCAAAATGTAATGTAAAAAAAAAGTGTAAAAATAAAAAAATTCTGTTTTTTTAAAATGCCCCTGTCCTGGTAGATCGGGTGCAGAAGCGAACACGCATACAAGTCCCCCCCACATATGTAAACGCCGTTCAAACCCCACATGGGAGGTATCGTCGCGTGCGTTAGAACGTGTGCAACAGTTCTATACGAGACCTCCTCTGTAACTCGAAAATAGTAACCTGTAAAAAGATTTAAAGTGTCGCCTATGGAGATTTTTAAGTGCCGAAGTTTGGCGCCATTCCATGAGTGTGCGCACTTTTAAAGCGTGACATGTTAGGTATCTATTCACTCGGCGTAACCTCATGAAACTGTTTTTTTCCCTAAAAAAAGGCGTTTGAAAAATGATTGCGCAAATACCGTGCAAGAAAAAAAGTTGCAATGACCGCCATTTTATTCCCTAGGGTGTCTGTTAAAAAAAAAATATATAATGTTTGGGGGTTCTGATTAATTTTCGAGCAAAAAATTTTTTTTACAAGAAGGAGAGAAGTGCCAAAATAGGCCCGGTTGTCAAGTGGTTAAAGAGGGGGAAAAAAAGGTTTAAAAACTGATGTCAGCAGATTTGATGTAAGCCGATGTCATCTGCTAACATACGTTTTTCATTTGTTTCGTTTTTTAAACATCAGAAAAATAGGGCTTTCTTCCAACTCAAAAAGCTAAACTTAACGGAGGCAGATGTCAGCTCAGCAGATGTCAGTGGATAATCATCCGCTAACGTCCGCTAGCCCATAGACACACATGTATGTCCGTTTTTCATCCGACAGTAGATGGAGGAAAAACAGACATACATTACCCCCGTGTGAGAGGACCCTGAAACACTGCAATTCATAATTATGTATGACAGTACATAACAGTGAACACATGGGGTACATACTATGTAGTACACATTGCAAATTATTATAATTATGTACTGACTATTATAGGAAGGGGCTGGCAAGGGGATGTGATGATTTAATGTGTTTTGCATTATTGCTTGTGTTTAGTAAGCTGCAAGTTACAGTTACACTCTGTTTGATCATAGGCGTGCACACAGGGTGTGCCGGTGTGCCTGGGCACACCCTAATAACCCCATGTGAATTAGCATTGTCCAGGTGGGTGGTTGTGGAATGCCAGTGGCCAGTGTAAAAGCCCCCATTATATTAAAGGCTAGGTTCAACTTTAGGAACACCTTACACTTGTATTTAGGATGTAGTGTAATTTGCTCCCAATCAACTGTCTCCCACCACCAGAGCCTCCTCCCTGTGACAGCAGGTGACATTCATGTGTATTTGGGGTGCACACCCTAATGCAATAGGCTGCTCACACCTATGTGTTTGATTATTCTGTTGATTATCCAGTCTGTTACTGCAGCTCTCCTTGCTGAGATGATGACAACCAGAAATTTTACTCTCTGGGAGAGCATTTGGAAAGACACCTCATTCAGTAACTCAAAAAGAATGAAAGAATTAAACTGTAGGATGCTTGACAGATGGAGCAATATTTACTGAGCAAAAGAATAGAGCTCGTCTCCCGATCATAGTGACTTGAGGACAGAGGCTGCAGTGAAGTTCTACAATCTCCAGGGCTTGATTACCAAGGATGGATTGCGGCAAATGGTGGCTGCAGCAATTGATCTTTAAAATCTGTAAACCTGTTGGGATGCTTGCCATGTAATATTTACACTTCAGTCCTGAACCAGAAAAACTGTGAGACACACATCCTACCTAATTTTGAAAAATTAAAGTGATCTAAAGGCAGATTTTTTTTTCTTTTAAATAACAAACATGTCATACTTAACTGTATCCTCCTCTTTTAGGGTCCCTGTATGTGCTCCTGGCTCCTCCTCTTTTGCTAGTACCCACAATAACAATCCACTTGCTCTGGTGGCACTGGTGCGTGCTCGCTCCACCAGCCCTGCTCTGTGTCCTTAAAGGGTCACTAAAGGAAAACAATTTTTTTGCTGAAATGACTGTTTATTGGGTATAGAGACATAAAAGTTAACTAATTCCTTTTAAAAATGATTAAAAATTGAATTTAATCTATCATATAATGTGCCTCTAGTTTAAAGCGTTTCTCCACCCTAAAGTGGAGTCCCGCTGATCGGAACCCTCCCCCCTCCGGTGTCACATTTGACACCTTTCAGGGGGGAGGGGGGTGCAGATACCTGTCTAATTCTAATGTCGCATTCACGGGCAAAAGACGGGCATTCCGTCACATCCCGTCGCCCCCCCCCCCCCGTTGTGTGCTGGGAACACTCGGCTCCCAGCACACAGCGGGAGCCAATCGGCGGGCGCGGCGCGACTCGCGAATGCGCCGTAGGGAACCGGGCAGTGTAGCCGCAGCGCTTCACTTCCTGGTTCCCTCAGCGTGGATGGCGGGGGGAGCAGCAGAGAGACGAGCGATCGCTCGTCCTCTGCTGCGATCGGCGCTGGACTCCAGGACAGGTAAGTGTCCTAATATTAAAAGTCAGCAGCTGCAGTATTTGTAGCTGCTGGCTTTTAATATTTTTTTCCCATGGCACATCCACTTTAACTTTCGGTTTTAAAGGTACATACATGAAGTTCCGGGTGAGAGGTGAGTCGGGAAGACTCAGAACAAAAACAAACAAATCCAGGGCAGTGTTTTGTTTTTAAAATGAATCTGATTGGTTCTGAGGAGTTTTAGACACACAGTAATGACAGCTTAGACCACCGTGAGAAAGCTCCCAGTACCATGGTTATAAGGAAACAGGCAACCAGGAAGTGTGGAGATCACAGCAGAATTACAGCTACATCAAAGCAAAAACGAACAATGAGGACATGAAACCAGTACTGCAGTAAGGTAAAGGAAGCTATTTAGCTAAAAAAAAAAATTCCTTTAGTGACCCTTTAAGACACATAGAGCCCCACCCCCGCTCTCTCCTCATTGGCTCAGCAGCTGTTATTGACAGTAGCAGGAGCCAATGTCTCAGCCAATGAGCAATGAGAGACTTGGGAGAAGCTCAGCTCTTGTGCAAATTGCTGATCGTGAGAGAGCTCCGTTGAGTATAAGGAGGGCTGGGGGGGGGGGGGTCGCTGCACAAAGAATGCATGAAGGTAAAAAAAAAACATTAAGCCTTTAAAACCACTTTAAATTGACTTCAGATTAATATGACCTATGGGAGGGGGGGGTTCAAACTAGCTTCATAAGGGTTTATTCACAGTAGAAAATGAATGGTACTATCTGATATCTGTTTCACTGTGCACTGTGGCTCACCTCCTCTTAAGGCTACTTTCACACTGATGCCCTGTACACACGATCACTTTTTGTGATGAAATAAAATTAAATTTTTAAAAATGTCATTTAAAATGATCGTGTGTGGGCAAAATGTCATTTGATGTCTTCTGAAAAATGACAAAAAAAAAATTCGAACATGCTTGAATTTTTTATGTCATTTTTTAAAATGTAATTTTTTGTGTCATAAAAAATGATCGTGTGTGGGCAAAAATGACGTTTTAAACCCGCACATGCCCAGAAGCAAGTTTTGAGATGGGAGGTAAAACTACCATTCATAATGGAGTAAGCACATTCATCACGCTGTAACAGACAAAAAAGCACGAATCGTCTTTTACTAACAAGTAACCAGCTAAAAGCAGCCTCAAGGCGAATAGAACTTCCCCTTTAGAGTGCCGTCACTTTGTTCATCATTTTTCAAAAACTATGGTGTGTGGGCAACATCATTTTTAATGATGAAGTTGGAAAAATTTCATTTTTTTTCATGATAAAAAATGAAATTTTTTTTCATCACAAAAAGTGATCGTGTGTACAGGGCATGAGATGCTTTACAGGTGCTATAGGGCTAAAAATAGCACCTGTAAAGTGCCTCTTATGCCAATCCAGTGTCAAAGCCCGAGGGCTTTGATACTGGAGTGGCGAGCTGGCAGGACGCCTAAAAAAGTCCTGCAAGCAGCATCTTTGAGGCGCTTGAGGAGAGGTGTATACACAGCTCCTAAAGTGCCCCTGCCCATTGAAATCAATAGGCAGCGCAGGCAAAGCGCCAGCGGGCTTTGACACTGGAACGGTACGCTGGGAGGATGCTTAAAGTCCTGCAAGCAGCATCTTTGAGCATCTTTGAGGCCCTTTAGGAGCGGTGCATACACCGCTCCTAAAGCGTCCCTGCCCATTGAAATCAATGGGCAGGGACGCTTTGTGGGCACTTTTAACCCTTTTTCGGCCACTAGCGGGGATTAAAAGTGTCTGTAAAGCACAGCTAAAAATTGCTTGCTTTTACCGCAGACACCCCAGTGCCTCAGTGTGAAAGTGCCCTAAACAAGGATGCAGTAACGCCCCTTTCACACTGGGGCGGGAGGTGCGGTGGCAGTAAAAATAGCGGCGCTTTATCGAAATTGCGGCGGTACTCGGGCGGTGCCGCTAGCGGTGTGGTTTTACACCCTGCTAGTGGCCAAAAAAGGGTTAATACCGCCAGCAATGCGCCTCTGCATATGGCGGTATAGCTGCGGTTTCCCATTGCTTTCAATGGGAAGAAGCGGTGGAGGAGTGGTAAACACACCGCTCCAAAGATGCGGCTAGCAGGAATTTTGGAGTGGTCCTGCTAGCGCACCGCTCCAGTGTGAAAGCCCTCGGCTTTCACACTGGAGAAACAGCAGCCTCTGTTTTAGGTCGGTTTGCAGGTGCTATTTTTAGCGCAATAGCGCCTGCAAACCGCCCCAGTGTGAAAGGGGTCTAAGTGGTATCAGAGAAAAGTCTGAATTCTTGACCTACACACTTGTGCTGAGTCATTTGATCAAAACAAATTAAAACCATTGGATAAACATAGGCAGGCCACATATTTTCTAAGCACAGGTTAGTCTGCCAGAGTATCAGATAAGAATTACTAATCTTATCTGTAAAAGAAAAACAAACTCAGGTCTAAATTGGCATAATAGACCAAGAGAGAAGAAAAAGCTAACTATATATGAGAGTTATTAATAAATACTTGTTCTGCATTTTCGGCAAATATTTACCAAGGTTTCACATTCAAGGACTGAAATAAAATTAAAATTATGTTCTGTGTGCCAAGATAGTGATTGTATAAATATGATGAATTTTGCTTTTCTATTATGATATAAATACATTCACAGCTTCCATATTTCCATTTGTGCCTCAGAGAAAAATCATTATTGGACCCCCTAGATCTGTAACATCAATCTTAAAAGGCAATCTCATTACGGAGAGTTATGCAATTCTAAAGCAGTAATTAACAGAGCAGAATATTGATTTAGTCTAAAAGAAGTACATGAGCCATAAACACAATATTTTATACAAAATGACTCATCAGATGTTAATTCTGTCCAGATGAATCACTATGCAGCCAGAGAGTGTTTGGCTTCTTGTGGCTGAGCCATTGGTGTATACTGATATATAAATATGTTTGTTATAAATATCACTCACTCCAAGTGTCCAAAATACAAAACAAAAAGCAAATGTAAATGTGGGTATACAAATGACCAATACTAGGATACAAGCCTTGTAGACCTACCTCTGCATAAGCTTAGGTGGGAGCACACAAGTTTGGTTTGAAGTGTTATTGCACAAGCACTGACCACTTTAAAGGGTTTGTAAAGGATTTTTTTTTTATCTTAACAACTTACCCCCCGGACCATATTGCTGCCCAAAGAC
Source organism: Rana temporaria (assembly GCF_905171775.1). Taxonomy (NCBI): domain Eukaryota; kingdom Metazoa; phylum Chordata; class Amphibia; order Anura; family Ranidae; genus Rana; species Rana temporaria. The sequence continues at coordinate 63,177,757 of NC_053491.1, read as the reverse complement.
CAGAGTACTTTTTGCGATTCGGGACTGCGTCGCTTTAACAGACAATTGCGCGGTCGTGCGACGTGGCTCCCAAACAAAATTGGCGTCCTTTTTTTCCCACAAATAGAGCTTTCTTTTGGTGGTATTTGATCACCTCTGCGGTTTTTAGTTTTTGCGCTATAAACAAAAATAGAGCGACAATTTTGAAAAAAATGAATATTTTTTACATTTTGCTATAATAAATATCCCCCAAAAATATATAAAAAAAAAATTTTTTCCTCAGTTTAGGCCGATACGTTTTCTTCTACATATTTTTCGTTAAAAAAAAATCGCAATAAGCGTTTATTGATTGGTTTGCGCAAAAGTTATAGCGTTTACAAAATAGGGGGTATTTTTATGTAATTTTTATTATATATTTTTTACTAGTAATGGCGGCGATCAGCGATTTTTTTTCTTAGGTACTGCGACATTATGGCGGACACTTCGGACACTTTTGACACATTTTTGGGACCATTGGCATTTTTATAGCGATCAGTGCTATAAAAATGCATTGGATTACTATAAAAATGCCACTGGCAGTGAAGGGGTTAACACTAGGGGGCGGGGAAGGGGTTAAGTATGCCTGGGTGTGTTCTTACTGTGGGGGGGTGGCCTCACTAGGGGAAACACTGATCCTCGGTTCATACATTGTATGAACCGAAGATCAGCATTTCCCCTGCTGACAGGACCGGGAGCTGTGTGTTTACACACACAGCTCCCGGTCCCCGCTCTGTACCGAGCGATCGCGTGTGCCCGGCGGCGATCGCGCCCGCCGGGCACACGCACGGGAGTCGGGGGCGAGCGGGGGGCACGCGCGCGCCCCTAGTGGCGGCTGGGAGAGAGGACGTCATTTACGTGCTCTCGCCCAGCCGAGCCAACTTGTCGACATATAATGGCGGTGGCCGGTCGGCAAGTGGTTAATAGCTTCCTTTACCTTAATGCAGTGCTGTTTTCATGTCCTCATTGTTTGTTTTTGCACTCAAGTTGCTGTAATTCTTCTCTGATCTCCAAACTTCCTAGTTGTCTGTTTCCTGATAACCACAGTACTGGGAACTTTCTCTCTGTGGTCACTAATCAAGGAGGTGTGATTACTGTGTGTCTAAAACCCCTCAGCACCAATCAGTTTCGTTTTCCAAACCATCAGTGCCCTGTATTGGCTCTGTGGCTCTGTACATCACAGAAGCAGGAAACAACATGCAAAAACGAAACTAAAAACTGCAGGTACATTATATGATTGATTTTTATCTATTTGTAATTATTTTTAAAAGGAATCAGTTAACTATTATGTCTCTATCCTGTAAACAGTCATTGCAGCAAAAAATGTTTTTCCTTTACAACTCCTTTAAGTTTGGCTAACTTTGATGAACTTTACTCACTACTTTAACCAGCAACATACTTGTTTTTGTATCTATGGACTGAATCCAATATTTTACTTTACTGTATATTTATAAGTATTTGTATGCATCACATGAATTGATGAATATGTTACAGTATAAGTATAATTGTTATAGTATATGTATTTGTCTAAACCGCTGGCAACAAAAGTGAGTACACCACTAAGTGGAAATGTCCAAATTAGGCCCAAAGTGTCAATATTTTGTGTGGCCACCATTTTTTACAGAACTGCCTTAACCCTCTTGGGCATGGAGTTCACGAGAGATCCACAGCTTTCCACTGGAGTCCTCTTCCACTTCTCAGTGATGACACCATTCAGCTGGTGGATGTTAGAGGACTTGCGCTCCTCCACCTTCCATTTGAGGATGCCCCACAGATGCTCAATAGGGTTTAGGTCTGGAGACCTGCTTGGCCAGTCCATCACCTTTACCCTCAGCTTCTTTAGCAAGGCAGTGGATGTTTATTTGGAGTCGTTATGTGGAATATTGCCCTGTGGTCCAGTCTCCAAAGAGAGGGGATCATTCTCTGCTTCACAGTACATGTTGGCCATCCTGGTTCCCTCAATGAACTGTAGCTCCCCTGTGAAACACGGAGGTGGCTCGCTGATGTTTTGGAGATGTGTGAGCTACAAAGGCACAGGAAATGTAGTAAAATTTTTTGGCAAGATGAATGCTGGAGGAACATTTGCATTCATCAGCCAGAAAGCTGCGCATGGGATGTACTTTGACATTCATACATGACAATGATACAAAACACAAGGCCAAGTCAACCTGTAACTGGTTACAGCAGAATAAAGTGAAGGTTCTGGAGTGGCCATCTCAGTCTCCTGACCTCAATACCATTGAGCCACTCTGGGGAGATCTCAAATGTGCAGTTCACGCAAGACAGCCCAAGAATTTATAGTTACTGGAGGCTATTTGCCAAGTGGAATCGGCAGCTATACCATCTGAGCAGTTTAAAGAGCCTCGTCCACAAATGTCACAAAAGACTTCAAGCTGTCATTGATGTTAAAGGGGGCAATACACAGTATTAAGAACTGGGATATGTAAACTTTTCACGGTAATTTGGGTAGTTTCTGTTGCCTTTACGATTTAAAAAGAAGAAACACAGTTGATTGGTAATAAATGGCCTCAGCCAAACACTAACCATAAGTGAAAGAACATTTTTTGTGTTATCATTCATATTCTCTGAAAACTGGCTAAGAAATCATAAATTCTGCCAGGGTATGTAAACTTATGAGCACAACTGTATATATGTTTTGCAGTGGAATATTCCTTGGCACTGGAATATTTGATGTTCTTATGGACTTAGCAATTTGATTGAGTGGTATTGAGCCGCTATCCACCAGATATTTTGTTTGGTGATCTTTGTTAATGGGGGCTTCCAGATTCCGATAAGTCCCCCACCTGCAGACCCTGACAACCACAGGACATGGTTGTCGGGAAGAGGCCCTTGTCCCCATCAACATGGGGACAAGGTTCTTTGGAGTGGTTGAGGGCATGTGGCCTGGTATGGTTCAGGAGGGGGGCTCCCTCGCCCCTCCCCCTTCCTGACCTGCTAGGCTGCATGCTTGGACAAGGGTCTGGTATGGATTTTGGGAGGGAACCCATTCCATTTTTTTTGCTATGGGGTTCCCCTTAAAATCCATACCAGACCTGTAGGGCCTGTTATGGACGGTGGGGGAGGACCCCAAGACCGTTTTTTTTTTCATTTAAATCAGGACACAGCCGATTTCCCCGACTTGTTCACTCCCCGACTTAGTTGGGGTAGGCGGTACACTTTGGTGGGGGTGGGTCAGCCACGCCATGTGACCTTTGACCTCTGGGAACCCTAACCCAACCATAACCCTAACCCCAACCCTAATCTGTCGTGGCGAACACCCTGAAAATTCAGGTGTTTCAGTGAATGGTCGAACAGGCAAATGTTCAACCCAAACTCATGCTTGGGCTGAACCGTTCGCTAATTCCTACTGGTTAGGAGATCTTGCGCCCTTTTAATTTACTGAGCAAGTCAGATTGCTTGGTGGAGGAAGTGTAGGACCTTTTAGCAACTTCCTTAGTGGGCAGTGCTCTTTGTAAACCATTACTGGGTCCCACATGCCATTTGATTTGATGAATTTGGGATCCAACTTGACACAATGAAAGGTTTCATAACAGTTTTGATATAAACAGAAAGGTATTGAAAAAAAAAGTGTTTGTAATGGGACATGTAGGAAGCTTGCTTTAGTTTAGGAGGAGAGCTGAGCAGTACCCTAACAATAGCCAAAGTGGCTTTATTCATCATCATAGTCTTGCAGCAACAGCAAAGATAAATGGGTTATCTAATCAACTATATTGTGTGGTTGAGTATAACCAGTCTTTTGATGCTTTGCAGCGGCTTATGCCCTGTACACACGATAGGTTAGTCTGATGAAAACGGTCTGATGGATTTTTCCATCAGTTATCAGATGAAGCTGACTTTCATCAGTCTTGCCTACACACCATCAGTTAAAAAAACGATCGTGTCAGAACGCGGTGACGTAAAACACAAGGACGTGCTGAAAAAAATGAAGTTCAATGCTTCCATGCATGCGTCGACTTGATTCTGAGCATGCGTGGATTTTTAACCGATGGACGTACCCACAGACAATCATTTTTTTCTATAGGTTTTTTATCCATCAGATAATTTTAAAACAAGTTCCTATTTTTTTAACCTATGGATAAATAACCAATGGGGCCCACACACAATCGGTTTGGTCTGATGAAAACGGTCCATCAGACCGTTTTCATCAGACTAACCTATCGTGTGTACACAGCATTAGGGAATGGTACCTCTCTCTCTCTGCTGCAGCTCTTCTGAACATTTGTATTACCTTATCTCAAATTACCGACATTTTCTTGTTCAAATTTTTTATTGTAAAAAAGAAAGAGTACAGAATAAAAAATACACATTTCCGCATAAAACAATAGCGGGGATACAGTGGTACATAATGGCAGCAACGTGTACAAACAATACCGGGGGAAACATCCGGGGTTATGCATGAGAGGATCAAGTGCAACATATCGAGAAAAGGCATTAAAGCGGAATCTTTTGGAAACATAGTGGATAGAGACAAAGTAATCTAAAATTACATAGCACATGTTTCTATTCCAAAAGTTAGCATAGAACAGTAATCCGTACTCAACAGGTGCAAGGATAGAGAACTAATGGCTAATGGGGGGCTACACGTGACCGTGTGGCCCCTGTGTAGAAAAAACAATAAGTTTCAGCGTAGGGGGGAGGGAGCCCTAAGAGACCAGGGCGGGGAAGGAGAAATGTAGGGGTGGGAGATAGAGGAAGGGAGGGAGAGAAGAGGGAATAGAAAAGAAAAGGAGGGAAGAGTGTCGGCGCGGGCGGGTACGCCCCCGATGGGTCATCGTGTCAAATTATGGAAACATTACGACAATCATGGGATCGGGAAGGTGGTTACAAAGTCAGGAGGGAGAAAATATTCCACCCATGGGGACCAGACTTTATCATGTTGCGGGATTCTATCTAAAATAATAGCTTCAGTCTTACTATGGATCATTGCTTGGGTCACTCTGTGTTTTACTTCGGCTACATGGAGTTTGGGGGTTTTCCAGGCCTTGGCTATTGTTTGTTTGGCAGCTGTGGTCAATTGTAATAGGAGACGAACTTGAGCTCTGGTATAATCACCGCTAACGTGATTTAACAGGGCCAAAGATGGATCAGGGAGGAGGGTATCGTGTAAGAGGGTCGAGGCCATACGGAATATTACTTTCCAGAAATGTTGTACAATGGCGCATGACCACCATATATGTTCATGGGTACCTCTCTCTCCACAACCCCGGAAACATACAGGAGAATACAAAGGTGAGAATTTAGCTATCCTAGCTGGGACCAGATACCACCGCATGAGGACCTTGTAGTTGGCCTCCAAGGCCACAACGTTTTGAGTGGAGGTCTTAGTGCGGGCCCAAATAGTCGCCCAGTCCTCCGATTCCAATGTGATTTGTAGGTCTTTGGACCACTGTGCAGCATATAGAGGGAGTTCAGAGGGTGGGGCCGTGATATAGATACGCGAAATAATGCCGGGGGCGTGCGGATCTGAGTTACAAATATTTTCATAGAAAGACATACCGTCAAAGGAGGAGCAAACACCTACTACTGTACGAGTGAAGTGGGTTATTTGAAGGTAGTGATAATATTCAGCAGAGGGTAACTCGACTTGGGCCTGGAGTTCCAAAAAAGTCTTCAAAGTGGTTTTATTTACTATATCGCAGATCCGGCGTAGCCCTGCTTGAGACCAAAACCGGAAAGATTCCGGTTCTGCGAATGCAGGAAGAAAAAGTGGGTGGCCAAAAAACGAAAGTAGGGGGGCATGGGCGAAGACTAAATGGAAAGGGGTACGTAGGGAGTCCCATAATTTGAGTGAATGACGTGTGACCGGATTCGTTATTGAGGTATGGACCGACGATGGTAGCCATAGTAAATTGTGGACCAATAGGGGAGAGATATCAATGGCTTCCAAACCAACCCATATAGGGATTTCAATAGACGCATGAAGCAGGGTGATCTGGGCTAGCTGGGAAGCCTGATAGTAACGGAGAAAATTGGGAATCCCGAGTCCCCCACTAAGTCTATTGCGGAGAAGAATAGATCTGGAAACCCTTGGTTTAATGGGGCCCCATATGTATCGGAAGACTCGGGATTGAATCACTCTATGGTAATATGACGGGACTGGTATCGGGAGGACTCTGTAAAGATAAAGCAATTTGGGCAGCAGGGACATCTTGACAGCAGCAACTCTGCCCAGCCAAGACACACATAAGGGTTTCCATGAATCTAATAGAGACGACAACTGCGTCAACATGGGAAGGTAGTTGGACCGAAAGAGGGAAGCTGGGTCACTAGTCAATTTTATGCCTAGATATGGGAGGGAGGCAGTGGACCAGGTAAATGGGAAATATTCTTGAAGATGGGCAACCTCATCAGCAGGGAGAGACACATTAAGGGCCCGTGACTTAGATTGATTGACTTCTAGACCCGAGGATTTAGCAAATTTATCAAGAATTCGTAGTAAACTTGGGAGGGTTAGACGGGGGGAGGTTACAAATAAGAGAGCGTCATCCGCAAATAAGCAAATTTTGTGGGAGGTAGAGGCAATTTCTAGTCCTTTAATTTCGGGGCTGGACCTAATCAGGGCAGCCAATGGTTCTATTGCCAAGGCAAAAAGTTGAGGAGATAGGGGGCAGCCTTGCCTAGTGCCCCTACCAATCTGGAAACTATCTGAACGGAACCCAGAGTATTTGACATATGCCTGTGGATGGCTATAGAGAGAGCCCATCCACTGCAAGAAATGTGGACCGAAACCCCATCGGGTAAGTATAAAATTCAGGTAGGGCCATGAAACTGTGTCAAATGCTTTCCTGATATCAAGAGATAGCAGGTGCATAGGGATTTTACGGTTTCTAGCAACATGTTGAAGCAGGACTACTCTGCGAATGTTGTCACTAGCTTGTCGGCGAGGAATAAAGCCCACCTGGTCTTTGTGTATCCTATAATGGGATTGAGGCGTAAGGCCATGATCTTAGCTAGAATTTTGATATCTAAATTGAGTAGCGAGATAGGTCTAAAGTTGGACCACAGGGTATTATCTGTTGGGTTTGGGTATCATCGCTATAATGGCTGTCAATGTGTCTCGACCGAACGAGTGCTGTCGCAGGATTGCATTAAAAGCTTTAGAGAGAAGTGGGGCCAGAGTAACAACAAATTTCTTATAGTAATTGCTCGAGAGCCCATCTGGACCAGGCCTCTTATGAGGCTTGAGAGTTTTGATAGCCGAGATGACCTCTTCTACCGTTATGGATTTCTCCAGAAGCTCACGATTGGAGTCTGATAGAGCCGGCAAGGGGACATCTCGGAACAGAGCTTCAGCTTCGGCCGGGGAAAAAGTAGACTGGGCCTTGTATAGTTCTTCCAGTTTCCGACGGAAAATCGTCAAGATTTTAACAGGATTACTGGTAAATGAGTTCTTGTCTGTGCGAAGGCGGATGGGAACATGAGTTCTATCCGGGCGGCGGAGGCGTAGTGCCAGGAAAGTGTCGGGTTTGTTGGCCTTGGTGTAAATGGTATGGGCAGACCTACGGATGGCCTTATCAGCAGACTCGGCCAACAACAGGTCCAATTCTACTTTGGCCCTTTCCATGGCTATTCTATGAGGTTCAGAAGGGGAGGATTGAAACCGAAGGAAACATTGGTGGAAGTCGTGCACCCGTTTAGCCAGCTGCAATAAATTACCGACATTTTCATTACCTTTCATTCTGTTCCCCTTATTGTTTTGGTTTAGTTGAGGTAGAATGCTGTTTATCAATGCCAATTCTACTTTGCCATTTTGTGTTAGTTCTTCAAAAAAGTAAAACATTTTTTAAGAGGAAAAATACTATATCTACATACTGAGTGCCCTTTTGACACATGACCCATAAATTACTATACAATAAAAAATGCATGCTTCAAAAGATGTTCTTATTATCACAGCACAATGTAACATCAATAAAAATGTGTGTCTGTCAATTATGAGACAAAATGCATGCTAATATGTATTGTTTTAACTTTTTTCAAAATATTTTTGTACAAAAAGGGGGTCTTTCACTATTTAACCAAACATTTAAAGTGCTTCTTAACGTTGAATGCATGAAGGTAAAATAAAATCTGTCTGCAGCTCCCCTCACAGCTCCCCCAAGACTTACCAAGCAGATGCTGATCCAGCAATGTGCACAAGAGTGGCTGCTCTCTCGGATTTCTGCCTCCTCCTTGCCAGCCAGTTAGCCAATGAGAAGAGAATGGGGGCAGGGCTAAGCCCTGTTCTGTGTGTCTTATGGACACACAGAGTGGGGCTCAGGAGTGATCATGCACGAGTGCCCCCATAGCAAGCCACTTGCTATGGGGGCACTCTGAGAAGAGGGAGAGCCAGGAGCGCTGGTGTGGAACCCAAGAAGAGGCGGATCGGGGTTGCTCTGTGCAAAACAAATACACAGAGAAGATATGTATAGGATTTCTTGTATGTTTTTTAATAAAAGTAACTTAACCTTTTAATATGAATGTTTAAAATTATTTTCTTAATTTTGAAGGAATTTTTTGTAAGGCAAATTTCTGGGTAGTGTTTTTTTTAAAACCACATAAGAAAGAAAAAAAACAAGCAAAAAAAACGCAAATGTGTCAAAGGCTATATCAATCACTTCCTCTCTCCTTATAAACCTCATAATTACAAAAATAGAACAACTCTCAGAAGTTAGTACTTCAATCAAAGAAAAAAGTCAGGTTCAATTCATAAAATTACTACTCAGTAGAGGCTTATCTAAGTCACACAAAAATGTAATGTAGTTATGACAACGTTATTATACATAAAGTCTTTAAACCTCACTTAGCAAATTAATTGCCCTGCAATTATAGGAATATGTAGATATTACATTAAAATAATTCTGGATTGTGCTGTAACTGCTGATAATGTAATCTTGCTCTTCAAGGGCACACAAAGATATTCTTTCCTTGTTATGTTAACACAACCAAATGCTTTTATAGCTTTCTTTTCTCTCAACTGTCAAATACACAATTCAGCCTGAAACTATAACTAGCTGTAGACTGTGTTCCTTCCCCAGATTTCTATTATTTCTACACTCAAGCTGATTATAGCCAATAGACCCTCCCACAGTGCATTCAGAAAGTAAGAAATAACTACAATGCATGTGTGAGATTCTACTAATCAGTAGGATGTAAGAGTCTTTAGTTAAGCTTAAAGTGTTACTAAACCTACAACAGTAAAATCAGTCTGTATATGTAGTAAAGCATGCTAGCTATGCTCACTATGGAACGTAAGGGGTTAATACTCTACATTGGTTAAAAAAGGCTGTTTTATCCTGTCTCCTCTGACTCCCCCCTTGTCCCCAATCCATTTGCTGATAGAACAGAGCCCTAGGACTAGGTGGCACTCTGCACATACTCAGTTTCATGTGTATTGCTAGAGAGTTTTTTTGGGTGGGAAGGTACATGTGTTCAGCACAGGGCGAATCAGCACTGTCCAGACAGAAAGTCAGGGGTCATGCAGCCTCATAGGACAGTCAGAGGAGAATGAAAACTCCTCCTACAAGCTTTAACCAGTGCTTAGGAGGACACTAATAGAAGTCGCAAGAATGCTACAGTATATACTGCTGATGAGAAAAGGTATTTATACATTTATATTTACTAAAATAATTACATTTTCATGTTCTGTGTACTGTGGGAGACCAGATATAGTGAATGCAGGGTCCTGGGTTTAGTAACACTTTAACAGCTTGCCGACCAGCCGCCGTCATTATACTGCGGCAGGTTGGCACAGGTGCACAAACTGACATAGGTGTACATTGGCCGCTTTAAGAGCTATAGGGGGCACACGCACGACTGGAGGCTCGTGCACCTGCGGCACGACGCCGGAGGCAATGAGCGACCCACTATCCCTCCTCAGAGAGCCAGAACAGGGTTCCGTCAACATAAACAGACAGATCCCCATTCTGTTAGGGAAGTAGAGAGAGATCCGCTGTTCTTAGTAAACAGGAACAGCGATCTCTTTGTGAAATGAGTGATAATAACTGCGCTGTGTGGGTATGGAGGGATAGGGCAACAACCAAAAAACAATAAACAATAAAAAAAAAACTAAACAGTGATCAAATAAGTCCCACCAAATGGGCGGGGTGAACTCTACAAGCAGTGTGCAATCTGAACTGTGAAGGTGGAAGAAACAAGAAAAAGATATATCGTAATACTGGAAGCAAGGGTCTAAAAAACGATCAATCACATGCACATGCACTCACATGGAGGCCGTGACCAGTGGGCCTATCTCCTACGAACGGCGAGTTCGTGCGACCCAGTCTGAGATCTTGATTGTATGCTGATCCTCTCTCTTTGGCCTCCACCTAAACATCCACGGATACTGGCACTAAATGCTCAGCAGGTATAGATGGGCAAAGAGAGAAGAAGGCACATAGTACAGCTCCGCTTCAAAAGGTATTTAATATAAAAACATATAAAAAACTCACATTTAAAATGTCAGAAATATCCAAACAAAACGAGCAGCGAGCTCATATCTCTCTCTTCAGAGTGTGTGAGGTCTGGTACTTCCTGTCCCGGGAGATAGGCCCACTGCTCACGGCCTCCATGTGAGTGCATGTGCATGTGATTGATCGTTTTTTAGACCCTTGCTTCCAGTATTACGCCATATCTTTTTCTTGTTTCTTCCAATATGGTCATTTAATGTGGAGACTACATCTAGCCCTCATCCTGCTGGATCTTTGAGTACACCCTGAGTGGTATCCAGGCTATCCGTGCTATGGCCTTGAGGTGAGCATTCCATACCACTAGAGGTGTGCGCACCGAAGCTTGCTCTTCCCTGAAATATTGGATTTCCTGGTTTCTCATCACTTATCACTCACAGCTATCAAGGACTGCACCTTTAAATATATGCTTTTTGGATGCGAGATTTGTATTTGCACTTGATTTCACTGGATTTTTACCCTTTATTATGTGTTGGGATCACTTACCTTTGGTCTTTAGTACCAATCTTGGACATTTATTTTGATAACTGTACTTCCATTTTTATTTAATTTCCTTATAAGGATTTTGCTGCATAGTGTTAACCTTTTCCAGATCACCCACCTTCACAGATTGCACACTGCTTGTAGAGTTCACCCCGCCCATTTGGTGGGACTTATTTGATCACTGTTTCGTTTTTTTTTATTGTTTATTGTTTTTTGGTTGTTGCCCTATCCCTCCATACCCACACAGCGCAGTTATTATCACTCATTTCATTTGTTTTCATTTTTGGCTGGGACCAATTTCAGGTAACTGCAGCAGTGCCCCCTAGGTTTAGAATATCGATAGCGCGAGAGCCCTTCCATTGCATTATAGCGATATCTTTGTACTCCCAGTCAGTCCAATCCCTCCACAGTTAGAAACACCTCCCTAAGGAACACCTAACCCTTTGATCACCCCCTAGTGTTAACCCCTTTCCTGCCAGTGACATTTATATAGTAATCAGTGGCTATTTATAGCACTGAGCACTGTATAAATGTCAATGGTCTCAAAAAAAGTGTCAAACATGTCTGATCTGTCCACAGCAATGTCGCAGCCCTGCAAAAAAAAAACGCTGATTGCCGCCATTACTAGTAAAAAACGATTTTTAATAAAAATGCCATAAATACTGTATATCCCCTATTTTGTAGATGCTATAAATTTTGCGCAAAACAATCAATATACACTTATTGTGATTTATATTACCAAAAATATGTAGAAGAAAACATATTAGCCTAAACTGATGAAGACATTTTTTTTTTATATTTATTATAGCAAAAAGGTAGATCTAATTAGTGATTATCTCATGAACCATAGGTGCAGGCAATGCATAGAGCAGACTGAAAAATACATTTTTTGGACAGCCGCACTCCAAACAAACATAGCCCTTATTGATAAAATCAGGAACAAACACTACAAGTCACAGCAACCAGGACAGCTCAGCTGACGCTTTTCACACTATACTTATGCCCTGTACACACGATTGGTCAATCCGATGCGAACGGTCTGATGGATTTTTCCATCAGTTAACAGATGAAGCTGACTGGTCAGTCGTGCCTACACACCATCGGTTAAAAAAACGATCGTGTCAGAACGCGGTCACGTAAACCACATACGACGGCACTATAAAGGGGAAGTTCAAATCCACAAGCGCCACCCTTGGGGCTGCTTTAGCTGATTTTGTGTTAGTAAAAGACAATTTGCGCTTTTCTGTCTGTTACAGCATGATGAATGTGCTATCTCCATAACGAACGCGAGTTTTACCAGAACGAGCGCTCCCGTCCCCTAATTTAGTCTGAGCATGCGTTGATTTTTAACCGATGGACGTGCGTACAAACGATCGTTTTTTTTCTATCGGTTAGGTATCCATCGGTTAATTTTAAAACAAGTTTCACATCTTTTAATCGATGGATAAATAACCGATGGGGCCTACACACGATCGGTTTGGTCTGATGAAAACGGTTCATCAGACCGTTCTCATCGGATTGACCGATCATGTGTACGCGGCATTAGTGTTTAATCATAGTTTAGTACTAGCCACTTGAAGTCCTGTAAAGCAAGCATCAAGAAGAGGAAAAAGAAGCACAAGGAGCGGGTCAATTGTGCTGCAGCAAAAGGAATATGCTGATTGGAGGAGAAGAACAAATCAAGAGAAAGATGAACTTATTAATATTCTGCTTCACTGTCCAGCCATAGGGTGGGTGTGAAGAGAAGACCTGAAAGTGTTACTGAACTGCAACAGAGAAAAATCATGTCTCCACCCTCAACAGACTCTTATGTATGACAGAACTGTATACATCCGATAGACAAAAATATATACTTTTTTTTTTACATATGAAAACAATTCCTTCTCTGTAGTTTATCTGCGTTCACCTAGAGTTCAGCTTTAAGTTTGATAAAATCATTGTTGTGTATATAAATAAACCAAAAAGGCATTACTAGGGATCTGTCAGCAGCAGTAAAACAGTGCAGGATAGTGACTGACAATTGATCTACATTGCTCAGTGACTTGATTGACATACAGTATATATCAGGGACACTGTTCAAATTTTTGTTGTTTAATTTGAATGTATTATGTTTTAGAGGTATAGCATACAAAGTAAAAAACAAAACAAGCAACTTAGGATACGGCATAATGAAGAAAATCATTACACTAGTTTTGGTCAGCATGCTACAGACAAAAACAGATGCATAAGAGCCAAAAAGGAATGGAAAGGTCAAACAATAAGAAAAGTATGGGAAGACTTTAGTATGAAATTCATCTAGCCTTGATCTACGAATGTGAAATGTATCGGGTAAACTAAATGAGACTGTTTCTAAAGAAACTGATAATAGCAGGTTGCAGCTGTAGAGAGCACTCATACCCATGTGGGTGTTGCAGTTGGGTGCTTAACCACTTAAGCCCCGGACCATATTGCTGGTCAAAGACCAGGCCACTTTTTGCGATTCGGCACTGTATCGCTTTAACTGACAATTGCGCGGTCATGCGATGTGGCTCCAAAACAAAATTGGCGTTGTTTTTTTCCCACAAATAGAGCTTTCTTTTGGTGGTATTTGATCACCTCTGCGGTTTTTAGTTTTTGCGCTATAAACAAAAATAGAGCCTCAATTTTGAAAAAAAATAATATTTTTTGCTATAATAAATATCCCCAAAAATATATAAAAAAAATATTTTTTTTCTCAGTTTAGGCTGATACATATTCTTCTACATATTTTTCGTAAAACAAAATCAGAATAAACGTTTATTGATTGGTTTGCGCAAAAGTTATAGCGTTTATAAAATAGGGGATAGTTTTATGGCATTTTTATTAATATTTTTTTTACTAGTATTGGCGGCGATAAGCAATTTTTTTTTTTGGTACTGCGACATTATGGCGGACACTTCGGACACTTTTGACACATTTTTGGGACCATTGGCATTTTTATAGCGATCAGTGCTATAAAAATTAATTGATTACTATAAAAATGCCACTGGCAGGGAAGGGGTTAACACTAGGGGGCGAGGAAGGGGTTAAGTATGTTCCCTGGGTGTGTTCTAACTGAAGGGGGGGTGGACTGACTAGGGGAAAATGACTGATCGCTGTTCATACATTGTATGAACAGACAATCAGGCATTCTCTGTAACGAGTGATCGCGGGTGCCCGGCGCTGATCGCGTGTCGTCTGCGTCAGGGCGAGCGGGGGGGTGCGCATGCGCCCCTATCGGCGAGATGACGTAGATCTATGTGATCTCGCCCAGCAGAGCTGACCTGCCGCCGTATAACTGCGACAGCTGGTCAGCAAGCGGTTAAACAGGAAGAAAATTAAACAAAAAAACAAGATTAGAAAACTAGTTAAAGGAAGTAAACTCCAGGTTTTTTTTCTCGTTTTTTTCTTCCCTGCAAAGTAAAGGCATATTATGCTAGTATGCATCAATACTAGCACATTATATGACACCTACCTGCAAACGAAGCCCACATTGTCCCGGCTGCAGGCCACATCCATCTTCGCCAGTCTTCCTTCCGGGGCCAAGGACTCTGGCTGTGATTGGCCTTAGCCGCGAGCCACCAGTCAAGGTACACGCTCCTGAAGAAACGTCCGTTCCAGAGCGCTTGCACCGATGACATCATCAGCACAGTATACAGTAAATATCTCCTAAACAGGGCACGTTTCAGGGATATTTACAGTACCTATAGGTAAGCCATATTCTAGGCTTACCTATAGGTACAAATCATAAAGGAAGGTTTACAACCTCTTTAAAGTGGAACTTCACTCTCTGAATTAACATTGACTATTTTTAATCCTCATGCTGCTAGCATTAGTAAAAAGATTAGTAAAAATATAGGAAATTACCGTATTTATCGGTGTATACCGCGCTCTTTTTTGCCCAGAAATTCAGGCAAATTCATGGGTGCGCGATATACGCCGATACCCGCGCCGAGTTTGAATTACTGCACCGGCATATACTGAGCGCAGTACACTCGTGTATAGTTGGGCAGGCTCGGCTTCTCTCGCAGTCACGTCCTGGACGTACAGGACGCACAGGACTTGACCGGCAAGAGGAGCCGAGCCTGCTCGACTATACACGAGTGTACTGCACTCGGTATATGCCGGCGCAGTAGTTCAAACTCAGCACAGGAAGCGGGGATCGATCGGGGAGGACACCGCAGAACGATGCCGGACCCGACGAGGAGGACACCACCGAAGCCGCAGACGGACGCCGGACCCGACGAGGCCGCCGATGGACGCCACGCAAGACACCAAAACTGTAAGTAGTAAAATCTTTTTTTTTTTACAGGAATTGCGGGTCCACTTTAGGGGTGCACGCTATACGCCGGAGCGCGCAATACCCCGATAAATACGGTATATCATATTGACCTGTGTTAAACCTTTTTTTGTTTCTTCAGTTACATCCTGATTTCTATGCCTAGGTGAATGATGTCATTCATCCCAGGAGTCTTCCAGTGGGTACTTTAAATGACACACTGCAAAGTACAGCCTGATCACCAGTGTCACTCTAACCTGCTCACCTTCATTATATGACCTCTAGAAGGAAATAAGGTTTTAACACACAAGGATGAAATACTTCTCAGCATGTTATTTCATCTTATCTGCAGCATGTTGGCAGAGGACAGGCTTTTTATTTTAAGAAATTGAACTGTAAAACTTTGAACATCATTTGCTTCAATGTTCTTGTAATATAATTAACATATTTAAACTGAAGGATCAAGTGGGATTTAACCAATGTAAAACCAAAGTTAACAAATTGATGTTAAAGAAAAACAAAGGTCAGGATAAAAGAAGAAAATGTATTTTAAAAATCACATTATTTTCAAATCCTAATAAAGACAAATATATATAAGGCTACACGTATATAAAAAAAAAAGAGAAAACAGTAGAAAAAGGCCTCAAATAATAAGCCTGTAAACAAAAGGTGGAATGTGGGTGATGCCAAGTAAGAGAGGCTTTAATAGCGACACCCTACTACATGGGTTGGACTTGATGGACCTCACCTACTATGTAACTACACTAATGCCGCGTATACACGATCAGATTTCTGATAGAATAAAATCTAATGTAATTTTCCGTCGGAATTCCGATGAAGCTGACTTTCATCAGTCTTGCCTACACACTATGGGCCAGATCCACAAAGCAGTTACGCTGGCGTATCTATTGATACGCCACGTAACTGCTAGGTTGCTCCGGCATATCTTTGTTTTGTATCCACAAAACAAGATACGCCTGAAGCTGGGCTAGTTTCGACTGGCCGCTAGGTGGCGCTTCCGTCGATTTCCGCATCGAGTATGCAAATTAGCTAGATACGCAAATCCACAAACGTACGTCCGGCCGGCGCATTTTTTTACGTTGTTTCCGTAAGGCTTTTTTCGGCGTAACGTTACCCCTGCTTTATGAGGCGTAGCCTATGTTAAGTATGGACGTCGGGCCAGTGTCGAATTTTACGTCGTTTGCGTAAAACGTTTGCGAATAGGGCTTTGCGTAGAATGACGTTCACGTCTAAAGCATTTGCTTGTTGCGGGTTAATTTGGAGCATGCGCACTGGGATACCCCCACGGACGGCGCATGCGCCGTTCAGAAAAAACATAATTTATGTCAGGTCAAGACGTATTAACATAAAACACGGGAAATACGCTGTAAGTTACGGCGGCGTAGTGTATCTGAGATACACTACGCCGGACGTAAAAAAGCGCCGAGATACGTGGATCTGGCCCTATCAGACTAAATTTCGACTGTCCAAAACGCGGTGACGTAAAACATTACAACGAGCCGAAAAAAATAAAGCTCAATGTTTCCGAGCATGCGTCGACTTGATTCTGAGCATGCATGGATTTTTCTCCGATGGAGTTCCAAACAGACTATCAGAATTTCCTTTAGTTTTTTTTACATCGGAAAAATTTAAAACATGTTCTCTTTTTTTACACCGATGGAAAAAAGTCCAATGGGGCCCACACACGATCGTTTTTTCCAATGAAAAAAGTCAATCAGACTTTTTTCATCGCAATAAACGATCGTGTGTACACGGCATAACTGAAAGTTCCATCTGGTGGAGCTGATTCAACTTTTCTTCACTTCCTCATCTTTATTCAACAATCATGTACTATATATCAAGGGATTCCAACCTTTTTGACCTTCCTGGGTCACATTGGAAGAAGAGGAATTGTCTTGGGCCACACATAAAATACACTAACAATAAGGATAGCCGATAAACCGAAAAAGTCAGGCAGATCACAAGTTAACGATAACTGATATCGATAATACTTATATTTTTTTCTTACGTTTTTTTTTTGAATAAAAGTAAAAGAGGGCAAAATAAAAATAGTGTGATATTTGACACTGTTTTTGATAAACTTACACATCAATATCCGGTTCGATAGATGTAGTAGCAATTTTCAATGAATTCTCAAGCTGCTCATCAGATATTTTGGTTCTAATTTTGCCTTACTGTGCTTCATCCTTGAAAATAATTGCTCACAAATATAACGTGGGTGGTGCCGAAAACTGATGACATGAATAAGGCGTGATTGTGAATAGTGGGATATTTTTCTTTAAGAAGATAAAACCTGTAAAAGTCCAGCAAAGAGACACTGTCAAGTTTTTCTCCGGTCACATGTGTTCGCTAGGTGTAAATGCATTTTTAAAAAAAATTCATAAAGTATGGGGTAGATGGGTGGACTCCAATGACACTACTCCTGGGGATGCTTAAGGGGAACTTATCTTTGGTTGAATTGAACGTTGCTCAATGTGAATTGATAGGGGGGAGTACTGTGGGAGTTGGGGAGACTACATCACACGACACACTGGTTTAGGAGGTGCTCACCTCCATGGTTTATGTTCTTATTCCTTTTTTGTTTTTTATTTTTTTGGTCTATATTCCTTGACCTGTTCTTTTTTTTCTTTTCAGTGCTCTGTGTCTATTTTCCATAATATAAGTTGATGTAAATACTGTACACCTAGGACTGGAGTGCAATGTTTTATAGTTTCAATACGGCAGGAAAATGCTATTTGCACTTTCATTACTATCCATGTTAGGATTGTTTCTGAAATAATACTGTATGTGGAGATAGAGAAACAGGGGATTGTTTCTCCCTACATTTTAGGGATGTTTACAATTATGTTTGTACCTTGTGTACTCTGTTATCATCTTTGTATGTGTACTTGGCAAATAAAAACCTTTAAAAAAAAAAAAAAGAATACCCAAAAAATAAAAATAAATTAAGTAAGTTTACGATTTTTGTGATGGCCCGCATTCATAGCCGCCTTTGGCTCATGGGCCGCAGGATGGTCACTCCTGATATATACAGTATATTCAAGTGTATTGCTATTATTACGGTACTTTATGACAGCTAAGAGGACCCGCAATGTCAAATGTATGTATGAATGTAATTGGTAAAATTCACTGTGAGATTTGGACTTCAGATGGGTCTTAAGGTTACATTTTCAGCCAAACATAAGTGTTGAATGCCAGGCCTCTGGAGACAATATTTTGAGTTTCTATATCATTTTACAAGTGTCCATCCACCTGCTTTCATATATATGCAGACTATATACCATGTAAATTCACTAATCACAAATAGCAAAAAAATTCAGAGTTGATTATCATTTTTTTTTTTACCAGAAAACTATTCCAAGAATGAGTTGCTGTGTGATAATTAGATCCTGACACACACCTAGTTTCACATTTCAATGCCTTTCTCCAATTAGAATGACATTAGAGTGAAAGTGTAGTAATATAATTGTATGAAGAATAGATCTAATTTTCTCAATGTCAATTCAATATCACCTTTCAACACTAATAGCATTGAATGATTACGCATATCATTTAGTAATTGTATTTTACCCATTTTCACAGTGCAAACTGATTTTTAAAGTGGACATGCGATTAGATTATAAAAGAACACATGGCAAAGAGACCTAGATGAGTGTCAATATGTCAATGAAAATGTGATATCAGCTGCCAGGAAGACAGGAACTATTTCTTGCATAAACATTGTATTTACAGTATAGACAATTATAGATCCATTATGTCTACCATGGAGGTTAGAACGGATCAAAGATCCCATAAACTACTTTAATGGTATGTTCTATGTAATTAGGTTTGCTTAGTCTTAATAGTCTCATGACAAAAGAAGACTTTAAATTTACTTTAGCCTTTTACTCTAAACCCATGTCCTGGCCATGCAGGTAGGTCAAACCCACAGGTTTATCGATTGCTACCCTCTGTGCATTTCTTTCACTCCCCAGCCACTCTGCTTGTGTAAGCTCCAGTTTAAAGAATGGCTCCTAGGCACAAAGTGGTGAATCATAGGAAGAAAGGAAGCAAATCAAATGGTCCCGCATACTCCAGGATTTCCAAGGCTTTAACCTACATTATATACATTATACATTAATGTATACATTATATACTTTTTTCTATTATTTAATATTGGGTCCAAAACAATTGAATGAATTTCAATTAGGGATTGCTTTTAGGTTATGCTGGTGGTATTTATATGGAAAACCACCATCTGAAACTGTGATACGCCATCGATGGGTGGCATCTATACAGATCACCGATAAGACACTTTAATTAAAGTGCTTGTAAAGTCTCATGGTTTTTCTATGCATTATGGAGAAAAACATCTTTGCTACAGCTTCCCCCAGCCCTTTTTCTTACCTAAATCTATCCGTTCCAGTGACATGCACAAGCCCAGTGGCTCAAGCCACTGTCTCTGTTCTCATTGGATAGATTGATAGCAGCGGGAGTCATGCTGGTGTCAATCAAATACAGTGACATGAGAGTGGGGGGTGGGCCTGGATCCTGCTGTCTGTGTCAATGTACGCAACAGCAGGACTCAGGAACGCACCCGCATGGGTGCCCCCATGGAAAGCGACTCTCCATGGGGGGCACCCGAGAAAGAGGAAGAGCCTCAAAGGCACACCCCAGAAGAGCTGGATCGGGGCTGCTCTGTGAAAAAACATTGCACAGAGCAGGTAAGTATAACATGTTTGTTATTTTTAATAAAACATACAAACCTTTACAACCACTTCAACATCATTTTTGACACTGCAGTAGCACTTACTGTACAGGCATATTTAGATCACAGTTGGTGAAAGTCCTACTTGAAAGGATGTGATATCAATGTCAGGAGCTCTGAGACACATGCTAATAGCTAGAGCCACCTGTCAATCAAGCAGCTGGGTGGATCCTGACAATATGGTCTGGATGCTTCCAGAGCCTGGAGCGGCTGTGTAACAGCTGATAAGGGGCAATAGCCTGGTTTAATCTAGCTCAGGATCACAGGAGAGCAAAAGTAAGTGCAGTTATGTGACACAGAAAATAAATATGGCCAAAAAAGCTTTGGCCACACTTCTCTTTTAAATATATTTAGTGTTTGTTTGGATCCAACATGTTATTCTCCAAAAATATATATAAAAAAAAAAAGATAATATATGAAATACAGGACACAAGGGAAGTCCTCTGCATTTCCAAGTTGCCAACATCTTTAGACTGCATAAACATTATTTCTAACGTTTGGGTTTTACTTACAGGGAAAAGCCTACAATTAACTGTTTTGGTGTGCTGTAAAGTTCAGTATACCACACAAATCAGCTTAGACACCAGAATCACATAACTTTACAGCTGGCTGTGATAGCACCGAACAGTGTCAAGCTGGCAATACATCATTTCTAAATATAAAACTTTTTTCCTGTCATGGAGTCTGAATTGATAAATTATTTTTAGGCACAGGGAAGCAATCCAAAGAGTCCTAAAAATTTGGATTTTTAAAAATACCAATAAGAAACTTCTCAAGGTCCCAATGTATAATATATATATAATTAAAGTGATTGTAAAGTATTTTTTTTAAATTAGTATATAAAAAATATACTTACCTGCTTTGTGCAATGGTTTTGCACAGGGCAGCCCCAATCCTCTTCTTCCCGGGTCTCCAGCCGAGTTCCCTCATAGAAAGGGGCACTTGTGATCTCATTTGTTTTCGTTTTAGTCGTATTTTAGTTGATTAAAATAGTATTCATTTAGTCGACTAAAATGTTTTAGTCATTTTATTAGACTAAATTAACACTGCCTACACCTATAACTATGACTTAGCAGCTTAGAGGTACTATTCTAGGCTTGCAAGCATAATCTGATGAGCCAAAAGTATTATTTCAGGTTTATGTTTTTTATATACTACTTTGGTCATACAAATAAACAATGATGAGTTGTTTCAGACTAAAAATGTATACATATTTATATAATAAGTAGTCATAGACCTAATTTATTAATTTTTTTATGAAAAGTAGACGTTTCTAAAAGTGTTTCAATGATAACTTGTATGTTAATAAAGAACAAAACAAAATTGGAAAATCTAGGATAATTTTTTCATCTTAAACTTAAAGTGGTTGTCAAGGCAGAAGGTTTTTTATCTTAACTTCCCTGGCAGTAATCCCGAGTCTGGCTCGGGGTGAAATTTCAGAACTGATAGCGGTATCCCCGAGCCAGACATCGGATCACATCACAGTATCCAGGCAGGGAGTTACTGCCCTGGATCCTGCGATGTCTCCCTGCTGTGTGAGCGATCTGTCTCCTCGCTCGATTCACACAGTTCCCTGCGATGTTTACGACGCACAGGGCGGAGATCTGCGCCAAATTCAAAAAAATAAAAACACAGTACACATACAGAAAATGTAGATTACAGTACTGTATACAATAACCACTTAAGGACCCCCCACTGTATATGTACGTCCTCTTTTTAAACATGGATATCTCAGTAACGGCAGCAGCTGCTGCCACAACTGAGATATCCATGTTTTCAGCTGGCGGCCGTGTAAACGATAACGGCGGTCTCCGCGGCGGATTCGCCGCGAGATCGCCGTTATCGGTGGCGGGAGAGGGGCCCCCTCCCGCCGCTTTTCCGCGCCCTCCGCCGCTTACCGGAGCCGTCGGTAGCGGCGGAGGAGATCCGATGCTGCCGCCAGGAGAGTGAGGACTTGAGTGAGGGCAAGATGGCCCCCACCCGTCCTCATAGCTCTGCTGGGCGGAAGTGACGTCAAAACGTCAGTCCCGCCCAGCCTCTTAAAGAGACAATTTTTTTTCTGTCATTTTTTTAAATGACAAATTTTCCTTTTTTTTTTTTTTTTTGCATTTAAGCCTAAATATGAGATCTGAGGTCTTTTTGACCCCAGATCTCATATTTAAGAGGACCTGTCATGCTTTTTTCTATTACAAGGGATGTTTACATTCCTTGTAATAGGAATAAAAGTGATCATTTTTTTTTTTTTTATATTTTAGTGTAAAAAATAATAAAATCAATAAAATTAAATAAGAAAACAAAAAATTTTTTTTTTTTAAAGCGACCCGTCCTGACGAGCTCGCGCGCAGAAGCGAACGCATACGTGAGTAGCGCCCGCATATGAAAACGGTGTTCAAATCACACAAGTGAGGTATCGCCGCGATCGTTAGAGCGAGAGCAATAATTATAGCCCTAGAGCTACTCTGTAGCTCAAAAAATGCAACTTATAGAATTTTTTAAACGTCGCCTATCTAGATTTTTAAGGGTAAAAGTTTGACGCCATGCCACGAGCGGGCGCAATTTTAAAGCGTGACATGTTGGGTATCATTTTACTCGGCGTAACATTATCTTTCACAATATATAAAAAAATTGGGCCAAATTTATTGTTGTCTTATTTTTTAATTCAAAAAAGTGATTTTTTTCCAAAAAAAGTGCGCTTGTAAGACTGCTGCGCAAATACGGTGTGACAAAAAGTATTGCAATGACCGCCATTTTATTCTTTAGGGTGTTAGAAAAAAATATATATAATGTTTGGGGGTTTTAAGTAATTTTCTAGCAGAAAAAAATGTTTTGGTCTTGCAAACACCAAATCTGAAAAACACCTGAGGTCTTTAAGTGGATAATTTCACCCCCTTTGTCCCTAGTGGTCTGCCCAGTGCCCTGCATGCACTTTTATATTATAAATACTGTTCTTTCTGCCTGGAAACTGTAGATTGTCCATAGCAACCAAAAATTGGCCCCTTATGTCAAAAGTGGTTTTAGACCAGCTATAAAACAGCGATAATAAATTAGATTCTCTTGCAGAATTGAGCGATAGCGATTTGTGGGGAAATTCGTCATCAAACACTGAAAGTAATGACAGCGACAATTCTGCAACTGAGCAAATTTCAGTGTTTTTGATTTGATTACATTATTGAATAAGTTTTATTATTATATTAGTATTTGTTATAATTATTTATAGTTATTTATTATATTATAATTAATGATTTTGTGTTTCAAACTTTATCATACCCGGGATGCCTACTAGACTCTTGTTTGGACAGATTTTAGTGTGTTATTTCTAAAAATTACAGGCCTACAATATAAAACACCAAATTTCCATGCAAAACAATTGTACCACTTTCATCATCAAAAGCCTGACATGATCATACCGCCAGGGAGATTAATGCATTATCTTGTGCATTAAGAGAAAAAGTCTTCTGTGTTCAACAGCCCCCCTCATGCCCCTAATACTTTCCTGAGCCCCTTCTCAATCTAGAGATGCCCACGAGTGCCTCGGCCATCCGGGACTCTCCCTAGTTATTGGTTGAGACACAGCAGCAGTACCATTGGCTCCTGCTTATGTCAAAGTTATTTAGGCAATCAGGAGAGAGAGGGGGTGGGGCCGAATTGTGGCTCTGTGTCTGAATGGATGCACAGAGCTCAGCTCAGGTGCTCCCATAGCAAGCCGCATCCTGTTGAGGCACTGAACAGGAGGGAGGGGCAAGGAGCACCGAAGAGGCACCCTGGAAGAGAAGGATCTGGGCTGCTCTGTGCAAAACTACTGCACAGAGCAGGTAAGTATAACATGTTTGCTATTTTTGTAGAAACAAAAATAGACTACAACTCCTTTAAAGTTATTGTGAAAATAAAAAAATGTTTTTTTGATGAAATGACTGTTTACAGGGTATAGAGACATAATAGTTTACTGATTCCTTTTAAAAACAATTAAAAATAGATAAAAATCAATCATATAATGTACCTGTAGTTTCTAGTTTTGTTTTTGCATGTTGTTTCCTGCTTCTCTGCTGTACAGAGCCACAGAGCCAATACAGGGCAGTGATGGTTTGGAAAACGAAACTGATTGGTGCTGTGGGGTTTTGGACACACAGTAATCACACCTCCTTGATTAGTGACCACAGAGAGAAGGCTCCCAGTACTAAGGTTATCAGGAAACAGACAACCAGGAAGTGTGGAGATCAGAGAAGAATTACAGCAACTTGAGAGCAAAAACGAACAATGAGGACATGAAAACAGCACTGCATTAAGGTAAAGGAAGCTATTAAGATAAAAAAAACATTTGCTTTACAAACCCTTTAAGTCTTTTAACATTAAAGCTGAACTCAATGCAAACAGCTAAGTACACAAAAAAAGTTACATATATAAGGGCTATCTTACTTGCCAAAGAATTTGTATTTTTGTCTATTCAGTCCTGAGATTTATACAGATTTGCCACACAGCACAGACCTGTCTGACAGGATGGGAGACCTTATTTTCTCTACTGCAGTTAAGTAATACTTGTTCTTGTGCAGTGCCACTGTTGAGTTGATGCCAAAGAAGGGGCAGAACAGAGAGCTGTGACTGACAGTCTGCAGCTCTCTACTTACCAAGCTGTGAGAATCTAGTGATTGGCAGTGTTCAATCGCTCGGTTCTCAGTCTTAGAAGTGCCAGGCGACAGATGCAGCATCGGACTGATGCTGCATCCACTTAGGTAAGTATGATTCAAAAAAGAAAAACAAAGAACCCATGCTTCTCTTTTAAGCAATTCAATTAGATATGCTAATTGTGGGTATTTATGTGGATAAATTGATAAAGCCTCTATCATGGTTTTTATTCTGCACTTGTTCCCATTAGGGGGGGTTACTCTCTCTAATGACCCTGATCATCTCTGTTGGGAATAACATTGAGGGTAAATCCTACATTTTTGTTGCCACCAAATCATGAGTAGAGGGGAAATATTCCAGTAGGCACACTTTTTCCCATGTAAGCTTGAATTTCTCTCACACTAGAAAGACATGCTTTTATTGCCTGCAGATTCAACAGGACAATATGCAAAGTCAACTAATCAAACAAAGGCAAAAAATAAAAAATAAAACTTGACAGTGGTTTTTATCCTCCCATACTCTATCCAATTATTTTTTTTTTTTAAAGGTTGTGGCTTTAGATATACTAAACACATAGGGCCAGATTCATAGAAGAAATACGCCGGAGTATCTACTGATACTCCAGCGTATTTTCAAATTTGCCGCGTCGTATCTTAATCTGTGATTCACAAACAAGATACGACGGCATTTGGCTAAGATACTTCGGCCGCCGCTGGGTGGAGTTCGCGTCGTTTTCCAGCGTTGGATATGCAAATTAGCTTTTACGGCGATCCACGAAGCTACTCGCGTGCGTTACGTCGTCGCAAGTCGTTTTTTCCCGTCGCAAAGTTAAGCCTGCTTTTTCATGGCTTAACTTTACACCAGCCATGTTAAAGTATGGCCGTCGTTCCCACGTCGAATGAAATTTTTTTTTTCCGGCACGCTGCCATTCACAAACACGTCGGGGCGCCGTAATTTCGCGCAAAGCACGTTCGGTGCGGGAGCACGCCTAATTTAAATGGTACACGCCCCATTTGAATTAGGCGGGCTTGCGCCGGACGGCTTTACGTTACACTGCCGTAAGTTTACACGCAAGTGCTTGGTGAATCAGGCACTTGCGCTGAAAACTTACGGCGGTGTAACGTAAAGACGATACGTTACGCCGCCGCAAATCTTTCTGAATCTGGCCCATAATGGTTCACCAGCATTAAAAATACGAAGTGGAGCGGTGAGTAAAAAATCTAATTGTTTCTCTGTTAGCTTCTAAATGTTTCTTCTTAGAAATCCTTGTAAATTTGACTTCATCAATCATATCCTATACTTATTCGATTGCTGATATACTGTACGGTATTACAAAAAAAAATCCAGAACTCTGCAAGAAGCTTTCCAAAAAACATAAATAAAGGAGGAAAACGAATCATGCCAAAATACCCTGGCTGCATCTCATATAGGTAATACGCAGCAATTTACAGAATGGCATTCATTTAAATGGAAAATAAGAATGGAATCCAAGGGGGAGCGAGATGAGACATTATATTGTGCCACTGAGTTCTCTTGGAAAGGACAGGATGTTTCTCTTTGAACCATAAATCCTAATAAATACAATTATTGTGTGCTTACTTGAAGTTTCATTAGCATACTAACCAAAATTATGCCAGCAGACTGCGGTTTTTTCACATCATTTATAAGGAACAATATTTGAATTTTGAATAAATACATTTTTCACCTTGAATAAACCATGAAAAATCATTTTGATTTTCTTGCAATTTACTCTTCCACAGTAACCATCTTCATATCACCTAATATACATGCATACCACAGTATCACCTTCGCAGTATGCAATAAAAAGTTCCGGAGCTATTGGTATATGAAAGCCTCTCCCCACCACCTTATTAGATTGCTGCCTATGTTTTTTATCAAAAGGAATGTGAAAATTGCAATTATATATGCTAAATACATCTTGTGCAGAATCATAAAATTGTTATATATATATATATATATATATATATATATATATATATATATATATATATATATATATATATATATACCGTACCTTTCTTTTCAACTTTGATGCGATATTTGCTAATTTCACTGAGTTTTTAAGTGTTTTTCAACCTTTGTAGTGATATTTGAGAAAACCTCACTATTAGGGTTGAGCGAACCCAACACAATTGAGAATTCCAACTCTTAAACATTTTGGGGCAGATCCACAGAGATCTTCACCCGCGCAGCGTATCAGAGATACGCTACGCCGCCGTACCTTACCTGGCTTTAGTTCGAATCCTTAAAGATTTCACGCCGTAAGTTACGGCGGCATAGTCTATCTCTGGCGGCGTAACGGCGCGTAATTTAAATCGGCGATTATGGGGCGTGTTTCATTTAAATGAAGCGCGTCCCAGCGCCGAATGAACTGCGCATGCGCCGTCCCTAAATTTCCCGCCGCGCATTGCGCTAAAAGACGTCGCAAGAATGTCATTTTTTTTAACATAGACGTGAATTACGTCCATCCCGATTCACGGACGACTTACGCAAAAAAAAAAATTCAAATGAAACGCGGGAACGACGGCCATACTTAACATGGCAAGTCTAACTATACGCGGCAAAACAGCAGCCGGAAAAAGCAGACTAGAGACGACGTAAGAGAATGCAACGGCCGCGCGTACGTTCTTGGATCATCGGAAAAAGCTCATTTGCATACTCGACGCGGAAAACAACGAGAACTCCACCCAGCAGACGCTGAAGTATTGCATCTAAGATCCGAAGGCGTAAGAAGCCATACGCCTGTCGGATCTAACCCAGATGCCGTCATATCTTGGTTTGAGGATTCAAACCAAAGATACGATGCGGGAAATTTGAAAGTACGCCAGCGTATCAGTAGATCTGTGGATCTGCCCCTTAACCTTTTGTTAAGACAGACAGTGTTCAAATTTAGTACTGATGACATATCTGTCTTCAGACTGGGAAAATTATGGTAACACAGATCCCCAGCTCCCTCATAACAAAGAACTAAGCAGAATTTGGCCTTGCTGGAAGTTCTAGAAAAGAGCATCTAAAAGAGAAAGTTGCAAATTTTACTTAATTTTTTGTTATTTTTTATGTTTTTCTAGGTGAATGAGTACATATAACAAATGCAAATAGATATAAATATCCCAATTCAGCCCAAAAAAGTGGAAATACTTTTTAAGCTTTACGTAAGTGTAACTATTGTAGTAATTCATAGTGTTGAGCAGAATACGCCATATTCGATTTCGCGATATATCACGAATATATAGCCGAATATTCGAGAAATATTCGCTATATTCGAATATTCGTGATATTTTATCGAAATGAAATTTTTGCGAAATTTCGCTATTGCGAATGCGAAAATAATTGCGAAATTTCGACAACAGCGGAAGGAGCACTCTGATTGGCTCAGAATATTCGTGATATTTTGCACTCTGATTGGCTCAGAATATTCGTGATATTGTATCGAAATTTCGCAAAATGAGAATGCGATATTGATGGCGAAATTTCGGAAGGAGCACTCGGATTGGCTCAGAATATTCGTGATATTTTACAATACAAAATAATTGCGAATATTCGGCAAATGCGGAAGGAGCACTCTGATTGGCTCAGAATATTCTTGATATTTTACAATACAAAATAATTGCGAATATTCGGCAAATGCGGAAGGAGCACTCTGATTGGCTCAGAATATTCTTGATATTTTACAATAGAAAATAAGAAGTGTTTTGCATTGGTGGTGATTCTTTACTCTATCCATCTGTCACAGCCGTTTGTCAATCAAACACCTTGAAGATTGAACACGTTCATGCTGCATGCTTTGGACTTTTTTTCACTTCACATATCAAAGACATTTTTATGAAAGATTATTTTTCTATTATTGGGACTATATTTCTTTATATATTTGTTTCACTGTGTATTTCACAAGTTATTTGCGCTTGCTTATTTTATAATTTGCCCACATGTCTTGTCACAAGACATATTTTTTATTCTTGTAGAGCGACTCCATTTTCTGTCTTGTATTAATTTATGTTGTATAACATTTTTGAGTTGCTGCTGTATTCTCCCCTTTTTTTAAGGTATGCGCAATTTTTTCCTTCTTACAAAAAAAAATAATATCAAACATACAAATATTCATAACAGAAACATACACAAAGCCCCCCCCTTTTGCATCAGAGACAATCAGAGTTCTCCTACCACAGTTATCGAAAATTCGCAATCATTTTCGCATTCGCATTAGCGAAATTTCGCAAATTTTTTTTTTATATTCGGCAACATAAAAGGATCGCCTCAGCTTAGCAACTCGGCCCAGGGTCTCTAATCATACCAGCAATGCTTTTAGACGTCGATAGGATGTGATCTGTTTTAGAAATAAAATTGAAAAAATGTGAATATTCGGAATAGCGAATATTCACCGCGAAATTCGAAATATATCGCGAATACTCGAATATGCCATATTCGAGCCGAATATTCGCAATACGAATATTCGTGAGCAACACTAGTAATTCATAAAAAGACATAGATCTAGCAGGAAATATGAACATATTGGGCTTAAAGAAAACCTTTCCTGACTGAGAGAATCAAGTAGGCAGTGGAGGACAACTGGACATGAAGTTATGGCCTGCTCATTGTTCAAGTCAATGAACAGGCATTTCTACCTGTGCAGATGGAAGAAAAGGTAAGTGGTGGGGGTAATGGTAATTCTCTAGGAGGGGGAGGGGGGCAATACCTAGAACTGAATTTTTAACCTGTCTGACTGATATTACCCTTGAAAACGTATTGACAGCAAGCAGTATCTCTCCACCTAGAACCGACTTTGCTTCTTCTTTCTCCATTTGAAACTGTCTTTTTTTTTTTTATTATCCTTCCAACCCTCCACCCCCCCAACCCCATATTGGATTTTGAATTACATTTTTTTACCTACTGGTTAGTTTTAATGTCCAGTGCTAGAATAAACAGAATATAACTAGATCTATACCCATTAACCACTTGCCTACTGGACACTTTTACCCCCTTCATGCCCAGGCCAATTTTCAGCTTTCAGTGCTGTCACACTTTGAATGACAATTACACGGTCATGCTACACTGTACCCATATGAAATGTTTATATTTTTTTTACACAAATAGAGCTTTCTTTTGGTAGTATTTAATCACCACTGTTTTTTTTGTTTTGTTTTTTGCTAAATAAACGAAAAACAACCAGAAAATTAAAACAAATTAAATAACGTTTTTTAATAGTTTTGCAATTTGTAATTTTTCTCCTTCCCTGATGTGCGCTAATGAGGCTGCACTGATGGGCATTGATAGGCTGCACTGATAGGCACTAATGAGGTGTCACTGCTGAGGCAGCACTGATGGGCACTAATAGGCTGTACTGATGGGCACTGATGTGGTAGCACTGATGAGCCAGCACTGATCAGGTCGCACTGACGGGCACTGATAGGCGGCACTGATGGGAACTAATGGGCACTGATAGGTGGCACTGATAGGCACTGATGGGTGACACTTATAGGCACTGGTAGGTGGCACTAATGGACGCAGAAATGATAGGCAACGCTCATGAGGTGGCACTGGTAAGCACCTATTGACAGCACTGATGGGGACTAATTGGCAGCACTTGTGGGCACTGTTTGACAGCACTGGTGGGGACTATTGGCACTGCACTAATAATCAGGACCCTGATGATCAGTGCCTTGATTATCACTGTATATGTCCCTTTACCACAAGCTGGCTATCGGCTCTTCCCTCCTCTCCTTATGCTGTCAGTGTGATGAAAGGAATGGCGATAACTGGCTGGTGTTTACATCGTGATCCTCTGTCAATAGACACAGCTGATCATGTGGTAAAGGGCTCTTTACCCCGATCTGTGATCAGCTGTGTCCTAAGGAGGCAGAGATCACAAAGCGCGCTGCCTGGGCACTGCAAGGGGCACGCGGGCAGTGAGATCATGGGAGCATGTCCATGTATGTCCTACTGACAATGTAAGCCCACGCTGTAGCTGTCTTTCAGCTACAGCGTGGGCAGGAAGAGGTTAAACACCCTTCTAAAACCGTGTCTAATTCTTAAGTCAAATACATCCCAAATGCATATTAAAGGATCACTAAAGGAATTTTTTTTTAGCTAAATAGCTTCCTTTACCTTACTGCAGTCCTGGTTTCATGTCCTTATTGTTCGTTTTTGTTTTGAAGTTGCTGTAATTCTGCTGTGATCTCCACACTTCCTGGTTGCCTGTTTCCTTATAACCATCATACTGGGAGATTTTCACGGTGGTCTAAGCTGTCATTACTGTGTGTCTAAAACTCCTCAGAACCAATCAGATTCATTTTAAAAACAAAACACTGCCCTGGATTTGTTTGTTTTTGTTCTGTGGGTCTCTTTACTTCACAGAAACATGAAACCAGTTTAAAACCGAAAGTGAAACTAGAGGCACATTATATGATTGATTTGTATCTATTTTTAATCATTTTTAAAAGGAATCAGTTAACTTTTATGTCTCATTACCCTGTAAACAGTCATTTCAGCAAAAAAAATGTTTTCCTTTAGTGACCCTTTAAATAAATAAATAAAAAAAAAAAATATCTGTCCAATAAATGATATATTATGTATTTTTAAACTTTTTTTTTTTTTGTATATTGGAATATACATAGGTCAAGATGAATTTTTACACAAAATAACAGAGACAATACTATTTTACTTTTACTTTATGGGCTTTAGCACAGACTCCAAATACGTCATTTATTGGGACAGATAGATGTCTTTTGTTCTTTAATTTAATATGTATATGATATATATTGGATGTAAGAATTATGCCCTGTACACACGATCGGTTCATCCGGTGAAAACAGTCTGATGGATTTTTTCATCAGATATCCAATGAAGCTGACTTTCATCAGTCTTGCCTACACACCATCAGTTAAAAAAACGATCGTATCAGAACGCGGTGACGTAAAACACAACAACGTGCTGAGAAAAATGAAGTTCAATGCTTCCGAGCATGCGTCGACTTGATTCTGAGCATGCATGGATTTTTAACCGATGGACGTACCTACAGACGATCGTTTTTTTTCTATCGTTTTTTTAACCATCAGATCATTTTAAAACAAGTTCCTAGTTTTTTCACCGATGGATAAAAAAACGATCAGGCCCACACACGATCGGTTCGTCTGATGAAAATGGTCCATTAGACCGTTTTCATCAGACGAACTGATCATGTGTACGTGGCATTAGACACAGAAGCTTTAGCATAAGCTTTTAATAGGGATAGATTTTGTTATATTTCATTCATTCTAGCACTGGGCAATAATACTACTCACTATTTACACAACCTTCTGGATATGGCAGGGCAGCTTGCAGGAATATAAATAGTTTAGGGGGCATGGAACAATTAAATCCTTGTAATAGTTTATTTCTCCTAACATAGGGCATTGGATATTGCTGTAGGGTTTTGTATAGCATTTACAATACTTGTAAATCTTAAAACAATGAATTTGTTTGTGATGCATTTGTAGCTAGAGAGCTATTTGTGAGATATATTGTGACAGAAAACAAAATGTATCTTTTTTTTATAAGGTTATGATGTTTTTATAGTACTTTTTTGCATAGTAATAAAAGAAAGAACTTGATGTAGGAGACTGATGCTATAAATGGTAACCCACAGGTGTATGGATACAAACGTTGTGGTAATTAGCATATAAGATACATTTGTTTGTTTCTGCACTCTTTGAAAAAGTGCTTAGTGTGAAACATGTCAGACTACTGTTCAACAGATACAGCCCAGAGTTAGGTGATTTGTTGTATTTTATTTATTGGAATGATTTGCTGTAAGGCAGTGGTCTCCAAACTGCGGCCCGGGGGCCAGAAGCCTTTGCTTGGATTTATCTGGCACCTTGGGGCACCATTTCATCCACTGATACTAACTGTGGGGCATAATCCCTCCCAATGACACCAATGATGGGACCCGATTTCTACCATTGGCACCAACAATAGGGCCCGATGATGGAGCCCAATTCTTTCCTATGACGCCAATGATGGGGCTCTATTCCTCTCAATGACATCAACAAGGGGGCACAATTGCTTCCACTGACACCAAAGAAAGGACATTGTTTTTTCCCACTGACATCAGGACCTGTTCTATGCCCAGTGATCACAGTCCGGCCCCCCTAATGTCTGAAGGACCGTAAACTGGCCCTTTGTTTCAAAAGTTTGGAGACCCCTGCTGTAAGGCAAAGAGCCAGACCAGGATCACAGCTTTTTGCAGTGGAGCCTTTGCTAAACCTTGGACATTAGGCATCTGACGAACCCATAGATTTGAGTTTGTTGTTTAAAGCGGTGGTTCACCCTCCTTAACATCATTCTAGCATTACATTCGGCATCGTAGCGCGAGCTACAGTATGCCTGTCTGTATTTTTTTATGTCCGTACTCACTGTGTAATTGTATATTGAAGATTCCGACTCCCGCGGGGAATGGGCGTGCCTATGGAGAGGGAGGATGATTGACGGCCGGCTCTGGCACGTCACGCTCCCCGAAGACAGCCGGAGTAGGTCTCGGCTCTTCACGGCGCCTGCGCACTGGCTATGCGCAGGCGCCGTGAAGAGCCAAGCCTATTTCGGCTATTTCCGGAGAAGCGTGACGTGCCAGGGCCGGCCGTCAATCACCTTCTCTCACCATAGGAACGCCCATTCCCCGGAATCTTCAATGTACAATAGCACAGTGAGTACGGGGATAAAAAATGTAAGACCGGCATACTGTAGCTCGCGCTACGATGCCGAATGTAATGCTAGAATAAAAAAAAAAATTTTTTTTTTTTTTAATAGGGTGAACCCCCGCTTTAAAGCAGTGTTCCGCCTGGGGGAAAAAAATAAATAAAGGTCAGCAGCTACAAATATTGTATAAATGTAGAAGTAGTGCTGCGCTGTGCATAAATAGGTGATAAAGTGCAAATGTGCTAACGTGACAGGTACACTTGAAAGGCAATAAATGAATGGTCAAAATAGCAACAATAAAATACAAATAATCAGCTGCAACAGTATAAACAATGGACTGATAACGTGTCCAAATACTGTGAAAAGTATACCACAAAATAGATGTTAGAATAAACTCACACATTTTTAAAATGGCATCATCATGTGACATGTGCAACCATAAATAAATATATTCACACTAAAATGTCATAAAATGAAATAAAAATTAATAAAAAAAAAACAAAACAAAAGAAAACGCAGTGCAGATAATGTCCATAAGGTGCAAGCTGGATGGATGGCTGTGTGTGCACAGTGAGCAGGGTGAAGGTGCTGGTGCTAGTAGTCAGTCTCTGGTATGGAGTGCTACTGATAGGTGGTTGCTGGTTCTCCGTGCAACTTAGGGTATAGGTGTCCCCTTACCTTACCACTGGTAAGGTAAGGTAAGGTAAGGTAAGGGGTAACAGCGTATAAGCGTGTCTTTCAATCTCCTGGTGGCTCCTGACGTCTCAGGCTCTGCTGGTATGTATCTTTACTTTGGCATCAAAGTCCCCTTTAAGTGTCCCTGGTGTATCTGTATCAGATAGCCTCACATTGGGGCATGGGGGAATGTAAAGAGGGATGCTCAATAGTGTAGTATTTAAAACATGTATTGGAATCAGCAGCAATAATAAAAACAGGTGAGTACCTGTTTGTCGCTAGAGCAACAATCTAGCCAGTGATGACATTGCAAAAATACACAACTTTGGAAGTGGTAAATAATCAAAACTGACAAACTGCATAGAAATAGTAAACATTAAACAACTGCCCCAGGCCTCTACAAGGCCAGAAAAAAAAAAAAAACAGAGAAAGGAAAAGAAAAAAGAGCTGGATAGAAAAGTGAGAAAGTGAATAAGAAAGAAAGACTAAGAGGGGGTAAGGGAGGGGGGGGGATAGTCGGCTCATGGCGGATCCTCCCGACGATGCCACTCCTCCCAGACCTTATCGTGCATTTCCAGCCTATCCTGCAGCCCGGCTGTCATTTTTTCCATAAGTTTCACATCTTTTATTCTAACGTACAGATCTTCCTGGGAGGGTGGAGAGTGCGTTTTCCAGTGGAGGGCAACTAGGCATTGGGCAGCTGTGAGTATGTGTCTAAGCAGTTTTTTGGATGGTTTAGAAATCTGTAGAGGTGCCACACCCAGTAAAAATAGTTTTGGAGTCAAGAGGACCTGCACCCCCAGAAGGCAGGACAGCAAAAGTTGCGTTTCCATCCAAAAAGGTACAATCTTGGGGCAGCTCCAGTAAATATGGTAGAGGGAGCCCTTGTCGCCCAGGCAGCACCAGCACCCCTATTTACCCCTCTGAACAGGAGGGGTAAATAGCATGAAGCACATCTGGTGTCTGGTACCAAAAATCAAAAACGTTGTATGCGTTCTCCTTGTAGAGAGTACAGTAGGAGCACTTTGCTGCCCGAGACCAGATCGTCTGCTTCGTCTCCTCCGGGATTGCCTCTCCCAGCAACTTTTCCCAGCGAAGTATGTAAGCGTGTTTACCCTGGCTGTCAATGGAGTGGGAGTTAAGCAGCCGGATATCAAGCCTTGGCGTGCCGTTCCTTCCAGAATAATTCTCTCGAAAGGGGATGGCGCTGAGAACTAGAGATTCGGGGTAAATGATAGGGCATAGTAACGTATTTGCAGAGAACCAAAAAAAAAAAAGACGAAGCAAGTCATGTTTTTTATGGAGTTGAGTAAATGATAGCAATTTTTGTGATATCGGATCCACCAAGTGGCAGAAGTGAAATAGGTGGCGAGTGAGACCATCAGGCATCCCAGGGTTGTAGAGGAAGGAGGTTAGCAGCGACCTTACTTCACAGAGAGCCAGAACGGCGATCTGTCAATGTAAACAAACAGATCCCTGGTCCCAAAAATGTGTCAAAAGTGGCCAATCTGTCTGCCACAATGTCGCAGTCCCATTAAAAATCACTGATC
The DNA here is from genome assembly GCF_905171775.1 of Rana temporaria. NCBI lineage: Eukaryota > Metazoa > Chordata > Amphibia > Anura > Ranidae > Rana > Rana temporaria. Next base: position 63,142,219 of record NC_053491.1, on the reverse strand, counting down.
ACTGCCATTACTAGTAAAAAATAATAATAATAATAATAATAATAATAATAATAATAATAAAAATGCCATAAATCTATCCCCTATTTTGTAGACACTATAAGGCCGAGTACTCACGAGCAAACATGTCCGTTCGAAATGTCCGACGGGCTGTTTCCGGCGTACAAGGCTGTTTTTTCATTTGGCCCGCTGGCTTGTACACACCAGCGGACGATATTTCCCTGCGGACCTGAACGCGTGCACGTAATCCACGTTTGACGTCACTATAAAGGGAAAGGCCAAAGTCAATGGCGACGCCCTCTGTTCCGCTTTTGCTAGTTACGGCTTTGCTCGTGTTAGTGAAGGTTTGGTTAGAGCTGATTCGCGCTTCTCGGTCTCCAGGCTTTAGCAGGTAGTATTTTCTCGTTCAGTGCGTGTGCTTGTGGGTACGTAGTTGGCATTCGGGTACAGGCGTGCAGTTCGTTCTGCTTAGCAGATTCGTACTGTGCGTTCGTATCTGTGTGTCGTGCGTTCTTTGCAGGTACCGCTGGATTTGATTGTGCTTTCTGTTGGAGTGTGTTCTTGACTGACCAGCCGGCCGGTTTGAAGCCATGATGGAGCAGCAGCGTCAATTTTCGCGAGTTGGTGCTGTTTATGGGATGGCTGCTGGATATGTTCATTATTCCAGTACTTTGGCCAGAAACAGGGGGCGGAGGCGTTTCTGGACCAAGAATTGGTTGCGCCAGCGTGACCAGTTCTCACATATGCCTCTGCTTAGGGAAATCCAGGAGAATAATCCTAATGACTATAGGAATTTTCTCCGCATGACGGACCCCGTATTCAACAGTCTGCTGGATCTTCTGTCCCCCTATATCACGAGGCAGGACACTGTGATGCGCCAAGCCATCACGGCCGAGCAGAGGCTTATTGCCACGTTGCGGTACCTGGCGACTGGGAGGAGCCTGCAGGACCTCAAGTTCTCGACAGGCATCTCTCCGCAGGCGCTTGGGGTCATCATACCGGACACGTGTGCTGCCATCATTAAAGTTATGCACGAGGAGTATATGAAGGTAAGTTTCCTCATTTTAACCTCACAATGTGTCTTTAATAATGTGGCAAACTAACTTTTTATTTTATTTCCCAGATATGCTGTGTGTTTAACTAACGTTCCCTTTTCTCACTATGCATGTTGATATCAGCTTTTACATGTTCTTTTTATTTTGGCCTACCTGCATATTTTGATCTTACCCAATATTAACCTGTCCAGCATGCTATCTTCGGGCCAACCCCCACCATGCCACTTTTTTTTTTTTTTTTCTTAAAACAGTTTTAACACCCCCCACCCCCCCTTCAAAGTGTTTTTGTCCCCATCAGAGGGCTGTGGAGTCTCTTATTAATTAAGTGGGCCTATATATTTGTGCCCCGAAATTCTCCCTTCATAATTTGCAAATGCTATTTTAAAAATGTAAAGTTGCACAAGGATGCTTGTAGGATTATGTTTGCAATGTTTATGTGCCAAAGTACTAAATCTCTTTTTTTGTTTGTCCCCACAGCTACCCTCCACACCACAGGAATGGCAGTCTGTGGCTTCCCAATTTGCCCAGCAGTGGGATTTTCCTAACTGCGGTGGAGCAATAGATGGGAAACACGTCCGCATTGTGCCCCCACCCCACTCGGGGTCCTTCTATTATAACTACAAGGGTTATCATAGTATTGTGTTGATGGCGGTGGTGTCGGCACAGTATGAGTTTCTATATGTGGACGTGGGGAAGAACGGCCGGATGTCAGATGGGGGAGTGTTCGCACGGACTGATTTCTATGATCGTCTCCAAACTGGTGGTCTGGCATTGCCACCAGATGAAGATAATGTGGAAGGACTTCCGTTTGTGTTCCTAGCGGACGAGGCTTTCGGCCTTGGACCTCACCTAATGCGGCCTTTTCCCCAGAGGACCCTCACCTTAGAGAGGAGTGTGTTTAATTTTCGGTTGTCCAGGGCTCGGAGGGTAGTCGAGAATGCCTTTGGGATCCTCAGCAACCGGTTCCGCCTGTTCCTGACATCGATACATTTGGCGGAATATAAATTGAACACCATTATATTTGCCTGCTGCATTTTGCACAATTTTCTACGCAGGCACTCCCAGACGTACCTAGCCTCCATGGGCTCTGAGGCAGGACTACCCTCAGAGAACATTCCTGGCCTGGACACTGGTCGCGCTGGCTTGGCCCCCCAATCTGCTCGTGAGGTACGCGACAAATATGTTGAGTACTTCATGGGTCGGGGGGCCATTGCTATGCCAGATCATATTTCTTTCTAATTCGGCCCCCAAAGAAAGGAATATTCTCACAACTAATAAATAATTAGACCATTGGACTTTATACAGTTGTTTGTCATTACTGCTTTTTCTCTATTTTTCTGTCTTCCAGGTTATCTCCAAAAATCGTGCACTTCTAGTGCCAAATTTACTTACTCAGATGTATTAACTAACCACATTTGCACATTATTCACTCATCTACTAACTGGGTATTCAGTCTAGAAATAAGAAGCCACTCATTTTTCTGCTTTTGATGTCTCATATTTATTTTTTTAGTTTATTCATTTTTTAACAAAAAAATGTGTATTTTTAGGCAGAAAACATTTCCTGCAAATTCTTGAGACAAAATATTGGCTTTTAATTATTTATTTTTTTGTCTTTATTGACAGTGATTATCAATAATAATGATCGAAACACAATGTAAGAATAATTTCACTGAAACTATACGCAAGAATTTTTGGGCTTGTCATTTGTTTGTGTCTAATTTTTTCAACAAGATTTTAACACAACACAAAAATTTTTGAATTTTTTACCAAAATTAGTTAACTTCTTTCTTTAGGTGAGATTTATTGTTCGTTTTGTGATCTGAAACTGGAAACATTTACAAACCAAAAAAGATCAACACCAAACAAAAATTAAAAAAAATAACAGCAGTCAGTCATATGGATGGTGTGCTTTCACACTGGAATACGCCAAAATTTCTAAATGCACACATTCAGTGAAAACTCGCCAAATGTCATTGGTTAAACAGACAAATGGCCACATGTGCTATCTGACATCATGGGTGATCAATGTCTGTGTTTTGTGGGAGCAAACCCTTCCTCTCAACTACTTGAGGATCGAGGAGGGGTTTGTACCCACAAAGCACAGACAATAGATAGTCTGTGATGGCAGCTAGCACATATTGGCACACTGTGTGTGCATTTAGAAATTTTGGCGTATTATAAAGTACAAAAATTAAAAAGTGTTTTGTGGGCGGGGGATGGGCGGGGGATGGGCTTCTGTGGTTCAGTCTTTGACACGGCCCATCATGTCCATGATATTTTTGTAATTTTGGTTGATGACTAGCATCCTTTGTCGCATGTTCTCCATTTCCGTGCTACACTCTGAAATGACATTTCGCACATTCTGCTCCATGACTAGCATCCTTTCCTGCATAATGTCCATTTCCGTGCTGCACTCCATTAGTTGCTGGATAATGATAGAAGCACTTGCACGTGAAAAATGTGCTACTCCATCTTGATCCCCTAAAAAGAAACAAATTGGCATTCAAAATATGTAAATAATTTCCAGCCTATCTGCATATGTTTGGCCCTATTAATATAGGGGTGACACTGACCTGATGGCCTGATAATTTCCACATCCCCAATTTCTTCATCTTCTATCACTCCTCCTTCTTCCACCACCTCCCCATCATCTTCTATCACTCCTCCTTCTTCCACCACCTCCCCATCATCTTCGACTCCTCCTTCATCCATCAATCCACCTTCTTGCAATTCGCCAAATTGTTCTTCCGCCACTTGCCCTTCATCTGATATAAATTCTAAGTCCAAAATAACTTCTTCCTCCTCTCTTCCTTCCTCCTTTCTTCCTTCCTCTTCTCCTTCCACATCCTCTTCTCCTTCCACATCCTCTTCTCCTTCCACATCCTCTTCACCTTCCACATCCTCTTCTCCTTCCACATCCTCCTCTCTTCCTTCCACAGCCTCCTCCTGCTCAACATGTGGAGGTGTTTGATTTTCCGGGTGTCTGGCCCTCTCTGCCTCCTCCAATTGCTGGCGTCTTCTTTCCCCTATAAGAAATAATAAAAAACAAAAGGTATACTCATCAGCACACAGATATTGGATATCATAAATCGCACACATTGCATAGACGATACATTTATGATGATTTTTGGTTGTTTATTCTTTCAGCAATCCTCCATTTTTGGCGTAGTTCTAGGCCAAGCTCTGATCCTGCCCCTTTTTTTGCAAAGAAGTGACACAAATGGATGTCACCCCAAAACATTAATTCTCGTCGACCCTCCAAATAAATATACTTAGATTTTTGAGACACAGGTGCTTTGCATTTCAAGATGTTAAAACATCAGCTTTATTTGCATTTTGGAGAATGAATCTTGTTTGCCTGTCACATTCACTCAATTTAATTTCTGTGATTTTGCTAGTCAACAATGTTGGAAAACCAAGTTTGGGGCCAGTCAGCCATGTCCAGGTGTGTTGTTCCTGGAGTAACGTCACATTTTTGCTAAACAATGTCATATTACGCGTGTTTACTATTTCACAAAATTTGTTTAAGGTTGTTATTTGACATAAACACAATACAGTATCTACACGTGTTCAAAAGTACAAGCAGGCCAAGGAGGCAGATGTGAAAAAATACATGTCAACACATTATTGCAGACATTTCCCCCCCCCCCTTAAATAATATGGACTTACTTTTACGCAGAATTTTTAGTATCTTCTTCATGTGATGTGGCTCCCTCAATTTTAAATCGGACCAACGCTTCCGTAGTTGCTCCTTTGACCTGGTGACACCAAACATTCTCCTCATTCTCCTTGCCACCTTGTCCATTATGTGTGACTTCCTACGGTTCGGTGTTTTGTAGGGCCCACATTCACCATCATAATCCTTCCTCCTCATGATGTAAACCAACTCCACCATTTCTTCAAACGCCATATTAGTGGCTTTATATCTTTTAGGCCTGGATCGGGACGGTCCAGCCTCTGTCCCTTCACTTGCGCCATGAGAGCTCCGTGCCCGCTCGTGTGACATCGCCATCTTTCCTTCCCACAGAGATTAGGGGCGTGGAAACGAGGAAATGTCCCGTCAGGGGCGGAGATGAGGGCGGGGATTATTGCATATGCGGAGTGTCGCGAATGCCAACAACGTATTGACGTACGTTACGCGGAGAATATTCGCGCGATTCCAGAACCTACACAGTTAACGCCATATTTACTTTTTCAATTGATTAGGGGCATGGCAAAGGTGACGAGGGCGGCGTTTCATACATACGCGGAGTGTATAAAAGGCGCTTGACGTGATTACGTAGGTTACGTGTTAATTCAGCGAGCGGAAGAAACGAGGATTGTGAGAGAGGCAGGTAAGAAATTTAAACATGGGATCAGCAGCGGGCTCTAAAATGTAGAGCAATGGGATGGGGGTTTGGTCTGTTGGTTGCACAGTTTTATTAAGCTATTATGTCTCTTGGATACCAGAATGTGATTTTCATACCCAAATGCTTTTGTAGACATCACAAAATAGAGAGATCAAAAATGCTGTGACTCATTATCAATTATGTAGGGTGTATTCAGATCAGGCCAAGTATTGTTCTGTGTTGGTTGGACAGAGGTCATTAGGAAGTTTCTTTCATGTAATCAATGCTGAGGGGCAGGATATCTACACATGCAATAGTGCCTTGATGAATGCTGTCATTTGTAATAATTGTGTATGGTTGTAGATTTATATTATTTCCTGCAATGTAACCAAAGGGGCGGCATGTATAAAAAAAATGTTATCTAAAACCAACCAATGGGGCAGAGCTGGCCAGCATTTTCTAAACAAGAGACACTGTGTTTGTATTTCTATATAGGTACGACTTTTTAAACAACATATTCTATCAATGTAAATGCTGAGGCTTTTTTTAATTGTGTTTTTGGTTTCTTTTTATTTATTCAATCTAGAAAAAAAAAGAGTAAATCCTAATTTCCCAATGGATCTCCTGCAGAGCCAAGACATTATCCAGCATTTGCTGGATAAATTCAGGGAAATGCCCATCCTGTGGGATTCAAAGCAGGACCATTACCACAATAAGGACGTACGAGCGGCAGCACTTGAACAGCTAGCAGCATACATGAGGACATGGGTGCCAGAATGCAGTGCCAACATGGTGAAGGATAAACTTGCCAACCTCAGGGGCACATATAGGAGAGCGTACAAAGCTCACCAAAAGCAGCTAAGATCTGGAGCAGCAGCAAGACCACCAAAGGAACCCAAGCTGTGGTATTACAACCAGATGTCATTTTTGCGGGATCAACTGGAAGGCAGGGCATCAATGTCAAGTCTGAATCCCAACCTTTCCTCCACGCTACCTCCCAGCGGGACTTCCCCAGATCACCACAGCCCTGCAGAGTCGGATGAAGAGGGCCTGGCTGACAGAGAGGCAGATCTGCGCCTCTACGATGATGAGGTATAGTAGTTTCATAACTAGTTATGTAATAATCTTAATTATTGTTTGATTCTTGACTTGATATTGGTTAATAAAATACAAGCTGGGAAGTAAAAATCTAAAATCGTGGGCAAACAAATAGGTGTCAGGGATGACAACTGCAGGGGTCAGAGGGTGAGTCTGTTTTCAAGTTTAAATTCAAGGCAAAAAATAAGATTCAAGCATGAAAATGTGAGTGAGTATATTCCTAAATATATTACAACATGTCACTTTTTTTTACACAGGAAGAAGAGACCAGCCAGGAGGTGGCAGATCCTCTCCTCACTGTCAGCCAGGACGAAGGGGTCAGTGGCAGCCAGGAGGAGGCCGGGCCCAGTGGCGTTCAGCAGCTCCCCAGGACAAGCACCACCAGCCAGGCTCCTCCCCTTTATATTAGGCCACCAGGCCGTAAGAAGAAATTGGGGGCAGTGGAGGAAGCCAGCCTGAAAATGATTCAGGAGGCGAGTGCCATCATGAGGGCCCCCCTCAACCCCACTGAGGCCTACAGTGCCTCCGTGGCACATGACCTCAATAAAGGCACGGAGGAGCAGAGGCAATTGGCCAAGGGCATCATCAACCAGGCCCTTTGGTGGATGCAGAGGGAGCTGCTGACCCCAGACACTGGGCTATGTGACCCGGCCCGGCTTGCTGAACATCATACTCCTGCTGCCACATCATCCCCACCTGCAAGGGCCCAGGGAAGACCCGCTGGAAGGCAGCCTGGAAGGAAGGTTGCAAGGAAGAGGAGACGTTGATGCCCTGCCTTCCATTTGATCCCCCACAAATGGCATCTTGTTTGGACTACCACAGCTTGGGTTCCTTTGGTTATGTGCTGCTGCTTCAGATTTTATTTTGTGTGCTTCCTGAGGTTGGCTAGTTTATCCTTCACCATGTTTGAAATGCAAGTTTGCATGTATGTTGCTAGCTGTTCAAGTGCTGCCATTCTGTTTTTGATCCTTTTTATAATTTGCTGAAATAAAAGCCTTTTTGTTGATTTGAAAAACGTGCCTATTGTTTGTAATACTGTGGGTATTATTTTAGGCATCAAACATTACAAACAAATAAAATGTTTAATCTAAACTATTCACTAACTCATGTGGGGGGGGGGGGTCATTTGGTGTGCCAACATGGTAGACAATTTAAACAACCTTCAAAAAAATCATGTTAAATATACAAACAAAAGCTAAATCAAAACTATTTCCTATTAAAATATTCTAAATGGTGACATAACTATAAACACCTAAAGAAAGTGGGAAAGATAACCATTAAACATTAAAAGCAAAAAATTTGAAATGTGGAGGACCACTAAAAATATGATACGTCGGGCCAATAAAAGTTTGCAAAAATCTTACTACATCACAGCTAACAAATGTCACTTTTCAGTATGGAACAACTCAGTTGAAATAACATGAGCTAAATAACTGATTAGTTATAGCAAGAGAAGAATGAATAAAACGACGGCATCAAGCATTGGTTATTGTGTGTTTTGCTTCAGTGTTCTATTGCTAGAATTAATCTTTCTATTGACGAATGTGCCATATCCCAAAGAAACGTCAGTTTTACCTGAACGAGCGCTCCCGTGGCCTCATTTAGTCTGAGCATGCGCGGGGTTTTTGTACGTTGGTTTTGTGTACTCACCACCAAACATGTACGTTCGGACAGGATTTGAGCGGACGGTTTTAAAACAAGTTTGGAAATAAATGTCTGCTGAAAAACGGCCCGGCGGGCAAATGTACGGTGAAATTCTGTACGCTCGTAACTACACACGACCAAACATGTATGCTGAAACTGGTCCGCGGGCCAGTTTCAGCAAACATGTTTGGTCGTGAGTATGGGGCCTAACCTTTGCGCAAACCAATCAATATACCAAACATATGTAGAAGAATACATATTGGCTAAAGCTGATGATTTTTTTTTTTATATTTTTTGGGGATATTTATTATAACAAAAAGTTAAAAATATATATTTTTCAAAATTGATGGTCTTTTTTTGTTTATAGTGCAAAAAATAAACACTTCAGAAAGAAAGCTCTATTTGTGGTAAAAAAAAAAGGACGTAAATTTTTTTTTGGGCACAGTGTCGCATGACCACGTAATTGTCAGTTAAATTGACGCAGTGCCGTATCGCAAAAAATGGCCTGGTCATAAAGGGGTTAAATCTTTCCGGTCCTTAAGTGTTTAAGCATTTACACACACTGATAAGATTATTGGCATCAAGCTGATCTTTTTTTTACATGTACAGTAAACCAAAAAATATAAATGTTAAAAATATCCCACATTTACTTTGAGATTAAATAAAATTATTAAATAGAATGGGAGGATGTTTATATTTTGCAATAGGTATTTAATCTGCTTTTTCATCATAAATGTCCTGTTTATAAATAGAGTTCCCCTGAACATCTATATAACATTTCCATCTACACTGAAGTTACCTCACATTTTATTATGTCCCATTGTATAAATCTTTTTTTCCAGTGTAGCCAAAATTTCTGTATGAAGTAGCCTTATTGAGGTAAAGCTATTCTGACATAGCCTTAATCTCACTATTTGGCCTCTAATGACCCACCACACTCGTGATTTTAATTTGCAGTCCTTCTCAAGAAAAATAAGTGCTTTTGAGAAAAAAGTTGTGTTTGAACTTAACAGCATTGATGTGATGAACTTTGAACAGCAAAATAAATTGAGCGATCATAAATATCCTTTTAAATATTGTTTTTATCTTACAATTTTGAAGTTTTTATTTTAATGTGGTTACGAATTGATTCTCAGCAGGAAAAGGAACCTCTTAGCTGCTCTTTGAGATGGTTCAGAGATGCCCTCACGTTAGTTAGAGGAAAATCATTGACTTGTTTCTCTTTGACAAAATGTGTAATAGACTTGTTCATGTGCCAAGGTTAATTTAAAATGGGAAATGCAGTTCATGAGTGCCTACCCCCAATAGATCTGCGATGGCATGCTTTTCTTTAATGCATTCCAGACAGCTGCCATCAAATAACTTATTCATAAGGTACAATCCTGAATCCCAGTGAGAGGTCAGGAAATGTTTAGTGGGCCACTCATACTGTGTCTAGATGGTCCAGTTGTGCATAAGCCACAAAAAGCTCTTGTGTTGCACGCAACCTGCTTTCCAATAATCCTACATGGATAAGACATTTTTTTTTAATATATATGCCAGATCTATTTATTATGATCTGCCAAATGCAAAGTATGTAACTGCTTAAATGTGTTCACTCCTTCCACTGTCAGCCAACATAACTATATTGTATGCATGATGAGCCATGGTGTCCCCTTGCTGTAAGACACCTGCTGTGCATCCATCTGCCTAGCACATCACACTTTTTGAGTCTAATGCTTTAATTTAGTTTTCAGGTCACATTTATTGTATTGTATTGTATATCACTCTTTTACCTTTCCCTTCAGTGTTTTTATTCAAGGGATACTGATCAAACAACGAGTTGTTTTCTAAACCTGGACGCAAGCTCCCTATTCTTAGAAGATTATCTTGCCCTGTTGTGTGTGCTATTGTTGTCATGACGATGGCGTCTCCTGTGATTTAAAAGTGCTGTGTGAGTAGCTGATTAAAGGAAATAGCTCAGATGGTAAACAAAGTGGTAAGTATTGAACCCTTGGGCCATAAAACTGGCTGTAGTCTCTCTGTGATTTCTGTTGACATGTTTTCCTTGATTAGTTATACAATTCAAATGTTTCATTTTGTATTCTAAAATTTACATATCCCAAAAAAAAAAAAAAAGTGTTTCTTGAATTTGGCTTTGGCTTAGTTTCCCATTCTGGCCTTTTGAGTTCTGTCTAAAACAGAAAATGTGGCTGGAAAAGCAGGAGCTCATTATTACATATTGAACATCTGTCAAAAATAGAAATGAGTACAATTAACAATAATAAACTTTCCATTTGCATTTTCATAATAGAATTGTACGTGGCAAGAAATGTTAAATGCACCACACAATGGCATTTTCAAAAATAAGATGCCAAAATGAATCCCATTTACAAAATGAGACATTCTAAAATCCCATCATTAGTTTTGGTAATGTCACTTTGCAAAAGAAACCACAGAGACAAATGCCACTCAAAAGATATTGTAGCTTTGTTTGAACAATCTATAAATGTAACATTGTCAAAATGCCATTATGCACATTTGTCACCTTGTCCTCATAGCTCAGTGGATGTAATTACATTTTACAGACATATAGCTTTTACACCCTTATTTATCTTTTAGGAGAGACTTTATGCTAATCATCATATCAATTCTTAACATTATAGTAACCTCTGAATCTGTCTTGTTGAAATGTTTTGTAAAAATTTTAAATTAAATATATAAATACCAAAAGTGGAACTTCCACTTTAAGCACTCCTCACCCCCTTACATGCCACTTTTTTTTTTGGGGGGGGGGCTTCAGTAGGAGTGGGACTTCCTGTCCCACTTCCTACTTCTACCTACGGGCCGCTTAGTCGACTCCTCCCTCTAGGTGATCTCCTGGGACATGTGACAGGTCTCAGGAGATCGCCTGCCCACTCCTAGAGCACAGCACGACTTGCGCAATGCAAGGTGAGTGCCCGGCAGTGAAACCGAAAGCTGTCACAGCCGAGTGCCCACAGTGTGAATGAAGGTGCTAGTGGAGAGGGGGGGAGAGAAACGATGCTCCAGGCGGCCACATCGCTGGACCGTGGAGCAGGTGAGTGTCTGTTTATTAAAAGTCAACTGCTACAGTTTTGTAGCTGCTGACTTTTAATAAACATAAAAAGGCTGGAACTACGCTTTAAGAAAACCTAAAAAGGGGGCACCCCTAAAAGTGTTTCCCACTGCTGTCTAATTAAATGGCAGCATGGAAGTCTACCAATTCTCCCAATGTCATTCTCAATGACAAATGTTAAATCATTACAAAGTTGGCTTCATCATGCAAAGGAAGGAATGTATATGGACAGCCGCACTCCAATGTCTAAAAAAGATGTGCCCTTTATTGGGTAAAAAGAAAATGCACTACAAAAAACAGCATACAGTGGGAAATAAACAGCTGATGCGTTTCACATTGAACCTCAATGCTTAGTCATAGCTGTTTATTTCCCACTGTATGCTGTTTTTTGTAGTGCATTTTCTTTTTACCCAATAAAGAGCACGTCTTTTTTAGACATTGGAGTGCGGCTGTCCATATACATTCCTTCCTTTGCATGCTTCATGCATTGCCGGCCCCCGTTGGATCTTGAGTGGACAGTGATTGCCTTAGGTTTGCTCACCTGGAGCGGCAGTTTTCCCTATCTGTTGGCTGCGTTATGGGTTGACAGATATTGAGTGTCATAACTGCAGCTTGGAAAAGTTCTGCTGCCAGAGCTTGCTCTAGATGTCTTCTTCAGAATGGTTTATGGTATATCCTACTAGTCTAAAACACCTTTTATGTTTTTAAAATACATGTTACTTCATTGCAAGAAGTTAAAACATAGAACTGAATGAGCTGACTACAATAGGTGTTTTTGGTAGTTTGCTTGGTTAGTTCACTTAATAGGAGCACACTGCTACTAAAAGTAAGGTCCTTAACCCCAATATCCATGTAAAACACATGAAAATCATGAATATTGTCTTTAATTAGCAAAGCAGAATGAAATGTAATTTCTCTTACAGTGCTCAGCATAAATGAGTACACCCCAACAGATTTGACAGAAAACCTTTATTTTCATTTCAGAATCAACATTTTCTATGGGACACTATACTACAAAATACTCCATATTGATTGCAACCAAAACATGTTAATTTGCACACACTAAAAAGTATTTTTCCTAACAAATTCATTCAAGACCATGTTGCAAAAATGAATACTCTCCAATGAAAGTCTTATGCCTCGTACACACCATCGGTTTTCCCGGCGGTCAAAAGAACTCCAGGAAAACCGAGAATCGGCTCGGTCACTTTTCCCCTGTACACACGGCCAGTTTTCCTGACAAGGAAAACTGCCAGGAGAGCTTTGGTTGGGAAAACCGGCTGTATGTATGCTCCCTCGCAGTGTTTCCCCATAGAAAAACTGAGAGAAAAAAACACTGCGATTTGCGACGGGAAAAAATAGTTCTAATTTTTTTCACCGCAGTTTTCCTGTCGGGAAAACTGCTATGAAGCATACACACGGCTGGTTTTCCCAGGCAAAAGAAAACATGGCAGTTATCCTGACGGGAAAACCGATGGTGTGTACGGGGCATCGGGCTCCATTCACACCCTGGCGTTCTGTTTTTCAGATTCGGAAACACTGCAATTGCGGGACTCCCTTGCGATCCCCGTTACTTTGAATGGCACCAAATCGTGGCGTGATTATACCATGATTGTCGTCTGATGCATCACTGTAAAATTATGCAAACAGAATCGCAGGATGCCCAATGCCCAAAATAAGTTATTGTACTTCTTTTGGGCATCGGGCATCCCGCGATTCTGTTTGCGCGATTGTAACACGATTTTACAGCAATTCATTGGGCTACAATGGTGGTAAAATCACGATTTGGTGCCATTTGAAATAATGGGGATCGCAAGTGTGTACCGTGATTTGCTGCATTTCTGAATCACAGCTTCTTTGCCAACATAAAACGTAACACCATGGTGTGAATGGAGCCTTAGGAGCAAAGCTAAATTTTAGACAACAAAATGCTAGTTATTAGCATTACCTATTCAGCCCTGGACGGAATTACCCCCTTCCTGACCAGGCCATTTTTTGAGATACAGTGGGGATCGAAAGTTTGCGCACCCCAGTTAAAAATTTGTATTAATGTGCATAACGAAGCCAAGGAAAGATGAAAAAATCTCCAAAAGGCATCAAATTACAGATTAGACATTCTTATAATATGTCAAAAAAGTTAGATTTTATTTCCATCATTTACACTTTCAAAATTACAGAAAACAAAAAATGGCGCCTGCAAAAGTTTGGGCACCCTGCAGAATTTATAGCATGCGCTGCCCCCTTTGCAAAGCTGAGACCTGCCAGTGTCATGGATTGTTCTCAATCATCGTCTGGGAAGACCAGGTGATGTCAATCTCAAAGGTTTTAAATGCCCAGACTCATCTGACCTTGCCCCAACAATCAGCACCATGGGTTCTTCTAAGCAGTTGTCTAGAAAACTGAAAGTGAAAATAGTTGACGTTCACAAAGCTGGAAAAGGCAATAAGAAGATAGCAAAGCGTTTTCAGATGTCAATATCCTCTGTTCGGAATGTAATTTAGAAATGGCAGTCATCAGGAACAGTGGAAGTTAAAGCAAGATCTGGAAGACCAAGAAAAATATCAGACAGAACTGCTCGCAGGATTGTGAGAAAATCAATTCAAAACCCACGTTTGACTGCACAATCCCTCCAGAAAGATCTGGCAGACACTGGAGTTGTGGTACACTATTCCACTATAAAGAGATACTTGTACAAATATGGTCTTCATGGAAGAGTCATCAGAAGAAAACCTCTTCTACGTCCTCACCACAAAAATCAGCGTTTGAACTTTGCAAATGAACATATAGACAAGCCTGATGCATTGTGGAAACAAGTTCTGTGGACCGATGAGGTTAAAATATAACTATTTGTCCGGAATGAGCAAAGGTACGTTTGGAGAAGAAAGGGCACAGAATTTAATGAAAAGAACCTCTGTCCAACTGTTAAGCATGGGGGTGGATCAATCATGCTTTGGGGTTGTATTGCAGCCAGTGGCACAGGGAACATTTCACGAGTAGAAGGAAAAATGGATTCAATAAAATTTCAGCAAATTTTGGATGGTAACTTGATGCCATCTGTGAAAAAGCTGAAGTTAAAGAGAGGATGGCTTCTACAACTGGATAATGATCCTAAACACACCTCAAAATCCACGGCGGATTGCATCAAGAGGCGTAAACTGAAGGTTTTGCCATGGCCTTCACAATCTCCTGACCTCAACATAATTGAAAATCTATGGATAGACCTTAAAAGAGCAATGCGTGACAGACAGCCCAGAAATCTCAAAGAACTGAAAGACTTTTGTTAAGAAGAATGGGCAAAGATACCTCAAACAAGAATTGAAAGACTCTTGGCTGGCTACAAAAAGCGTTTACAAGCTGTGATACTTGCCAAAGGGGGCAGTACAAGATATTAACTCTGCAGGGTGCCCAAACATTTGCAGACGCCATTTTTTGTTTTTTTGAAATTTTGAAAGTGTATATGATGGAAATAAAATCTAACTTTTTTTGACATATTATAAGAATGTCTAATCTGTAATTTGATGCATTTTGGAGATTTTTCCATCTTTCCTTGGCTTCGTTATGCACATTAATACAAATTTTTACCTGAGGTGCCCAAACTTTCGATCCCTACTGTACGGTACTTTGTCGCTTTAACTTTCAATTGTGCGGTCATGCAAAACTGTGCCAAAACAAAATTGATGTAGGGGGGCGCATGAGCGGCGCGAATGGAGATGGACGCCTGTTAGACCAGCTCCTGGCGCGTCGGAACTAATTCTTCCTTTCGGGGGCTATAATCTTTCTGCTGATCCTCCAGACTACCACCCTCCGACCCCGGTTACCACGGTGCATGTCGGCGACGAAGAAAAAGAACAAGGGAGCGGCCCAATCCTCTCTCACCCATTATCTTCTCCTAATAATAAACAAAAAAACTGGGTGGACCCCCATTGAGAACGTCAACCTGTGACGAAACGCGTCTGGGAGGCTGCGTCAGTGACGTCACCACGCTCGGGAGGAAGGGCTCCGTGTTTGCCGGCCGGCTTTCAACTTTTTATGCAATGGCTGTTTTTATTCATTGTTGCTGTAAGTAGATTACTTTTTTATTAAATTTGGTGCTGTACTTTATTACGCTATGTGCGTCCTCTCTTTTTTATACGTTTCCTCCTATGGAGCTACTATTATTTAATGTTTGTGACGCTGCTGACTCCTGTACTGGGATCCCTGGAGAAATTAAAGGCCGAGGCTGGGCTATAGTCACCTGCTTTTGATTCCTTACCTTCTGGTAAGAGGCTTTAATTTTCAGGTGGAGGATTTTCACATACTGCATGCATGTCACCGGGTGTTGGAGGAATTTACATCCATCGTTACATCATTGAGTTATATTATATGGAACTTGTGTCATCGCACTGCTAAGTGCATTTTAGACCTCCGCACAAGAGCTCATAGACTTTTTCCATTGCTATCATTTCCATCTGCAAAAGTGGACTTGTATTACCATTATCTTCTCCGTACGCGGGAGCAGTGCAACATGTCCCAAAATGGCGCTGCGGCTCCGGCCTTGCCTCCCGAGCTGAGCTCCTCTTCACACCCCACCAACTGTGAGTACCCTGCGACACTCTCTAAGGCTGATCTGGACGCAAGCCTTGAGGCCATGTACACCCGACTAGCCTCGAAGTTCCAATCGGAACTGAACAAGACCTCACACACTCTATCTCAGGAGATCTCCTCCCTGGGCTCCCGTACAGACCTGCTCGAGACGAAGCACGATGAGCTCGCCTTAGCATACAGCGACCTAAGCAGGGAACATGAAAGCCTGGCTGCGGCATTTAATCAACTACAATCACAAGTCGAGGATCTCGACAATCGGAATCGCCGCCATAATTTGCGTCTGAGGGGGATCCCTGAAACGGTTATGGAACTGATCCCGGCGGTCATCAGACTCTTTAAATCCCTACTCCCTGACAGGGAGGCCGCAGCTTTTACGTGCGATAGGATCCATAGGGCCCTAAGACCTAAACCCCCTGATGACAAGCCTCCTAGGGACATAGTCCTGTGCCTTAAAGACTTTCTTGTTAAAGAAGAAATTCTTAGAGCTGCCAGAAATACTCAGAGGATCACCCTGGATGAATTCACAGTGCAAATCTTCCCGGACCTGTCCCCCGCCACTCTGGATAGACGACGGGGGATGAAAGAAGTCACGGCGGTCCTGCAAGCTGCGCGGATTCGCTACTGTTGGGGGTTCCCATTTAAATTGTCCATCCCCCACAATGGAACTACGTATGTTGCCACCACGGTATTTGAGGGGAAGGAGATCCTAGTCAAGCTGGGCCTGCTGGATGCTGAAGAGATTCGCCGTCCTCCCTTAACACCTCGCCCTTCTCAAATCTGGCAGACGCCACCTTCAAGACGTGACAGGAGGAGGATTCGGTACGGTCAAGGTTCTCCTAGGAACTGATTAGCCCTTGCTCCGGCTCTCGACTCTAACTCTCCCGGCTTTGCTATTAGAGTCCCTCTCGGTTGCTGAAGTTTATGCCCTTCACTTTACATTTGCTAATATGGGCTCCCTGGTAAAAGTGATTTACTGTGTTCTGTTTTTCTTCCCGACCTATGATACCCTGACTCGGGATTTATTTACTCTATATTGTTCCGCTTCATAGCGCCAAAGCATGTTTCCCCCCCCCCTCCGGTGATCCCAGTGACTGCATCTAGATCTGTGGTTGCAGCTCCCTGTTTTTTGGACTGCTGGCTGCGATTGCCTGGAGGTGAGACGTGAATGTCTCAGGATTTCGCTTTTCTTTTGTCAGGAGTTATTCTTTTCCTGATCCATTTTTTGATGACTCTGCTCTCTTTTTTCCAATTTTTCTTTTCTTTACATTTTTTTTGTGCATTTTTGCTTCCACGGCTGAATAGCCTCTGGTTGTCATTTATTTTATATTATTATGTTTTTTTTATTTTCTCTTTATGTCATTGTCATTGTCAGGTGAATTTGCTCTCATACCAACATCTTGGTGTTTCTACATTGATCACCACGATCCTTGGCTTTAACTTTGTACCCCTAATGCAACATACTGTGCTTAGCCTTGAATTTTCGATGCGAGGAGATTTGTTTGAAGGGGATGGGGTGCCTGCCTGGAGGGGTTCTAGTTTGTGGCTTCCGGGTCTGGTTGACCTCCGGACCTATCTGGGTGCCTTTTCTTTTTATTTATTTTATTTGTTATATTTTTTAACCATTAATTCCTATGGCGATTAAATGTATGTCACATAATGTTAAGGGATTCAATTCCCCTCTGAAACGCAAGAAGGCGTTCTCCCAATACAAACAACTCGGAGCGAAAATTATTTTATTGCAGGAGACCCACTTCTCGCAGGCATCCCATCCAAAGTTTTTTAACAGGCATTTCTCCCAGGCTTATTACTCCCTTCACACTACTAAATGCAGGGGTGCGGCTATATTTTTACACTCCTCTCTCCATTTTGATGTTCAACACACGTATAGAGATAAGGACAGTAGATTTGTTATTATTAAGGGCCTTCTCCACAATAGGGAATGTACAATTGCTAGCGTTTATGCCCCTAATGAGGCTCCCGCCTCTTTTTTTTCTTCATGTTTTGCAGTCCTGGAAAAGTTTTTGTCCCCCCATATGATTGTTGGTGGGGACTTTAACTTAGTCTCTACTCCCTCCCTGGATAGGAGCCATGTCTCCCCTTTTTCTAAGGCCTTTCCCAAAACTCTCGCCCACAAACTGACCGATTTACAACTTATTGACACCTGGCGCGCCCTTAACGTAGGGGCTAGGGAATATACATTCATTTCTCATCCACACCGTAGTTATGCTAGGCTAGACTACATCTTTTCTACCCCAGTTATTCTTGCCAATTCTAGCTCTGCCAGTATACATAATTGTGTATGGTCAGACCATCACATCACCTCGTTCTCTACAGAATTTATTAGGCTCCCTCCCTCTGCGTTCACATGGCGGTTGAACGAAGCCCTTCTCTCCGATCCAATGGTCGAATGCGAGGTCACCAAGGCCATTGAGTCCTACTTTTCCATCAATGATATTCCCGAGACTCCAATTCCTACTCTCTGGGTCGCGCATAAGGCGGTGCTCAGGGGGGTCCTAATCGAATTAGCCACGGCTCGTAACAATGCGAATAAGCTCCAGATTGTACAACTTTCTTCGGAACTGGATAAATTATATAAAAACCCCACCTCCTTACTATCAGAATCTACAAGGGCCCTAATTGAACAGAAGAGGTTGGAGTTGGATGCTCTACTTTCGGCCAAAACTGAAAAGTCCTTACGGTGGTCTAAAGCCAAGTTTTTGCTCCATAGTAATGCGGCGTCCACTATGTTTGCAAGAAAATTGAACCAATCTTATAGGCCCCCTCATAGTTATAAATTATCTTCCCCTTCCGGTGGGATGGTTTCCCATCCTCAAGAGGTCTTGGCTATTTTTCAAGATTTTTACTCCTCTTTGCTGGGCCCTCAACACTCTCCCCCTTCAGAACCCTCCCTCTCTTGGTTCAGAGATCTCCCGTTACCCTCTCTTTCCCCTGCACAACTACAGAAGCTTAATGACCCAATATCGATCACTGAGGTCCTCACTGTGATTAGTTCCCTCCAAAATTCTTCCTCTCCAGGCCCCGATGGATTTTCTGCCCCATATTATAAGAAATTTTCAGCCCTCCTCTCCCCCAGACTAGCACGCCTCTTTAATTCAATCTTAAAGGGCGGCTCCTTTCCCGACGAAATGCTTTTGGCAAACATGTCCCTGATTCCTAAGCCCAATAGAGACCATACTATGCCCCAAAACTACAGACCTATCTCGGTTATGAATAATGATGTGAAAATTTTCAGCAGAATTATGGCAGATAGATTAGGTTCTATTATTTCTTCTTTGATTTCCCCCTATCAGGCAGGTTTTATTCCCCATAGATTTATCACGGATAACATTCGTTTAACCACAAATATTTTACAAGATGCCAACCTCAATTCTAGGAAATTATTCATTTTAAGTTTAGATATAAATAAGGCCTTTGACTGTGTTTCTTGGAACTATGTCTCTCTTTTACTACAACGTTTCGGCTTCAAAGGGGAATTTCTTAATGTGTTTAGAGCCCTTTATTCCAACCCCTGCACTAGAATTAGGATTCCCGGGTGCAATTCCGAATTCTTCCAGCTTGGTAGAGGTACAAGACAGGGGTGTCCACTTTCCCCTTTAATCTTTGCCCTGGCAATTGAGCCATTAGCTGTTGCAATATTGAGTCACCCTTTGATTTCTGGTTACACCAAGGCAGGTTCGGAATATAAACTCTGCATGTATGCAGACGATGTGCTGCTTTTCTTGACCAACCCTGAAGTAACACTGCCGAACCTTCTGGAGACCCTCTCTATTTTTGCGGGCATCTCAGGTCTTACAGTCAACGTTTCCAAGTCATTGGCCCTCCTGGTGGGTTACTCCCAGGCGGAATTGACTCCTATTAAACAATCGTTCCCTTTCTCTTGGGCCGGTCCAGCCCTCCCCTACCTCGGAATAAAGCTTTCTGGAGATTATAGCGAATTGTTCAACCTTAACTATCCCCCTCTGATTACCTCCCTTAAAAAATTGCTGAAATCCTGGTCCCTTTATAATATCTCCTTTATGGGTAAAATTACGGCTGTCAAAATGACCATCCTCCCCAAGCTATTATACCTATTCCATGCCCTTCCCTCTCCGGTCCCTAAACTATTTATCCTTAAGTTTCAATCCTGTATCAACAGATTTATCTGGGGTGACAAACCGGCTAGGTTCTCACGGGAGGTTCTTTATAGATCTGGTAAACTCGGGGGTTTGGGACAGCTGTGGCTTTACTATTTGGCAGGTAGGTTCTCCCAGCAAGCATAATGGTCCATTAGAAGACCCAGAGTCCCTTGGGTCAGGTTCGAACATGACTCTATCCATCCCTTATACTTACCAGGCCTTTTGTGGTTTTTGGGCCCGCGGCCTCCGGAGTTGGCGGATCGCAATCTTTTGGTGGCTCGGGGTTTGAATCTTTGGAGACGGTATTGCTCCTCTCTTTCTTTGGCCTCAGCTGCTCCCCCGGGATCTTCCTTTCTGGGGGACCCCAGACTGCCTTCTGCTTATTTGAACCCTGAGTCATTTGATTGGTGGATTTCCTCCGGCCTGACAACTCTGGAGGATTTTCAACATAATGATGCATGTATCTCTTTTACTCAACTGCAAGCTACTAAGGGGGCCCCAGTTAGTGAGTTCTATAGGTTTATGCAGATTAGACACTTCTTTTTGACTCATTATTCGCTGACCCTCTCTCCCTCTTGCTCATCCTTTGAGTCGATTTGCAGGTCTGGTCCTAGACAGAGGGGTCTGATCTCCCTACTGTATAATGTTCTATCCGGTGATCGTAACCGGGACAAATTGAAGTATATGACCAAATGGGAATCTGATTTGGGCTTGGAATATGAGCTGGAGGATTGGGAGAGGAACTGGCTGAATCTTCGTCAAAGTACAGTTTCACTATCATTTAGGGAGACAGCGCTTAAATTCTACACCCGCTGGTATTATACACCCCAACGCCTACACCAGATTTTCCCCCAGACATCACCAAATTGTTTCAGGGGTTGCCCTACCCTCGGCTCATTTTTTCATATTTTTTGGAATTGTGGGCAGGTTTCCCAGGTCTGGAAGGGGGTTTTTGATCTCATAGACAAGTTGGGGGGCGCTCCAATAGTCTTGTCCTATAGACATTGCCTGCTCTTTGAAAAGATCCCAGACATTCCTAGACCTTTTAGACGCCTGATATACAACTTCTGCACGGCAGTCCTTTGGGTGGTGGCTTTCAACTGGAAGTCCCCTGCTGTCCCCTTTTCTCAGGTTCTGTCCAGGATGGATCAGATTATGCTTTCTGAACGGATATTTCATAAATTACATGACTCAATGCCTATATTTGATGCTAAGTGGTGGTTGTTTCGTATTCAATCCCAAGTTGCAAATGACCTGCTTTGATTTGTAATAACATTGCTTGACAAATTTTCTTTTTTTTTGTTATGATTATTATTTATTCCTTCTGCTGTCACAGCTTATGAGGCTGTGTCTCTTTTACTCTCTCTTCTCTGTTCCTTTCCTTCTTTTCTTTACTTTGTAACCTTGTATATCCTGTTATTTGGGTTTGCATTGCAGTTCTCCTCCCAAATTATTTGCTTACATTGATACGGATAGTCTTACGAGCTTGTCCCACTGCATGGTATTGCATTTGTTTTATTTGATTTTTTTCCTTTATTGTTGATGGTTCTACATGTCTCAGGCCCTGTTTGGTCAATTGGTGTTTATCGAATCTGTATGCCATGCACTATTTTATGTACAAGTATGGGTAGTGCTTTGTTCTAGACGCAATGTAACCCTCTGTATTTTTCACTACTTTGCAAATAAAAATCTTGAAAGTAAAAAAAACAAAACAAAATTTATGTACTTTTTCCCAAAAATAGAGCTTTCTTTTGGTGGTATTTGATCACCTCTGTGATATGTATTTTTTGCGCTATAAACAAAAAAGAGCGACAATTTTGAAAAAAAAACACAATATTTTTTACTTTCTGCTATAATAAACATCCCTCCAAAATAAAAAAAATAATCTTCAGTTTAGGCTGATATATATATTCTTCTACATATTTCTGAAAAAAAAAATCACAAGAAGCGTATATTGATTGGTTTGCGCAAAATTTATAGCATCTACAAAATATGGGATAGATTTATGGCTTTTTTTTTTTAGTAGTAATGGCGGTGATCTGCGATTTTTAGTGGGACTGTGACATTGTGGCAGACAGATTGGACACTTTTTTGAGACCATTGACATTTATACAGTGATCAGAGCTAAAAATAGCCACTGATTACTGTATAAATGTCATTGGCAGGTAAGGGGTTAACATTAGGGGGTGATTAAAGGGTTAAATGTGTGTCCTAGGGAGTGTTTCTAACTGTGGGGGGATGGGACTGCCTGGAGGAGGAGACCGACCATTGTTCCTAATCAGTAGGAACAACAGATCTGTTTCCTCTCTCCTGACAAAACAGAGATCTGTGTTTACATTGATGTTGACGTTCTGTCTCTATCAGGAGCGATCACGGGTTGCCTGGCGGACATTGCGGTCACCAAGCACATGCATCAGCTCCTATGTCACGTGGCGGATGCAAGAATTCAACTACAGGTGAGTCTAATTATTCATTAAACAGGTGTCCAGCAGACAGTTGATTATAAAATGGCGTTACTTAACAAAGAAAACCCCTTCCCATGTCATGCTTTCAGCAATACCACCACATGGAAGAGAAATATCACAAGGCCTGGGAAAGAAAATAATTTCTTTACACAAGAAATGTGAAGGCTACAAGAAGATCAGCAAAGCTTTACTTATCAGTCAGAATATTATAGCAAAAGTCATAAACATGTAACAAAGATAGAACTGCAACCATCTCCCACAGATGTCCAGGCCATCCACGGAAGGTAACACCTCGACAGGAGCGTCTTCTGATGGGTTGAAGAAAATCGCCATGCAAGTTCACTGCAGTTAGCTAAAGAAGTAGAAAGCCAAACTGGGGGGTTCATTTCCCGTGGCACAATACGGCGTATACTGCAGAGGAATGGCATGCATGGGTGTCGAACACGAAGGAAGCCTCTCCTAAAGCCCATGCACAAAAAAGCCATAGAATTTGCCAGGGCCCATGCTGAATAAGAAGAAGACTACTGGGACTCTGTACTCTGGAGGGATGAGACCAAGATAAATGTTTTTGGAACTGATGGCTTCAAAACTGTATGGTGTCGCAAATGTGAGGAGAACAAAGAAAAATGTATGGTGCATGCAGATTCATGCTGGTCCCAAGAGAGTGCGCTAGGCCTCAATCCATATGCAACACAGGCAGGTTAAGATCATTAGAATTATAAGACACAGGCAGGTGCAGGTGCTCTATTATGGCTGGCACTGTCACAGTGTGTCACATCACATGGCTATTGGGTGCTGATTTTGTTAACTTATGACCGAAACTATAACAAAATCAGCACCCAACAGCCATGTCATGTGAGAAACTGACAGAGAACCTGCTGACTATGTGCTATAGATTGTGACAATATTCTAATGTACATTGCAGTATATATTTTACTCACCCCTAGGCACCCCTGTGCTGCAGCAACCACAATGAATTTCCCTCTCCTCCTGGATGCTGTCAGCTGCCCGCCACTGCCGGAAGCTTGTATCCTATCACTTTCCATCTCTCAGTCCGAGTCCAACTACTTAGTGGGGAGCTGAGTGAAGGAAGATCACTCTGCCAGGGAACAAAAATGGGCAGTGGCTGGGACTTTAAGCATGCAGAGTTGGCATGGAATGCACTGCGCATGCTCCCAAAACTAGAAAAAATAAGTCCCTCCACTCTCACCAGCACAGATCATTGGAGAGGGGCCCAGCAAATAGCAAAAATACACCCCCCTAAAGTAGAGGTAGCGGGGGTGTAATTTTAAAAGCCATTTTTTTAATTTTTAACTGACTGTCTGTGAGGTTGCCCAAGCCCCCCTGCAGAACTTAGCACACCGGGCCTAGTACAACAGGGCCAGTTGTACTGGATTATCAGCAGCCCTGAGTATGGGTCGTCCCCTTGTCTTTGATACATTATCCTCTTAGTTCTTGGTTCTCATTTCACTGTTTTACATTTTTTATGTCTATTTGACTTTTGTGAATGTTAGTATCTCAGCCTCTACCCACTGTAGTATAGCCCCACATTGTTTGAAATGGTTTACCTTAAAGGATAAGTTGACCTTCGGGAACATGTTACATGTCCCACCCATTTTTAGGGTGGAACATGTAACATGTTCACGCTTCTGCAGCGGCTCAGCAATCCAAGGTCTCTGTGAGACAGCAGTACAGGGAGAAGTTCCCCGTTCCAGCTGTCACTTTTTAAAAAGAGCGTAGCTGTGCGGGGCTCCACCCACGTGGCCGTGTCATTCATTCACAGGGTATAAAGGCGCATATCTCCATCATTCTCAAACTCAATATATATTTGCAGTAACTATTGCCCCATATCCCTTATAAACATCGATTTACGCTTATTTGTTAAAATTATAAAGAACAGACTTACCCCTGTTTTTTTGGCAAACATTCATCTGGATTTAGCCAGCTTTATGTTAGCCGGAAAAGCCTGAGACAATACTTTGAAAACCCTTAGGCCCCATACACACGGGAGGATTTATCCGCGGATACGGTCCAGTGGACCGTTTCCACGGATAAATCCTCTCGAGGATTTCCGCGGATTTCTATGCGATGGCGTGTACACACCATCGCATTGAAATCCGCACCGAAATCCTCTGGTGATGACGTGTCGCGCCGTCGCCGCGATTATGGCGCTGCGACGTGTGCGACGCTGTCATATAAGGAATTCCACGCATGCGTCAAATCATTACGACGCATGCGGGGATCCCTTCGCGCGGATGGATCCGGTGAGTCTGTACAGACCAGCGGATCCATCCGTTGGGATGGACTCCAGCAGATGGATATGTTCTGCATGTCAGCAAATATTCGATCTGCTGGAATCCATCCCAGGGGAGATATATCCGCGGAAAAAGATCCGCTGGCGTGTACACACCATAGGATCTATCCGCTGAAACCCATTTGCTGGGATTTATCTGCGGATGGATTCTATGGTGTGTACGGGGCCTTACCCTACTAGAATAGGCACAAAAACACAACATCCCATCCTGTCTTCTTTCTATTGATACTGAAACGGCATTTGACACAGTGGGATGGTGATTCCTAGTGCAAACCCTAATAGAGCTATGGCATGGCCCTTTCCTTTTACAACAGATCATGGCCTTATAGCGTGAACCCAGAACCTAGATTACACATGAATGGGTTACTTTCTGACCACAATCTCCAATGGGACTCTTCAGGGTTGCCCCCTTATATGTATTGGTGATGGAACATCTGACTGTGGCTATCCAAAATAACATTCAGAGAATCAGGGTCAAAGACAAACAACACAAAAATGGCACAGACAATCTCTTATTGTATATTACCAACCCCTTGGTAACCATCCCCAATTTAATGCAGGAGTTTTACTGATTTGGCACACTAAGTATTTTTACGACAAGACGGAAGCCCAATTTTTCATAAGGTTATGCTTCTGGATACAAAAATATAGTGACGTTCACGGCCTTCTCTCACTATAATCAGTGCTGTGGATTAAACGGATAACTTTAAAACCGATTATAAATAACTAAATATTACCATTTGTCATTCAAATAAATACATCAATCAGCAGCCGCTTAAAATACATACAAACATCAAGCAAAATTTGTAAATCGTCAATAAGAGAATATTATTATTCACTAAAGCAGCGCTAGTTGTCACTATTAACAAACGTGACCCCTCTTTCCTATGAAAGTCCATAAGAGAAATAATTCAGGAGGAAAATGAATGTGTCAGAGTCCAGTGAGAAAAGGTGTTTATGGGATATGGTGTGCTCTCCACTGCAGGTGACTTCCACCATGTACACTCCACTACAAGTTAATTCTCCTGTGCGTCACTCTCCCCTTAAGTGTTTCTACTCACCAGAAGGCTGAGTTTAACAGGCACTGCTAAACTGCATCAACCATTCCTCCTCCACCTCCACACTATGACCGATCCATGGGACGCTCTCCTAATAGCCCTTTGCTCTCCTAGACAGAAGTTGTCTGAGGCTCCCAGGCCAAGAACAAAAAGTCAATTACAACAAGATGGAAGCCCAATTTTTTAAATATCAATGCTTCTGGACAGGTAGAATTAACATAGTGAAGATGGACATTCTGCCTAAACAGCTTTATGTTTTTCAAACTGTTCCACTACCTCCTCCTCGTAGCCTCTTAGTCCAGTTACAAAAAGCTTTGCAAAATTTCAGATGTTACTTACAGGTTTGATTACTCCTGGTATAATCTCCTATTTTCACTCTGATTTTTAACTCACCACTTAGTCCAGTTTCACTTGGTCCGAGTTCCAGAAGGCAAAAAACTTAGCAAGCTTAAGGATGAGCAGGCTCAGAAATGAGGTATACAGAAAGTTATATATGACCTGAAGCACCTGTGAGCAATTAACCACTACCCTTAATTAGTAGTCTTAAGGAAGGGAGAAAAAAAAGGCTGTTTAAAAAAGGGACAGAAAAGGTGTTAAGAAAAAACCCCAAAAAGAACCTAAAAGTGCAAACACAGCAATCACCAGCAGTCAAAAGTAAAACTCGCTCCACTCAAAATTCCTACTCTACAGCTTCCGACCAGTCTAATTTGGTCCAAAAACACTCTGGGGGGGGGGGGGGGGGGGGGGTTGGGTATCTTGGTCTCCCAGATTTCGCTCTCTACAAGCCTTCTTGGTTACCAGAATTGTATACTTGGTTTCATAACCCTGAGTTGAAACAATGGGTGTCTTTAGAGGAGCAAGTCACTTCCTTGAAACTTAAATCACTGCTGTAGATACCTCCCCAACTTCAACCGTCGAAGAAAGACCTACCTGTACTAGTTTCCTCTGCACTATGGTTTTGGAATAACCTTTTAAGGAAACAGACCTCTATGAACCCGATCCTTTCATTTGTGGTTCAGTGATGACGACACCAGGTTGATTCAGACTCTGATCAATGGCAAACTACCTTCCCCTTATTTTGTTGACTTGTACAGCACCACAACAGGGTTTGAATGGGCTACAGTACCATCAGCTTTGCACTCATATCTATTTTCTGACTTCGACCTCTCTTTTAAACAGACCTCTCTTTTAAACAGTACACTCTTCTGATGACCCTCCATCTTTGACCAGATGGGAATCAGAGACAGGTTTGTAAATTTTCCATGTCGAATGTAATAAATCTCTCTCCCTTACTCACAAGCTCCATCTCCGCTACACACCATAAACATGATAAAAATCTTTTCTTGATGGTACTGCTGTCCCATTGACCTCCATGTTATGTACTCTGCTAACCTGGAGGTCTGTTGAAGATGCTTGGTAGATAAAGGGACCATGACTCATATTTGGGCTCACTGTCCCTTCATTGCCCCCGTCTGGTTGAAAATATTTTGCATATATAATGAAATCACGGCTTCTTCTCTTCAACCTGACGTACAGATCACCTTGCTATCCATCACCCCCGGACCTTTCAAATCTATTAGAAAGGATATTTTACGGCATGTTCTCACAGCAGCTAGAACTGTTATAGCTTACAATTTGCATAAACTACTTTATCAGAGAATAATCCACTCCGCAGGCTTCGATGGTGTGGACGCAATGGGAATGCCTTTGCACTTCAGCCAAATTCTCTCAATCACAATGAAATTAGGTGGTTAGACCTCTTCATTCTCCACCTCTCTACTCCTCTGGTTTATTTGATTAAGCTCCAGGGGTGGGGTGAAATGTGTTGGGGGTGTGGCCTGGTTGGAGCCCTGGCTGAGGCAGTCATATACCTCCTTACATGGTTTTGCTGTGACTTTTAGGACTCCCTTTCCCTACTAGATGTTCTGAACTGGGATAAGCTCTGCCCTTGTCAGCACTCCTAGCAGTTTGTCATTCAAAAGGACCTGGTAGAGCCTAGTGGGTCACACTAAATGAGAAGCTGTCACATTTAGCAGTGGTAGTATTACCGCTACTAAACACATTACTTATTAACACATATTTACTATTGTTCTGTGAGCCTGTGAGAAAAATTCTGTGGGAAAACTTGGTCCAAACCAGGAGCTCATTCCTACTAAAGATATGTCAAAATAGTGTAACATTATTATCCAATACATCATGCAGACCATGTAAAGTTTTCTCTTATCTTAAATTCACACAGTGCATGGTTCGTCTTTCCTAAACAGTAGGCTTGTTACAATAATTTTTTTTTATTTTTTATTGTTTTTAGGTCTTGTATAGCAGTGCAGCCAGTTGGCATGCTTATTGCAGATCACACTGAAGGAAATTAAACTTCTTAAAGAAATGAACAAGTAACCTACATTACAAATTCATAACATATGGTTTATCCTTATTTCTATTTGACTCAGCTCATTGTTGGTACCAGAATAATGAACATATTGTAAGCCTTAGGGCTAATCTTCTTTGCTTATGTCTCAAAAATAAATATGTAGAATAAAAATATGTTATTGTTCAAATATTCAGTGCAATGAAGTGATTGCTAAACCAACCATGTTCTTTGAAAATCTTCTATTGAGCAATGAGCAGCACATTTAAAGTGGTCCTGTACTCAGATATTAATATGTCAATGATTTTGCTGGTAAGGATAGTTAATGAGAACCAGAAAGGATCAAATTCTAGTCAGTGTAGTGTGATCTACATTGAAGGCCAAAATAATTAAACCAATGCCAGAAAGTTTTTGGCATGAATATGTGGTAAACGCAGTTCAGACCACTGCCCTTTTCACCAAACTTGTGAAAAGGTCAATCCCACACTGCACTGTCACTGATTCGCAAACAATGACACTCTCAATACTACAATTCAGAAAGATTTTCCAGCTTGCGGGACCACCATCTTGCTGCCAACAGACAGAGTGATTATCATTGGGCTCAGTTAACTAAGCAATGAACAGTTTAAACTGCCACCGCCAACTACTTTTGTGAGAAGTAGTAAACTTTCAAAAGATTAGCAATAGCAACTTATGATCTTAAAATAAATGTCTGTAACACACGCTGTCACCACAGACAGGTATATTCAGATTTATACTATAGTAGCACTCTTCAAGAGACAGGGATTCTTTTAGTTTCCATTAGCACATCAGAGATAGTTTTAACACTTTCAACATTTGGTTTAATAATGAAAAGGCAAAAAATGGTGCAATTAAAATATTTGCAAAAAAAAAAAAAAAAAAGTATTGCTAAGAAACAACGTCACAATAAGTAACAGCAACTCAAAAGAGTGAGATATGAAAATACTTGCAAGTCTTGGTTTCAGCAGACTTCAGTCAATGAGCAAGGTGATATATTTAGGTCTCTCATAACTTGACAGATTTTCATTCACTTGATGATACACGAGAGCTCACAATTTTCAGGGCAGCCTTCTATTTTGCTCGGGAGGGGGTGTTGTCAGAAATAGTCTGCTCAATCAAGAGGCTGAAGGGTGGCTATGGGATGTCTCCGTTTTTATGATCATGCCACAGATCCAATTGTCTATAGGTATTAATACCCTTAAATACATACATGTTACAATTTGTCAATGTGCATATTATTGTCCAGAATTGAATTACCGTCAGAATTAATATAGACATGGTTTCGGATGCCCAGTTCACCTAAAAGAGGAATTGGGCCAGTTCTGCTCCCAGTTCTCCTAAGGTATCAGTGTTTAGATTTAAATTGCTACAAATTAACCGAGGGAGGTGAATATGTAATTATTGTGACTGTACTATGGTTATTTCAGAAATTATTAAATACACTGGGATTATGGATTCTACCAAAGGAGAGAGACAGCAATGGGATTATTATTATTATTATTATTATTATTATTATTGCTAATTCAGATGTGGTATTTATAATAAATAACTGATGTGCCTGGGACCAGACCAAGTATCTGTTAAAACTCTACACATTCAAGTGGGCAAGTCAAACAGTTTTATGGGGCCCTGAGATGTGTATTGGGGTTAGATTCTGCTAGTGCTATTAACAGACTGATAAGAGGTGTCTGGCGTGCAACCAAGAGGTTGTGAATTGTATAAACTGAAGGAGGGGGAGAGGGGATGTCACTACAGGTACTTTATTCTGAAAAAAATGGCATGGAAGACCTGTGACCTGAAAAAAATGGCTGCTACGCACACAGCTATTAGTATGCCCAGTATGCATGGCCATTACAAAGGCTAAAATTGAAAGAGCCTAAAAAGCATTTTTATCTAGTTTGAGATGTTTTTTTCTGTGTCAAACAGGCTGTAAAAAGAGTTTATAGTTACCATTTCAGCAGAGGTCTACTTTAACTACTTCATGTCTGGCATCCAAGTCCCTCTTAAACTGACCTTGCATTAAAATAAGATCTCCCCTGTTCTCCTTTGAATTGATCTAATGAGGGAAAGCAGCTAGTAGGGAAATGCAGGCATTCAACACACAGATATGGGGGAGGGCTATGGCAGATGATATGAAGGTTCCTATGTTACAAACAACCATTGGAAATAGTACTATTTGTACTAAAATAAAAAATATGCAACATAGGTTTGCAAAATGTGACAATGAATTAAAGTGTTTGTTCACTAATGCCAGAAGTTTGCCAAGCAAAATAGGTGAGTTGGAAGCTCTGGTTCACGAGGAGAACTATAATCTAATTGGTATTGCTGAATCTTTGCTTCATTCTTCTCATGACTGGGCTATTAATATTTCTGGCTAGGCTCTCTTTCGGAAAGACAAGGTAAAACGGAGGGGTGGTGGTGTTTGTCTCTATGTGAGATGTGAACTCAAAGTGAGTGTGAAAGACCTAGTTGATGGAGAGTGCGATGAGTGTGAAGCATTATGGGTGGAACTGTATATGGGTGTGCATACTACAAAGATTATCATTGGAGTTTATTATTGACCTCCCAGTGTTAACGAGGAGGCGGAGACTCAGCTCCTAGCACAGATGGAAAAGGCAGGGACAGTGATAATAATGGGGGATTTTAACTACCCGTAAATGGACTGGAGTAATGGCACTGTTGGGAACAGTAAAAGGGCAAACATTTATAAATCCATTACAAGACAATTTTATTGTCAATGTATTGAGGCCCTGACTAGGAATAGTCTGGTAATCTCAAACCATGCAGAGCTTATTATTCATATAAAATAATATCTGGGTAGCAGTGACCATAACATGATTTCATTTAATGTTAGCTGTAAGAAACAAACACATATGGGACAGATACAAACACTTACCGTATATAGTTGAGTATAAGCTGACCCAAATATAAGCTGAGGCAGCCATCTAATTTTACCCCCAAAAAATGGGAAAACATATGGACTCTAGTATAAGCCTAGGGTGGGAAATGAAGTAGCTACCTGAGTGGAAAATAGGGCCAACAATGCCCATCTGCAGCCTCACTGTTCCCATCTGCATGCCTCACTGTGCCTCATGTACCTGATCTCCCGCTGTGTCGTGCTGTCTTAAATGCAGTTGTCAGCCATCAGTGTAACAAAGCCCCGCCTCCTCCTCATCCGTGATAGATGGAACACTGATTCAGTTTCCCAGCAGTGAGTCAGTGTTCATTGTTCCATCTATCTTGGGCGAGGTGGAGACGGGGCAAGTATAAGCCGAGGGGGCTTTTACAGCACAAAAAAAAGTGCTGAAAAACTCGGCTTATACTCAAGTATATACAGTAACTTTGAGAAAGCAAATTTTCCAAAGATGAGGGCTGCTCTCCAAAAATTAGACTGGGAGGGAATATTGGCATCAATGGACACAGAACAGAAATGGGAATTCTTTAAAAAGACTGTATGCAAACTCACTGCAAAGTATATTGCCCATGGGCAATATATTTAAAAGGCTAAAAATAAAACCTATGTGGCTCACAGCCAAAGTTAAAATGGCTATAAATAATAAAACAGAGCTTTTCAAAAATATAAAAATGAAGAAACACTTTAATTGTTTAAATGTTACAAAGAATATAACAGGATATGTAAAAAGGAAATCAAGGACGCAAAAATTCAAAACGAACGACAGATTGCAAAAGATAGGACAAACCCCCAAAAATTGTTAACATGTATTAATAGTTAAAAGGTCAGGTCTGAGCATATAGACCTTTTTCGAAATAATCTGGAGTGGGTGACTGGGGACAAAGAGAAGGCAAATTTGTTTTAAATACTTTCTTCAGCTCTGTGTATAACAAGGAGCATGGGGGAGCTCATGGCCATAATGGGGGTGGTAGTGACACAGCCCCAAATGATCCATAATGGCTCAAAAGTGATATGGTCCAGAAATATTTAGACAGAATAAAGGTGGATAAAGCACCTGGACCAGATGGCATCCACCCACGGATCCTAAAAGAATTGAGCTCTGTAATTTCAAGGCCATTGTTTAGGGACTCGTTAATGACTGGAATGGTACCACTGGATTAGCATAGGTTCAATGTGGTGCCCATATATAAAAAGAGATCAAAGTCTTTACCAAGTAACTATAGACCTGTTAGATTAACTTATATAGTCTGGAAGATACTGGAGAGTTTAATGAAAGACCATATTGACTAGTTCTTGCTGGAATAAAATATTTAAAGCAACAGGCAGCATGGATTCATGAAAGACAGGAGTTGTCAAACAAACCTGTTTTTTTTTGAGGAGGCAAGTTAAACCTTGGACAGAGGGGTGGCTGTTGACGTAGTATACCTGTTTTTTCTCAAAAGTGTTTGACACAGTTCCCCACACACATGGCTCCTGTGTAAAATAAAGTCTACAGGATTGGAAAGATCAATTTGTAAATGGATAGAAAACTAGCTAAAAGACAGAATTCAGAGAGTAGTGGTAAATGATTCTTACTCTGAATGGTCTAAGGTTATCAGTGGTTTACCCCAAGGTTCAGTGTTGAGACCCTTACTTTTGTAACACTAAGCTATGCAGTAGAATAAAGTTCTTACACAATGTTTACAACTTACAAGCCAAAAGACAATGCACTGTCTAATCAGGCAACTAAGTGGCAAATGAGGTTTAATGCTGATAAATGTAAAGATATGCATGTGGGGGCTAAGAATATGCATGCATCATACATACTAGGGGGAGTACAACTGGGGGGAATCAATGGTGGAGAAATATTTGGGATTTTTGGTAGATCATAAGCTCAACAATAGCATGCAATGCCAAGCTGCAGTTTCCAAAGCGAGCAGCGTTCTTTGTATTAAGAGAGGTATGGATTCCAGAGAGAGAGATAGGATTTTTCCCTATACAAATTAAATTAGTAAAACCTCATCTGGAATATGCAGTTCCTCCGAAGGTGCTTCTGGCCAGCTTAGTAGATTGCTTTTAAAAAAGCCCTGGATTATATATTATTATTTATTAATATTATTAATATAACTAAATACTAAACTTTGTAGGTAATGTTGATCCAGGGAAAATCCGATTGCCTCTCGGGGGATCAGGAAGGAATTTTTCCCCTGCTGTAACAAATTGGATCATGCTTTGCTGGGGTTTTCCGATTTCCTCTGGATCAACTGTGGGAGAAGGATTGAGTATATGGGATTGTATTTTTATTAATTTTTGGTTATACTGGATGGACTTGTGTCTTTTTTCAACCTGACTAACTATGTAACTAACCTTCACCTTAACCATTAACCGCAACCCCTAACCCTTGATCCAAAGCCAAGCCCTTGAATTGATTTTTCTATCCAGGCTGTAAACAGAGCTTCAAGTTACCATTTCAACAGAGATCTGCCTTAACCACTTCATGTCTTGCATCCTAGCCCTCTTAAACTGACCTAGAAAGTCATCTAGAAAATGCCACATTTTTCAGCTGGACTATTCTGAAAATGTCATCCCCATATCAATTATTAACAAATTACTGTTTTCAATAATATCTTTTGTCAGATTTTCTGATTATAGAATGGTAATACAGGTACCGGTCTAGGAGAGGGATTAAGACACACTGGTTCTGGCCTCTCTACTCAGTAATGACCATTGCATTGCATTTTAACACTCTTACAACATAATATATCCTCCATCCCATGGCCTCTTCCTCCTCCCATCTCTAGAAACTGTCCCATCTCTAGAAAATTTGTTAGAAACTGTTGCAATTGAATGCATGAATGGATAATCGAGCTGCAACAAAGATGTGGGTCAAAAAGTATGCAGGTAGAGGGGCCAGTGATCAATGCCAATACCTAACAGAGAGTTTGGTGTTAGGTGCACAGGAAATATAACTTACAGATGCAATAAACTGAAATACATTTCTCCAAAAATTACCAAGATGAGGGCAAAACCATCATATATGTGTAAGTGAGCCAGGCTTGTACTAATTGTCATGTTCAGTATATTGTATATAGGCAAGTAGTAAAGAATGACAGTTGTTAAAGGCACTGATATACGGCAATGCAACAGTTCATGTTTACACAGCTCTACTAGGATTGTCCTGTACTCCTGAAGGATGGCTTCTGCTGGAGGAGTGGGCTTTCACACTGGAGGTAATGAAGCAGCTGTTTTAGGGAGCTTTGCAGGCGCTATTTTTAACGCTATAGCGCCTGCCAAACCATCCCAGTGTGAAAGGGGTCTAAGTCATGCTTTTGCCTGCAGATCTTCCTTTTTTAAATCTGTTTTATTACAGGAAACACCTTTTTGTTTAAATAATGTAAACTAAAGCTGCTTTCAATGCTTTAATGATCATCTTTTATTTTAATGCTATATGGCATTTCTATGAACAATGTTTTAAACTACAAATTATATTATTTCCACCATATGACACTACTCTTTTCCTATTTATTTAGTGGCACAGACAGTACAAAATAAATAAGCTGTCTTTAAAATATGTTTTCAAAAGGTTTCACATGACAATTTTCTGGGTTGTAGACAAAGTGTGTGTGTGTGGGGGTCAATCTTTCATAAGTCAAACTTTCTACCAGGAGCGTTATTCATTCTAGCTTAGACTAGTTAAAATAACATGTATTTACATACTCTTAAAATAACCTAGAAAGAGACAATTTAAACGGTTGTAAAGTCAGAAGGTTTGTTATCCTAAAGTATTATGGGCAATCAAGTTTTTGCCGATAAGTGGAAAGAATTAAAACTGCGTTTGGAAACTCTAAACAAAGATATTATCTGCCAAAAACAGACCAAGTTCAACAAGGACAAGACCGCCTATACTGAGGGATACGCCTATAAATGGGCTTCTGGCCTAACCGGTAGGAGAAACCCTAATCGTAACAGACACCCGGGCAATTCTAACATTGAAGTCGAGTCTGACTCATCAATTTCCTCAATGGCCTCCCAGACCAGTGGTACACGATTTCCGAGTACTCCAGGGACTATTTCTACCCGTAAGAGGTTGAGATATGGTGGAGTTACACCTCCCCAGCCACCCCTAACTAAAAAAGATAAAAAAGCCCTGAAAAGTACTCAAAAGCGTGTACCCACAGCAGGCGACTTAGTGGATACCAATTTACCCATAGAAAATCTAGCAATATCCACCTCATTACATGGTGCCATCCCCAAGGTATTGAATACTGCCCTAATGACCAACAGATATACAAAAATCAGTGACGACACTATTTTTTTAGACATAAAAAAACAACAAGGAAACCTGGATACCTTCGTCCTAAAACCCACTCAAACCTTGCCAACTCCACTACAACCCACTCCCCTCAAAACAATCAACTGAATATCATTAATCTCACCCCCTATGCACTATCTGAGGATCAGTCTTCAGTCTTACAACTGGGGCTAGGCTTTTGCCCACTCGACCCCCTTAAAGTAACACATACAATCAAAGACCTGTACCTCTTTGCTCGTAATTTGACATATAAATTTATTTTTGACAATGACCGAACCCGTGTGAGACTGGAGCATGAGCTCGCGGAGCGCACTAAACAATTCACAGTGGCTGAGTTCCGTGCGCTCCGCGATCTCATGCTCCTTTATGATGAGAGTAATCCAGAAGAAATGGGGCTTTCTCCTACCCCAGATTCCAGCCCATCACAGGTGCCTCCACCTGTATGTCCTCCCCTTCCTTCCTTCCCCAAGTTATTCCGCCTCCCGTCTAGGAAGTTTCCGGATTTAATGACCTGTCCTTCAATCTGGTCTTTCGTACAGGCCTCAATACGTGACCTTAAACGTCAGGAATGGCAGAAGGCCACTCCAAACTTAACTGAGAATCAAATCAAAGCCCTGAAAACCTTACAAAAGAACCCCAAAATCGTGATTAAACAATCAGACAAGGGGGGCAACATTGTTTTGATGACACATTCATTCTATCAGGAGATGTGCCTATCTATATTAAACAACCACCATTGGTATTGTCGCATTTCCCCTACCCTTATTGACTCCTTCTCCATTGAACTCAAGACAATTTGTCTTGAGGCCTACCATCAAGGCCTTATAGAGAAGGACACCCTTGAATATCTTGTCCCTAAGTTTCCTCGCCTTCCTACCTTCTATGCCCTCCCAAAAACCCACAAAAGTCTACAAAAGCCACCTGGACGACCGATTGTCTCAGGCATCGACTCGCTTACAGACCATGCCAGTAGGTTTGTCGATGCCTTCCTTATGCCACACGTGACCAGTCTTCCGTCCTTTATTAAAGACACTTCGGATTTGCTAAGACACATTGAGGGAATCCAAGTCCCTCCTGGCGCCCTGCTCGTGGCCTTGGATGTAGAGGCTCTGTACTCAAGCATCCCCCACGAGCAGGGAGTCAGGATGGCCGGCTCTTTCCTTTACGAACAGGAGAATACTTCCTGGCCTTTAGTGAACTTTGTTTTACAGTTGTTATTGTTTATTTTGACCAAAAATCATTTTATTTTTAATGACGAACTGTTTTTACAAACCCAGGGCGTGGCTATGGGCACCTCTTGTGCCCCAGCCTACGCAAACCTATATCTAGGTGCGTGGGAACGTTTTTTGAATGCAAGTGAACTATACAGTAGATTTATGGACAAGATATTGGTATGGTATCGATTCATAGAAGACCTGTTCATTATTTGGACAGGTTCAAGTGAATCTCTACTTGAGTTTGTACAGACACTCAATATCAATGAATTTAATTTAAAGTTTACGGTGGTGTTTGATGAAAGCCAGGTCCCCTTTCTGGACCTGACCGTCATCAAACAGGCTGACGGCACATTGTATACCGATCTCTATAGAAAACCAACAGCGGGTAATACCCTTCTATATGCCTCCAGCGCCCACCCTAAACCTCTTATCCGAAGTATCCCATTTGCCCAATACTTACGGTTGCGGAGGAATTGTACAATATTAACAGACTTTAAAAGACAGGCGGACGAATTACGAGACCGCCTTCTTGCCCGTGGCTATACCCACACCAATTTAAAAAAGGCCTACAACAGGGCGTGCCTTCGACCTAGACACTCCCTGCTGTATGATCCCTCAAAAAACATAAAAAAACGTACACATGAGTCAGTACGATTCATTACAACGTACTCCGCACACCATAACGAATTGCGCAACATATTGCAAGCCAATTGGCACATCCTCTCTGAAAACAATACTCTGAAAAAATACGTCAAACAACAACCTGAAATGGTGTTCCGCCGGGCCCACTCACTACGCGACCGACTGACTAAGAGTCACTATACCACAGAACATACAACACACACATCACCCAGGGGCACCTATCAATGTGGCAATTGCCCAAGATGCCCGTGGGTAATGGAAGGTGAACATTTTTTATTACCTAATGGTGAAGATTTTTACCCCCCCTTCCTGGCCGATTGTGGCACAAAGGGTATTGTCTATTGTATGATTTGTATATGTGGAGCCTTTTATATAGGCAAGACCTTTAGAGAATTTCGGCAACGTATGGGTGATCACCTGTACGATTCAAATGTAGGGAAACTAACAACAGTTGGGCGTCACATTGGACTATACCACAGATATGATCTCTCTGTTGTAAAGTTTTTTATTTTGGAAATAATCCCACAACATCCACGGGGGGGAGACTGGAATAGAACCATTTTACAAAAAGAATGCCTGTGGATCGAGCATCTCGATGCCACGACATTCCCAGGATTAAATGAAATGAACTCCTATAAATCCTTTTTACGTTAAACATCAATAATTTAATAATGGATTCTCTTCCAGTCTCTTTCCCTTCCCCTCCCACCTTTCCTTGCCTTCCCTTGCTGATGTCCTAATTGCCATTTATCTTTAAATAGATTATGGCATTAACTTGTGAGGCTTTACCCTGCCTCAATATACACATATATGGACACTAAAGGGTAAATGTCTGATACTACTCCAGCATCCTGTTTTTGGCAGTAGGTAATCTCTAACTCTGAACCAATAGCCAAGTATTGTTGGTGGACTAATCCCCCACCATTTCTATGTATTCAATATTGATTTTGTTTATTGCTGTCCATGCGATATAAATGTCTTTGTATCTTCTATTTTACAATATGGTGCGTTTTTCTGGAGCTCTGACAGCCTGGTTGATTGATCGGCCCCCGGACCTGTTTCCTTCCTTTGACTGGCGCGTGGAGTGTCGTCCCCGGCAGAGAGCACCAATCGGAGCTCTCTGCTTGCAACCTATGACCTGGCGTCATGCCATTGGGTCAGCAGTTGCACACCCACGCACTCAGGCGCTGGGATTGGTGGGACGTTGGACGGCGGCGGCGTCGCAATTCGATGACGTCACGCGCCGTCCAGGGATGCTTACAAAAGCGGCTGATACAGCCACTTCTGTGAGTCAGCACGGATGCTCTCCCTGGGGACACACGTGGACACTCTTGAGCCTAGGTGAGTAAGATTTATGCCTTATTACAAAGGCTCCTTTCCTACTGACCCTGCAACCTTTTTTATGGCTTAAAACTCCTTCCTTTGGAATCCTCAGTTGGATCGAGTGCCTAATGCTTGCCTGTACCCTGGCAGTTTGCGATAATACATACAAGGCTATCACTGTCCGGTTCTCTGTGCCCCAGTAATCTGCGTACTTTTGCTGCAGTCCTGGTAAGGACCCTTTGGGGAGTGTATATTGTTGGCTGGTCACCTTGGTGTTGGATTCTTCTTACTCACTGACGTATCTATTGATGGGCCTTCCCCGTTCACCACCCCCCCCTTCCCCCCCCCCCCATTTTTATGTATTCCTGCATATAACAATGCATTTTTTGTATATGCGGATGTTTTCCTATTAAGGTCACTATTTCACGATCCTCACTTGCCATCTCACGGTCCACCGTTTTCTCTAATTCTCTGTTGTTTTCCCCCCCCCTTCCCCCCTCCCCCTCCTTCACTTATTTTATCCAACACTTTTCTTTTCCCCCCACTTCATCCCCCTCTTTTTAAACCAACCCTCACTTTCTGGGTTTTCCACCCCTTTTTCCCCCCCCATCCCCCCTTCCTCCACTTGCCTCCCCTGTCCTTCTTGTATCCCACACACTTCACACATACCCGTCCTTCACATCAACCTCCCTTCCCTTCTTGTTTTCCCCTTCACATCCCCCCTTTTTTGCCTTTTCCCCCGATTTTTACTCCTTGTCCAGACACTTTATGCACCACTTCACTGATCCCTTCCCCCCTCTCCTTTTTCTCTCACTCCCCTCCTTCCTCCCCCTATCCTTCCTTGCCCTCTTCCCCCATTCTCTCTTTTCCCCACCTTTCCCCCTCTCTATTCTTCCTCATCCTCTTTTTCCTTTCCCCCCCCCCATCCTCCCCCTTCACGTTAACCCCAACCTTAATTATCCTAAATCCTAACCCCACCCTTCCCCTCGTTCTCCCCTCCTTTTCTTTCCCCCTGCCCTTCCTATTCTTCCCTTTCAAACAACCTCTTCCCCCCTCATTCTTCTTTTTCCCCTCCCCCCCCCCCATCTCTCTCCTTCCCTTACTGACTTACATCCCCCTCCCCCTTCTCCCTCTTTTTTCTTTTTCTTCTTCCCCCCCCCCCTTTTTTCATTTTCCTTTTCTTCTTTTTCCCCCCCCTCTTTTTGTCCGCCACTCACACACACTTCCTTTTATTCACTCACTGGTGACCCATACCCCAATAATTAATTGACCATTCCGTGTATATATATGATTTATTCTACTCCTCACCTCAATAGAGCCCGTCTAAATAAAATATCCCCCTCCACGCGCCACGGAAGGCTTATACCAGGCTCCACGTCTGATCATATGACCAACCTGGGTGAGTGCTCGGCTCCACTATATAACGCATTGTATTGAATTGTACAAATGTATACTCATATTGTATATTCTGCTTGTTTATTTATATGTCTATGCATACTTTTTAGAAAAGAAAAGAATTTCCTCCTGAAGAAGCGGTAAATCACTGCGAAACCGGTCGAGGTCATCAATTCCTTACATTAAGACACAGTCTGTTTTTTGCTTTCTGTTGTGAAATGTGGGGTTTGTTCTTAAACTGTCTTTGTACTATACTTATTTTCTTTTTTGTTCAATAAATTGTGATATTTTTTATCAGTTTGTCTTTATCAGTGCCGCGAAAAGTCCCCCCCAAAATCCCTTCCCCCCTCCCCTCGACCTAAATATTGACACACACTGGCCCCAAGCAGCCAAATGTTGTCAAACTATTTCTGTCACAGTATTCTTCATATTATGGGCCAGATTCACATAGAAGAGCGGCGGCGTAACGTATCGTAGATACGTTACACCGCCGCAATTTTTCATTGCAAGTGCCTGATTCACCAAGCACTTGCGATGAAAACCTATGCCGGCGGCCTCCGGCGCAAGGCGGGCCAATTCAAATGGGCGTGTGCCATTTAAATTAGGCGCACTCCCGTGTCGGACCTACCGCGTATGCTCCGTTTCCGAACTCCCGCCGTGCTTTGCGCGAAGTGACGAAGTTTTTTCGAACGGCGACGCGCGTAGCGTATTCCCGGACGGCTTAAGCAAACAACGTTATTTTTTAAATTTCGACGCGGGAACGACGGCCATACTTTATACAGCAATACGATTGCTGTGTAAAGTTAAGGCACCAAAAAAAAACTACTAACTTTGCGACGGGAAACTAGACTAGTGGCGATGTAGCGAACGCGAAAAACCGTCGTGGATCGGCGTAACTCCTAATTTGCATACCCTACGCTGGTTTACGACGCAAACTCTCCCCAGCGGCGGCCGCGGTATTGCATCTTAAGATCCGACAGTGTAAAACAATTACACCTGTCGGATCTTATGGCTATCTATGCGTAACTGATTCTATGAATCAGTCGCATAGATAGAACAACAGATACGACGGCGTATCAGGAGATACGCCGTCGTATCTGCTCTGTGAATCTGGCCCTATATGCCTTAAGATAAAAAGCCTTCTGTGTGCAGCAGCCCCCCCCCCCCCTCAGCCCCCCTAATATTTACCTGAGCCTCATCTCTGTCATAGTTAGTCAGGTTGAAAAAAGTCCATCAAGTTCAACCATAAGAAATAAAATAATACTAATATCGTACAATCACATATACCCAATTCTTTACCCACAGTTGATTCAGAGGAAGGCAAAAAAAAACAGCAAAGCATGATCCAATTTGCTACAGCAGGGGAAAAAAATCCTTCCTGATCCCCCATGAGGCAATCGGATATTCCCCTGGTCAACTTACCTATAAATGTTAGTACCCAGTTATATTATGTACATTTAGGAAAGTATCCAGGCCTTTACTGAGCTGGCCAGAACCACCTCTGCAGGGAGTCTATTCCACATTTTCACAGCTCTTACTGTGAAGAAACCTTTCTGTATTTGGAGGTGAAATCTCTTTTCCTCTAGACGTAAAGACTGTCCCCTTGTCCTCAGTGTTGACCTTAAGTGAATAACTCAACACCAAGTTCACTATATGGACCCCTTATATATTTGTACATGTTGATTATATCTCCCCTTAATCTCCTCTTCTCAAGAGTGAATAAATTCAGTTCCTCTAATCCTTCCTCATAGCTGAGCTCCTCCATGCCTCTTATCAGTTTGGTTGCCCTTCTCTGCACTTTCTCCAGTTCCCCAATATCCTTCTTGAGAACTTGAGCCCAAAACTGAACTGCATATTCCAGATGAGGTCTTACTAATGATTTGTACAGGGGCAAAATTATATCTCTCTCTCTGGAGTCCATACCTCTCTTAATACAAGGAAGGACTTTACTCGCTTTGGAAACCGCAGCTTGGCATTGCATGTCATTATTGAGCTTATGATCTACCAAAACCCCCAGATCCTTCTCCATTACGAATCCCTCCAGTTGTACTCCCCCTAGTATGTATGACGCATGTATATTCTTAGCCCCCAAGTGCATAACTTTACATTTATCAACATTAAACCTCATCTGCCACTTAGTCGCCCAATTAGACAGAGCATTAAGGTGAGCTTGTAAATTGGCGACATCCTGTAAAGACGTTATTCCACTGCATAGCTTGGTGTCATCTGCAAAGACAGAAATTTTACTTTTGATCTTAGACCCAATATCATTTATAAAGATATTAAAAAGTAAGGGTCCCAACACTGAACCTTGGGGTACACCACTGATAACCTTAGACCATTCAGCGTATGCTGGGACTGTGATGTCATAAGAGGCCTACATAAATCGCTGCGCACCCGGAATTACAGCGGGAGGGAGCGTCGAGTCAACATCGGAAGAAAAGAAGAGGGAAGAAGGCGACGAGGAAGAAGGCGACAAGAATGACCGGGCTGGCCGCCGCTAGTGAAAGAGCTACAAAGAAGATAGCGATGACGCAGCCCGGCAGAAGGCACCAGAGAGCGGGAGAAGAACCGGGGAGCGCGGAGAGCAGAAGG
Organism: Rana temporaria; assembly: GCF_905171775.1. NCBI lineage: Eukaryota > Metazoa > Chordata > Amphibia > Anura > Ranidae > Rana > Rana temporaria. The sequence continues at coordinate 63,099,699 of NC_053491.1, read as the reverse complement.
AGAGAGTGGAAAAGATGAAAGAAGACCCCCGAAGTCAGAAGAAGACCCCCGGAGAGCGGAGAAGTCGGAAGACCCCCGGAGCTGACCAATAAATGATTTTAAAAACTTGTGTAGTGTGTTTATTTTTTTTTACACTTTTCCTCCAGGTGAATGGGTGGGGATACAATGTACCCCATACTCATTCAAATAGGGTGGGGGGGCCAGTATCTGGGGGCCCCCTTGTTAAAGGGGGCTCCCAGATTTCGATAAGCCCCGCGCCCGCAGACCCCGACAACCAACGGCCAGGGTTGTCGGGAAGAGGCCCTGTCCTCATCAACATGGGGAGAGGGTGCTTTGGGGTGGGGGGGGTGCATTCCCCATGTTGAGGGCATGCAGCATAGCACGGTTAAGGAGGGGGCGCTCGCTCATTCCCACCCCCTTTCCTCACCGGCCAGGCTGCTGCTCGGATACAGGTCTGGTATGGATTTTGGGGGGACCCCACGCCGTTTTTTCAGCGTAGGGTGTTCCCCTTTAAATCTGCACCAGACCCATGGGCCTGGTATGCTCTTGGAGGGGGAACCCATGCCGTTTTTTTTTTTAAAAATTTGGTGTGGAGTTCTCCCTCAAGATTCAAACACAGTGCCTGGTATTGGCAGGGATCCAAGTCAGATACCCATTCATTGAAAGTCGAATATATGTCGGCTTCAAGTCGCAGGGCAAAGTCGGATTCAAAGTAGTACTAGTGTCATGTCGCACCAGTGTGAACCCGGGCTCAAGCATCTATTACTAACCACTTGTCTTGATTAGTGAAATTGTTTTGCCGCCAGTATCATTTATTTTACCCATAAAAATTAAATTAATATTTTTGCTCCTTTTAGGCTGGATTCGCAACTGAGCCGCAATGCCTAGAAAACGCACACGTTTTTTCGGCAATGTGCAGTGCGAATGCATCGCACATATGTGAACCAGCCTCATTGAAAACAATGTATTTAGAAATGTTCTGTGAATTTGATGCGGTGTAAGCCGCACTCAATTCGCATAGATGTGAACCCGGCCTTAGTCATTGTCATGACTGGTATAAATGATTTTAAATCTAAATTTATAGCATACTATTTTAAGGCCTCATGCATACTATACGTTAAAATAACGTTATAACAACGCCAGTAGCTTTGCAGTGAGTTTTCCAACTTTTTCAAAGTTTTTGCAATAGCGTTTTTTAGCAGTTTTTTTTTTAAAGATTTTTTTTTTCAATTAATCAAAAACTTTAAACGCTGGTGAGCAAATTTTTTTGAGCATTTATCAATGTTTATCAGCGTTAGAACATTTTTACAGCTCAAAAGCAAAACTCCACTGCCCAAAACTGCTAATAACAGCCTATGTGTGCATGGACACATAGGATAACATGATGAAGAGTTTAAAACGGTTGTAAACCCTTGAAAAAAAAAAACACTTGCAAGACAAAGCCATAATGAGCTAGCATGACTAGCATACTAGCTCATTATGCATTACTTACCTTAGAATCAAAGCCCCCGAAGCCGTCCTCGTCTCCCCCTCCGGCCGCGGACATCTTTTCACAGATACCCGAAAGGTTACTTCTGGGTATCGCCACTCTGGCACTGTGATTGGCCGGAGCGGCGATGACGTCACTCGTGGGTGCACGTGGGAGCCATCAAATACGGCATTGCCGTTTTTATGAATGGGGTTTTTACTGTGCCGTTGTCTACGGCGCACGCATGCGTACGGCAAATATCTCCTAAACCGACAGGTAAGCCTTAATCTAGGCTTACCTGTAGGTGTAACTTCCGGGTGTGGGTTTATAACCACTTTAGTGACTGTAAAAAAAAGTCTACAGACAAAAACAGCTGCTGTAAAAACGTCCAAAAACGTCCAGTGTGCACGAGGCCTAATAGTAAACAATAATTTTCTAGTGATGATTGCATATCTTTGAAACCTAGTCTGCTGCTAATTCATCTGGTCTACATTCTTCATCTACTGCTAATCACAACTTATTCTAGTTGCATTAATACACACATTCTACATTCCTTGATGTAAACATCTAGAAAGGTGTCAAAATAAACATATTTGAAAGTGAAAAGTGTGCTCTTCTATGGCATTCAGATTGCATTAATGCTGAGATTTTTTTTTTGTGTGTTAAAGATGTATTAGCTGTGGCATGTAAACTGTAAAGCATCATGGTCTTTCAAACATGGAAGACTACCAACTGGGATCAGACAGAGAAGACAGACACAAAAAAATATTTTGACAGTGAGCAGCAAGGCCAAATTAAATGGTTTAACCTTGGAGAATAGGTAAATAGGCCTACACAATGGAAATACATAAAAGAAAAAATCTATTTAGTAGAAATTTATAGTGTATATTAACCTGCCTACCTGTATTCCTGAGTGTGGTTCGGGGTGGAATTTCAGTGCCATTAGCGGTAACCGCGAGCCACACTCTTGATTGCATCGCTGGATCCTGGAAGAGGTTACTTACCTTGTCCCCGGGATCCTGCAATGTATTTCCGCAGTGTACGGCAGCCGGATCTTCTGCCTAATTCACTGTGTGCCCCTGATTCCCTTCCCTACGTGCGAAGCAGGGGGGCGGAACCGGCGGGAAATTCAAATGTATAAAAGCACAAACACACTGATATAATGTTATCCTATTGGATTACAATAAAAAATTGAATATATTGACCTTAGATTGCTCCCCCAGTGCTTTATCAAGTTCCCTTGTCTGCAGTTTTACTGTACTTTATGTCTGTAAACTGCAGAACGACCATGGCATCAAAAAAGCGTGCCTCCACCTCAAAAGCCGTATATGACCTGCTGGAAGACAGTGACAGTGATGCAGAATCGCTTGCAGAGTTGAGTGATAGGGACTCGTGGGGAAGTTTGTCATCAGACACAGAAAGTGATTTCAGCGATGATCCTGTGACTGTGCCCAGTGATGTGCGAACTTGGTGCTCGATTGACTGTGGTACGGAGCACGTAGCGCCCCCAAGATTTCCGTTTACAGGAGCACCTGGTATCAAAATGGATGTTGAGGATGACAACCCCTTGGCATATCTCCAACTCTTTTTTGACCGATGAGGTCATTGAAAAAGTTGTTATGGAGACAAATTAATACCAGGAGCAACAAGCTGCTACCCATCAGAGGTTTTTAAGGAGCAGAAAGTGGGCACCAGTGACCAGAGAGGAAGTTTCTGGGCCTAATTATTCTTCAGGGAGTGGTGGGGAAACCCCTGCAGGAGTGGTATTGGACAACCGACAAATTACTAGCCACTCCTTTTTTTGGCACGGTCATGTCAGAATACAAATTTTCTCTCATAATGAAAAATTTGCACTTTGCAAATAATGAAGACTTTGATGAGAGTTCTCATCCAGCTCCAAAGCTGAAAAAAATTTGGGAGGTTTATCAAATAATTGGTGGTCACTTTTTTAGCACCTATGTACAGTCATCTACCAGCTGCAATGTGAGCGTGTTTCCCCAGCTTAATTGTGTCAAGAATGAGGGCTAATATTAAAGTGGAATTCAAGCCCCAAAGTAACTGTTCCTAAAAAATGTTCCCTTCTCCTACATATGCTGTCTACCCTGTGTAATAAATATCTGTATACCTACCTTTTTTTAGTCACCTCTGTTCTGGTTATGTGATCCTGCAACTCCAGATCATCTATATTAGTGAGCTGCTGCTGAAAGGGGGAGCACCAACAAATGCTGGGCCATGGAAGCCAACAGGTGACGTTACCGATCCCAGTCATTCCCAGCCATTATTGGTTGCTTGATGAAACAGGGGAGGTGGAACTACAGATTCATGTGACCGGACTGAACTGAAAAAAATAAGTAAGTATAAAGATATTTTTTTACACAAGGCAGGCAGGATAGATAGAGAGAGGAGGGGACATTTTTAACTACTTAATCCCCGGACCATATTGCTAGTCAAAGACCAGAGTACTTTTTGCGATTCGGCACTGCATCGCTTTAACTGACAATTGCGCGGTCGTGCGATGTGGCTCCCAAACAAAATTGATGTCCTTTTTTTCCCACAAATAGAGCTTTCTTTTGGTGGGATTTGATCACCTCTGCGGTTTTTATTTTTTGCGCTATAAACAAAAATAGAGCGACAATTTTACTATAATAAATATCCCCCAAAAATATATCAAAAAACTATGTTTTCCTTAGTTTAGGCCGATACGTATTCTTCTACATATTTTTCATTAAAAAAAAATCGCAATAAGCGTTTATTGGTTGGTTTGCGAAAAAGTTATAGCGTTTACAAAATAGGGGGTATTTTTATGGCATTTTTATTAATATCTTTTTTTTTCTAGTAATGGCGGCAATCAGTGATTTTTTCGGTACTGCAACATTATGGCGGACACTTTTGACACATTTTTGGGACCATTGGCATTTTTATAGCGATCAGTGCTGGCAGGGAAGGGGTTAACACTAGGGGGCGGGGAAGTGGGTTAAGTATGTCCCTGGGTGTGTTCTTACTGTGGGGGGGGGTGGCCTCACTAGGGGAAATCACTGATCTTCTGTTCATACATTGTATGAACAGAGGATTAGCATTTGCCCCCCTGACAGGACCGGGCCCCTAGTTACCTGCGAGAGAGCCGACGTAGAGCTACGGGCTCTCGCGCAGGAGAGCCAACCTGCCGCCGTAGAATGACGGCGGCAGGTCGGTAAGTAGTTAAGAATAATTAGTGTTAGGCTTGAATTACACAGTAAATGAAAGTTGCCTGGCTGGTATTCAGGCCCACAACCATCACTGCTGTGAGCTACTGATCATTAACACATATAAATAAGACGTTCTGACTCCCCTTACAGCTTAACCTACTTTTGACCACACCCAAGACCTTTTATCCAAACCTTTATAATTAGTATGTGTGGCGGTGGGACCCTGTGTGACCTTAAAGACTGTTGGTTTACGCCAGATTTTGGAGAGAAAGGCATGCTGATTGCACAGCTGTGTGTTGGGCTATTTAGTTCTGAACTGACTATGGCTCAGTGTCCCACCCAACAGAAAGAAGGAAGAATGTTCCTGGGAGTCACGTGGGCTCCCATCCCTCTGAGAGGAGTCAGAGGCTGCATGGGTGCATCCAGAGTATGCATGTCTGCAGGAGGCAGATATCATTGGTGATTGAGCAGCAAGGTGCTGATCAGGAATAAGCTAGGAGAGAGCTTAACTCTAGGAAACTCTGTTTGTTCTGAGGAGCAGACCTAAGGCCTAGGCTAAAGGCCTGAAACAGACAGATGTCAAGAATGAAAGCCAGGAGGCTAAAGTGTTGAGTATGCAAGATACAGTAATGGTGGAACCCCCCTGTGAGGGCTACTGATGTAGTTGTGAACTTGTTGTGCTTTTAAATAAAACTGGGCTACCAAGCCCTTAAAAATTCAGTTCTGGACTGGCGTACTCACTAAAAGCGCACCTACCGCTGGAGTCTGATGACCCCAATCTTACATATGCAATATACAGTATATGCAGCATTAAACTGAAATTAGAACAAAGCGGACCCATGGAGTCCTCAAAAATCAAATACACACATAAGCAGCAAATTACATTCATACTGTATATCTCTTGTAATTGAGCCATCACCAGATACAAATTCATTTTTTATTTGGGGTAAGCAACTCTACCATACCAAGCAGAAGATCTGATTGAATGAATAAAGCAAAAGAAAATAATGAAAATTGCGCTGTAAACCAACATGAAAATACAAACTGTGGAAATGATCCTAAATATAAACAATATAAATACCACACTAAGTGCATAAGTGTAAATGTACCCATATGATTTTATATTAGAGATAGTATAAAAATCCAATTGCCAACAACTAAATGGCAGCAAAAAGGAAAAAGAAAGTCCTGATATGCTTCAAACAGCATAATATTGTATGCACAAAGTTTAATGTAAAAATAATTTAGATATACTTACAAAAGCATCTGAATAAAATCACGTATAAAAACAAACAGCCGGCCGACAAGCAGACACCCGTCCTATGGGCGAAGACGTCAGCCCGTCAACTTCCCGACGATCTTTTCTTCTCACAAAGACGTCGTCACAGAGGATCAGGTGATGCACTGACGCATCGCATATAAAGGAAATGACGGGAACCATGCCTCGATGTAACTTTGAGACCACGGAACCACGACAATGCGATCAAACAGAATCTCTGAATGGAAATAACCATAATGGAGAGCTATAAAACAAATAAAAATAAATGAAGACCAGAGAATATGAAATTACTAACTAAAATATGATTACACAGGCTGGAACAAACCAGCATATGATACTCAGAGGAAAAAAAATTGCACCTCCACTGGTTAAATACGAGAATGCAATTAGATGTTAATACAAGATCTTATAAAAATAATGTATATACACCTAAAAAAAAAAAATCTAAAATAATATAGTAATCCATAAGAAGTTATAATGAAAAAACATGAAAAATGGAAAACTTTAATAAAAATTATATATAAAAAATTATATATAAAAAATGCATAGAATCTAGGTTCATGCATAATATAAGACAAAAAATATAGCGGAGTCTCAAGGTCACACTCAGTGATGCTCTGGTCCAGATCTGGGAGGAAATACCCCAGGATACTTGCTGTCGTCTCATTAGGGGAATGCCTTGATGTTGTCAGGCATGCATACAAGCACTTGGGGCCATACAAACCCCTGAGGACCATAATAAATAAATCATTTTTCCACTTTGATTTTCGGGGTGTCTTTAAATTCAGAAATAGAAAAAATACTGCGCATACTCTAAAAATAAAAATAAATTAATTCAGCCCTCTGTAGGTGGATAATTTTTATTTCCATCAAATGATGTGCCATTCTTTCATTCCCAACACATTACCCAGTCCATATCAGTATAGATTTCCAGCATGAGATTTTTGCCTGTTGAGATCTGGTATGTTTTCATAGTTTTCCTTTAATTTTTTTGAGCAGTGTATAATGCCATGGTCAGCTGTGCTCCAAATATATATATTTATGTTAAGATCATCTGGATGCCTAAAGTGACATGCGGCATGTATTAACATTTCAAAATTGCATTTAACAGGTTTTCACCAACCTCTAAAATGGTGTTACAATCAACATAGTGTTAAGGGTGACAGTGGATGTTTGAACTGATGGAGAACAAATGGCTTTTGCTCTTTGTGTGCTATTTTAATAAATAGCATGTAAATTATTACTTGTCAAAAAATAACATTCATTTTATGATTGTGCTGAACATTTTTCATTTGTGGAAAATAAAAATAAAGAATAATGGTTAAATTGCTTATTAACCACTTAAGCCCCGGACCATTTCGCTGGCCAAAGACCAGAGCACTTTTTGCGATTTGGCACTGCGTCGCTTTAAATGACAATTGCGCGGTCGTGCGACGTGGCTACCAAATAAGATTGACGTCCTTTTTTTGCCACATATATAGAGTTTTCTTTTGGTGGTATTTGATCACCTCTGCGGTTTTTGTTTTGTTGCGCTATAAACAAAAATAGAACACCAATTTTGAAAAAAATGCTATATTTTTTACTTTTTGCTATAATAAATATCCCCCCCCCCCAAAAAAAAAGAAATTTCCACAGTTTAGGCCGATGCATATTCTTCTACATATTAAAAAAATTGCAATAAGCATATATTGATTGGTTTGCGCAAAAGTTATATCGTCTACAAAATAGGGGATAGTTCTATGGATTTTTTTTACTAGTAATCGCGACTTTATGGCGGACACATCGGACATTTTTGGGACCATTGCCATTTTTACAGCAACAGTGTTATAAAAATGCACTGATTACTGTGAAAATGACACGGGCAGTGAAGGGGTTAACCACTAGGTGGCACTGAAGGGGTTAAGTGTGTCCTAGGGAGTGTTTCTAACTGTTAGGGGGCGTGGCTAAGAGTGACACGTCACTGATCGCTGCTCCCGATGAGAGAGAGAAGATGATCAGTGACAGGTAAAAGCATGTTTACACTTGCCTCTCCCCGTTTGGCAGCTCTGTGACCCAATCCAGGGGCACCGGCGGACATCAAATCCGTGGAGCCCGCGGGCAGGGTCACGGAGCTCGCTGGAGGGGTGTGTGCGCGCCCGGCACGACGGGAATTTCAAAGTGACGTAAATATACGTTGCTCTGCCCAGCCATGCCATTTTGCCGATGTAAACAGGAGCCGATGATACAGGAGCCGGTCCTTAACCGGTTAACCATCCCTTGTTTTCATGTAGTGAAGTTCTGTAGGTGGTGGGATTTAGGACGGGAGTGGAGGAAGTATTATATGACAGTGATACACTTCTCTCTCTGTGGGTTTCTAATTCTTAGCTTGCCACTGAAAAGTCTAATATTTGTTAAGCCTCATAAACACGTTTAGATTTTCGGACGTCCAAACGTCTGTTTTTTGTGGCATGCTAGTCTTATGTCCAAAGTTAAGAGGTTACTCACAATACAACATTTTTTGTAGGACAGAATACAATGTCAGAAGTGATGTAATGTGTTGAATAGTTTTGTATGTATCCTTTCGTCTCTGAGCATGCGTAGTCTTGCGCTTACTATTTTTTTGTACGAAAGCTATACTGATGAAACGAAAATCAGACGATGAGTTGACATCCAATAGAAATGTTATAGTCTGCACATCCATCTTTTGTCTGACGAAAAAGCAAAATTGTCTGTCGAAAGCATCAGAGAGCTCTTTGTATGAATTTTTCCATCCGATTTTCATATGTTCAAACAAACACACACTCCTATACTGCCAGGGCCGGATTTTCTCTCCCTGCCGCCCCAAGGCCAGGTTCCACAATGCACCCCCTTCCCGCCAACCGAACCCCCCCCCCCCCCAAATCAATGGAGAATGTGCAACACGGTTAGATCAAATATGTTTTTTTTTTTTTTTTACTTTTTTATCACTTTTTTTTATTTATTTGTAGCTTGTCGCTTACTTTCTTAAATTTTTGTATAATTTTCTTATTATTTTTCTTATTATCTTTATTATTCTTTACTTTTTTATTTTATTAATTTAATTATTATTTCTTATTATTCATTTATTTTTTATAAAAAAAAATTCACTTAACTTTTTTGCTATCACACAGGAGAAAACAAATTCCTGTGTGATAGCAATTGGAGGTGACATGTTCTCTTTATTGACTAGCACTGTGCTAGAACTCCTGTCACAGCTGAGATGGGAAGAGCACAGCTCTCCCCTCTCACTGTGTACATCGGCAGCAGGGACAGGAGACAGACTCGGTGGCCGGGAGGAGGACGGAGTCCCGAAGACAGAGCCAGCAGAGAGAGGTATGTGGGGTGGGGGGGGAGAGGGGAGGACGGACGGGAGCACATATTTTACAAGTGATTTCGGCGACATCGCCGCAATCACTTGTTAACGAGCGAGTGGATTCCCCCATAACATACTGCCCTTAACTGTATCTTCCGGGCGTCGGGGGACTCCATGCCACTGCCGCCCCTTGGAGCCCTGCCGCCCCGAGGCCTGGCCTCAGTGGCCTTGTGGGAAATCTGGGCCTGTATACTGCTGGATCTTCTCTCAGGTATTCTAACACAGTGTTTATGAAGTACCTTCAACAGGCCATTTGCAGGTTTTCCTTTATCTTGCACAGATGATTTAAATCAGAGTCAATGGTTTGGTATTTTGGACAGCTGTTTTATCTAAGAGAGATTCCCAAAACATGGCCTGTTGGAGGTACTTGAAGACTAAGGTTAAGAACCACTGTTTTAGCAGACACCGGCCCGGATTCAGAAACGAGATACTCTGAGTGCGGGCCATCGTATCTCTGCGCCCGATTCAGAGAATCAGTTACGCATAGATTTCCCTAAGATCCGACTGGTGTAAGTGTCTTACACCGTCGTATCGTAGGCTGCATATTTACGCTGGCCGCTAGGTGGCGCTTCTGTATAGTTACGCAATGAATATGCTAATTAGGTAGATACGCCGATTCAGAAACCAACGTCCGCCCGGCGCATTTTTTTTACGTCGTTTGCGTTAGGCTTTTTCCGGCGTAAAGTTACTCCTGCTATATGAGGGGTATATGCGGCGTATCCTATGTTAAGTATGGCCGTCATTCCCGCGTCGAATTTTGAAAATGTTACGTTGTTTGCGTAAGTCGTTCGTGAATAGGGCTTTGCGTAAGTTAAGTTCATGTCAAAACCAATGAGGCTTTGCGGCGTAATTTCAAGCTTGCACACTGGGATTTTTTCACGATCGGCGCATGCGCCGTTCAAAGAATACGTCAAATACGCGGGGTCACGATTCATTTTAATAAAACACGCCCACATCATCCCCATTTGAATTAGGCGGGCTTACGCCGGACGAGATACGTTACGCCGCCGTAACTAAGGGCACAAGTCCTTTCTGAATACGGAACTTGCGGCCAAAATTACGGCGGCTTAACGTATCGGAGATACGCTACGCCCGCACAAAGATAGAGAAATCTATTTGAATCCGGGCCACCATGTCTTATTTAAATTGTAACTAAATCCAGGACCCTGCATTCACTATATCTGATCCCTCAGAGTGCACAGAACATGGAAATGCTAATATTTTGGTAAATATAAACTGCTAAATACCCTTTCTCATCAGCAGTCTTATGACTAATATCAGTGTCTGGTTAAAGCTTGTAGGAGGAGTTTTCGTTCTCCCCTCATTGTCCTATGAGACTACAATTTGAACATGTCTAAGGCTCGATTCACACCTATGCATGTTGCTTTTGTGCGTTTTTTGACTTGCGTTTTCACCGCGTTTTTACCACGATTTTGCCGCGATTTGCGTTAAAAAAATGTTTTTTACATCAATTTCAATTTTTTTACATTTCATTTAACAACCAGCTATAAACAGGTAAAAAAAGTCTCCGACCCTTTCCAAAAACGCAGAGGCACAAAAAAGCATTGATGTGAACATGTTCCATAGGAACCCATGTTAAAAAATGTCCCTGCTTTTCTGCAAAATGCACCAAAAACGCATTAGTGTGAATGGAGCCTTAAGCCCTGGTTCACACTGGGTACGATTTGGAACGATTTGAGATGCGATTTGACATGTCAAATCGCATCTCAAATCGGCGGCAATTGTCGGCAATGGCACTGTCCTAATCAGTGCGACGCCGCATCTGGGATTTCAAAAAGTAGTTCCTGTACTACTTTTTGCAATTTCGGGCCGCGATTTACATTAAATTGCGGCCGAAATCGCGGCCAAATTGCGGCAAAATCGCTGCCACAAAATCGCGGTAAAATCGCGCATTTTACCGCGATTTTGAATTCGCAGCAGTGTGAACCTAGGCTTAGGGATGCAGGCCAAGCAGCTTTCCTCATTAGTGCCCTGCAGCTGCCACAGCTGACTGATAATTATGAAACTGCTCCCATTAGACCCACTATACACAGAGGCACAGACAAACACACATGGATTTCATAAGAATAACAAAAGGTAGGAATCTGCAACAAAGGTCGGTTATAATCCTTGCACTATACATAGATCACCCAGGGGGGAATGTTTTTTTTTTCTCAACAAAAGTGGAGTTATGCTTTAAGGCAGGGGTCTCAAACTCAAATTACCTGAGGGCCGCAAGACAAGTTTCCATATCCCATGGGGGGCCGCATGCAAACTTTCAAACTTCAAAAACAGTACTGGTGTCAGCGAACGCATTATTAACCCTGACCACTACACTGCACACTGACCACTACACTACACACTGACCACTCACCATCAGGGTACAGCACATCAGGGCACAGGGCACAGCACACATGAGTGCACAACGCACATCAGGGTACAAAGCCCAGCACATCAGGGTACAAAGCCCAGCATATCAGGGTACAAAGCCCAGCACATCAGGGTACAGGGCACATCAGAGCACAGCACATAGGGGTACAGCACAACAGGCCACATCAGGGTGCACGGCATATCAGGGCAGGGCATATCAGGACAGGGCACATGGCACAGTGCAGGACATGGCACATCAGGGCACAGCACATCAGGACAGGGCACATGGCACATCAGGGTACAGGGCACATGAAACAGCACATCAGAGTACAAAGCCCAGCACATCATGGTACATGGGGCACATCAGGGTACATGGGGGTACATGGCACATCAGGATACATGGGCCACATCAGGGTACATGGGGCACAATCACAGCACATCAGGGCACATGGGGCATATCAGGGCACATGGGGCACATACAAGCACACCAGGGCACACAGGGTACATGAGAGCACATCAGGGCACAATCAGGGAACATGGGGCACACCAGGGAACATGGGGCACATGAGAGCATATCAGGGCACAGCACATCAGGACAGGGCACATGGCACATCAGGGTACAGGACATGGCACATCAGGGCATAGCACATCAGGACAGGGCACATGGCACATCAGGGTGCAGGGCACATGAAACAGCACATGAGGGTACTAAGCCCAGCACATCAGGTGCAGGGCACATTAAACAGCACATCAGGGTACAAAGCCCAGCACATCAGGGTACCCCATGTACCCTGATGTGCTGGGCTTTGTACCCTGATGTGCTGTTTCATGTGCCCTGTACCCTGATGTGCCATGTGCCCTGATGTGCTGGGCTTTGTACCCTGATGTGCTGTTTCATGTGCCCTGTACCCTGATGTGCCATGTGCCCTGTCCTGATGTGCTGTGCCCTGATGTGCCATGTCCTGTACCCTGATGTGCCATGTGCCCTGTCCTAATGTGCTGTGCCCCATGTGCCCTGATGTGCTCTCATGTGCCCCATGTTCCCTGGTGTGCCCCATGTTCCCTGAGAACTTTCACCTACATGTATACCTAGATTAAGGCTTACCTGTAGATTTTGCAATATCTCCTTGACCTACACGGTTTAGGAGATATTTGCAATAAATGATGCACCGATGTCTACGGCGCATGCGCGCCATAGACAACGGCGCAGGCGCACTGAGCTTGCCGTTGCTGAATGGCATCATCCCGTAAATATCGGCTCCCGCAGAGCAGCGATACCTGGAAGGAAGAGGATGAAAGATGGACGCTTCGTGGAGGCGAGGAAATCAGGTACATCGCAGGCTTCGGTTTCAGGTAAGTGACACATAATGGGCTACTATGCGATACATAGTAGCCCATTATGCTTTACCAGGAAACAAAAAGGAAGTAAACCCATCCTCTTTAAAATGTATGTACTGTATGTGGGTGAACCAACGGGCACCAGATCCTAGGTCAGAAACAAGTACAAAAAGGTAGAAATTGATCTTTGAGGTGCCTGAAAACACAACAATCATAAGTCAACAATGACAAGTTTATTACAAAAAAATTAACAAAAATAAAAACAAAGAAATGTATTAAAATAGTATCCCTGCCAATTGAAGGTATTGAAAAAAGAATTCTCCCTTACAAATTTCCTGAGGAGGATAAAGAGGGAAGCCATACAGCAAATACACATGACTATAGATTATGGGCCAGATTCACGTAGATCAGCGGATCTATAGATCCGCTCGATCTACGTGATTTAAGATCCGCTCCCGCAAGTTTGAGAGGCAAGTGGCTAATTCACAAAACACTTACCTCCAAACTTGCGGCGGCGGATCCTAAATCCCCCGGCGGAATTCAAATTCCGCGGCTAGGGGGAGTGTACTATTTAAATCAGGCGCGTTCCCGCGCCGATTTAAATGCGCATGCGCCGTCCGGGGAATTTCCCAGCGTGCATTGCTCCCACTGACGTCGCTAGGACGTCAGTGGTTTAGACGCTTAAGTAAACGACGTCCATCCGTATTCTAGAACGACTTACGCAAACGACGTTAAAAAATTCAAATTCGACGCGGGAACGCCGGCTATACTTAACATTGGCTGCGCCTGATAAAAGCAGGGGTAAGTATACGACGGGTACGCCGCTACGGAAACGTCGTAAGAAGACTGCGTCGGGTCCGCGTACGTTCGTGAATTTGCGTATCTCGCTGATTTACATATTATTCAAGGTAAATCAGCGGGAACGCCCCCGGCGCCATTTTTAAATTGAAAAAAAGATCCGACAGTGTAACACAGTTACACCTGTCAGATCTTAGCCCTATCTATGCGTATCTGATTCTATGAATCAGGCGCATAGATAGGACCAGTGTAAGTCAGAGATACGATGGTGTATCTGTAGATACACCGTCGTATCTCTTTGTGAATCTGGCCCTATATCTTGATAAAATAATAGCAATTATACTGGCTGAAAAAATGCTGGGGGAACTCCAAAGCGGAGGGTTATTGACCTTGACACTTTTCACAGAAAACCAGCTTCTTCAGAAGGACTCAGGGAGACCTTTACAACTGTAAACAATGACAGTAGATACATACAAATAATATGAACTGCATACAAAACATTATTAGTATTATTGTAATTCTCTACATAATTCTACCACATTAATGTATTATTTTTGACTATCTTATGCTTGTATGATGGAAAATTTAACTTTTCCTTGATATTTGATATTTCAATAAAACTATTGAAAAACAAAACATTATTCTCCAATAATGCATAAACACAAAGCTCATCAGCCATGCACTTCAGGTGTCCACAAAGCAGGGAGCCACAGCCACAGGTTTGGGACCTGTAAACTGGACTCAAAATGAGGATGCAAAAACATTTAATTCATTAAATAATAGTCCCCTAGAAACCCAACTACATACAAAAATTAGATACGCCGTCGTAAGTCCAAATGAGCACCATCGTATATTTAAGTGTATTCTGGAAACCAGATACGCTTAAATTTGGCTAAGATACGTCCGGTGTAAGTCTCCTACACCGTCGTATCTTATGTGCATATTTACGCTGGCCGCTAGGGGCGTGTACGTGGATTTACGTGTCGAATATGCAAATGACCTAGATACGCCGATTCACGAACGTACTTGCGCCCGATACGCTGTTTACGTAAGGCGTTTTTCCGGCGTAAAGATAAACCACCAAAAAGATGGCGCAGTTAATGCAAGGTATGGACGATGGAACAGCCGTTGTATTTTACGTCGTTTGCGTAAGCGTGCGTGAATGGGGCTGGGCGTAGGTTACGTTCAAGCAATGAGTATTTGCGACGTGATTCTGAGCATGCGCACACATGCGCTGTACCAACGGCCCTCATTTACATGGGGTCACGGTTAATTTAAATGAAGCCCACCCACTACATGCCTACTTTGAATTAGGCGGGGGTTACACCGGGCCATTTGCGCTACGCCGACGTAACTTAGGGAGCAAGTGCTTTGTGAATACAGTACTTGCCTCACTATGTTACATCGGTGTAGTGCAAATGGGATGCGCTACGCCCGCATAAAGATATGCCGCCATACGTAAATCTGGCTAATAGATTCTAAGTGGATCTATACCCAATTGGCTGATGGAGTCCTACAATAAATTTGCATCCCAATCCAAACCAAGTTGGTTAATCAACAAAAAAACAATAAGAGAGGGCAGCTGACTATAGTGTAAACTTAATCTCCCTGGGCCAAAAGTGATCACAAAAGGCCTAAGATACACAAACAGGTAGGTACAGTAAGTAAACAGTGAGCTTATTATAGTATATAAATTCATACAAAAAAGTTAAAGGGGGTTCTGCTGATATACACTTAAATTCCAGTCTCATATAAAGATAACACAGAATGCTCGCCATTCAAATAGCACTGTGAGTAAAAGATCACAAGACCTTGCTCCAGATTAGGCTCATCAATCTTGGCTGAAGTGAAAAGCCAGTGCACTACCAAAGGGTCCACTAGAGGTATTTTCAAGGAGCCAGCTTAGCCTGAATTCAGTAGCTGAGTATAGCCATAGTACAGACTAATAGCTAGATTCAGTAAGAGTTAGGCCGGCGTATCAGTATATACGCCGACCTAACTCGGAATCTGCGCCGACCTAAGCTTAAGTGTATTCTCAAACTGAGATACACTTAAACCTATCTAAGATACGACGGCTTGCGCCGTCGTATCTTAGGGTGCAATATTTAGGCTGGCCGCTAGGTGGCGCTTCCATTGCGTTCGGCGTAGAATATGTAAATAACTAGATACGCCTTTTCACGAACGTACGCTTGCCTGTCGCAGTAAAGATACGCCGTATACGTAAGGCATTTTCAGGCATATAGTTATTCCATCAAATAGCTGGACTAGTAATGTTAAGTATCACAGTTAATCTACATAAAACATGCCCCCCACATGCTCATTTGAATTTGGGGCACTTACGCCGGCCTATTCACGCTACGCTGCCGTAAATTAGCAGGCAAGTACTTTGTGAATACAGTACTTACCTAGCTAACTTACGGCGGCATAGTGTAAATATGATACGCTACGCCGCCGCAAAGATGCGGCGGTCTATTTATAAAAAGACCAAAAGGGGGAAACGACACTTATGCTCTAGACAGAGACCAATAAAGGTATCAAAATGATCCCCAAATACTGCCTAAAACCAGCCAGAGTATTCAATGAATGCTACAAAACAACAGGCCAGGGATGAAGTGGCAACTTGCCAAGCGCTGTATGGACTATATCCTCTTAGATATTAGCACAGAATGAGAGTTCACCTCCCCATTCCCTTTATATCTGCCTCCTCAGGGGGAGGACAGCACCAACAGGTCTCCCTAACTGGTGTGTGACATCACCCCGACCTGGGGTTTGCGTGAGCAAGAGAACACAAACATGTGCAGAAGTTCAGGACCACCACTGCCACCATATTGGAGACTGGCAGGGAGACTATAACAGTTAGGGCCCTTTCACACGGAGCGGATCAGTAATGATCCGCTCCGTGTGTCCGCTTTGCTCAGCGGGGATCCTCTGTAAAAATCCCCTCTGAGTTGGCAGCTGACAGGGCGATCCCCGCACACTGTGCAGGGACCGCCCTGTGTTTCCTCCGCTCTCCCCTATGGGGGATCGGACGAACACGGACCGTATGTCCGTGTTCATCTGATCCGATCCGGCAGACGGAAGAAAAATAGGATTTCTTCCATCTGCAAATGCGGATCTTTGCGGAGGCGGACAAATTACGGGTGTCAGCGGATGTTCATCCGCTGACACCCGTAATCACATAGGGACCCATATATGTCCCGTTTTCATCCGCAAACGGACGGATGAAAATGCGGACATACAGTCCGCTAGTGTGAAAGGGCCCTTACAAGTCCAAGTTCCCCTACGATGGAAAAACAGTGTCAGAATCCCTCTACAGTTTTAAAAGCTTATGAACACCTGCCCGTTGAACCAGAAGGGGGGCACCAAAGAAATCCAGTATCACACCTCAAAAGAAATTTAGACTAAGAAATGGCACTTGTGGCATAACAAAAACAAAACCATAGCCATTAATAATATAATAGTATAATAATAACACAAGTAAAAAGAGCACAATATGTGTAATGTGGTTCAAAAACTGGTACAAGTAAAAGCAAAACCCAGACCAAACCTAACTGGGCATTAGAGTAGCTCCATCAATGTATATTTGCTTCACTAATTTCCTAGATTGAGTGGCCTATAAATGGGCAAGTATGCATTAACTGCAGGGTCCACATCGATGTGTAAAATGGAATGTCCGCAACTCCACTGAACTGGATCCCAGGACACTATAATTTGTTGTGGAAAGGATGCATAAATAGAGGGAGGAACCAAAAATATATTAATAGATCAATCAGGACCATTGTGTGTGACCTTATGCACGACAAAGAGCACAGTTTATAATCTTCAGAGAAAGGGTTTGCAGCTCAACATTTCATTGAGCCCTGGGGAAGACATGGAATTCAACCATGGTATCCAGTGAGTCTTCTTCTAAAGCAAAGTTTTATCCCAGTTTCCTCCATGTGGGTTCTTGGGGACCTATTCAAGGGCCATTAAAGACATCGTAGAGACATCAAAGCTGTTCTCAAGCCCTACATGTCTACTTATCGGTGTAATCATCTCTTCATTACTTGTATAGTAAATATGGTCATTGACTCTTTGTCATAATTGTAACTTCTAACTTTTAACTTAAGATGTATAACCCCAATTCCAAAATAAAAACAGAATACAATGATTTTTAAATCTCATAAATCCATATTTTATTCACAAAGGAAAATAGAAAACATATCAAATGTTTAAAATTAGAAAATTTTAAATTTTAAGAAAAGAATAAGGTCATTTTAAAATTGATGACAACAACAGAACAGTTGTAAATCGCATGCATTTCTAAACTGACACGCATCCACACACAAAATGAGGTGCTTTAAGAAAAAAAAAACATGCAGGGTGCCATTAGCTCTTAATAGCACCCCTACCTACTGAAAAACGCAGGGTGGTTTGCCACAAGTATAATGGTTAAAGCACCATGTGGTTTCACATTTAAGAAACAATGCAGAAACCTTTTTCCTGCAGGAAAAGGCAGGCACAGTGTTTCAAACACACAGCACACAAAACAGGACTAATGTAAACCCACCTTTGAGGGTGACTATGGGAAAGAATACTTACTGCAGTTCTGCTTCCTTAACCACTCGCTTACTGGGCACTTAAACCTCCCTTTGAATGACAATTGCATTGTCATGCCACACTGTACCCAAATTACATTTTAATAATTTCTTTCACACACATAGAGATTTCTTTTGGTGGTATTTAATCACTGCTTTGGTTTTTATTTTTTGCTAAACAAACAAAAAAATACATAAAAAAATCATTCTTCATAGTTTGTTATAATATTTTGCAAACAGGTAATATTTCTCCTTCATTGATATGCGCTGATGAGGCTGCACTGATGGGCTGCACTGATGGGCACTGATGGGCACATATAAGGTGTCACTGATGGGCACTGATAGGGCGGCACTGATGACCCTTGGTAGGTGGCATTGGTGGGTGGCACTGATGGGCGGCACTGAAGGGCACTGATAGGTGTCACTGATAGGTAGCACTGATAGATCGGGACTTTGCTATGTCATATGTTGTGGCTGGGGTGCTAAGCATTATTTAAAAGGACTGTCTTATACTGCTAAGAAGAGTGTATGAGTTCTTTGAAATGCCTATGAAGACAAATGCTGCGTACACACGATTGGAATTTCCGATTGAAAAAGTCAGACAGACTTCTGACCATCTGAGTTTTTTCATCAGAAATTCTGATGAATTCCATCAGAATTTAGTTATAGAACATGTTCTATTTTTTTCCGATTGTGATTTGGCCGGGCAAAAGCCCGATCGTGTGTACGTGGCATTAGCCTGTCAATTTGCTGTTGCTTTTTTCTAAATAAAGCCTTTTAAGTTGACAAATCTGTCTCGCAGGTGCCTGTTAACCCCTTGGATCCTGACAGTGCATATGCTATCTGTATATTAATCAGCATGTATTGTTTATTTTTAATTACGATATAACGGCATTAAATGTTGTCTTTCTTAATATGCGCCTTGCATTTATCTTTAAGGCTAGAGCTACATATTTGATTGTCAACAAGTGGTTAAATATCTCAACAGCAAGAGATATCATTGGCATTATCAATGAAACAATAATGAAACTGTTCTCAAGTCAAATGCTAACACAGCTCTTTTAATCAAGTAGCTTTTACAATATTGCACATTGAATGACCTCTCTATCTGGACAGCAATGGCAGAGCAGCAGCAAAGCACTCTCAGTGTTAAAGCAATGAACTAAAACCATTTTCTTCAACAAAAATATAATTGTCTGCAGTGTGTGAGTAATGCATGACCTATTGCAGCTGATATGATGTAATTTGTTCAAACTTTGTTTTACAATAATTTCCATCGGTTTCTACCATTACATCTTTACAGTTTTGCAAATCCGTTTTAGTCAAAAGGTTTTCTTTTCATTAAAAAAATGGTTTAAGTTTTTTACCATCTGTCACTAAAATAAGTATCTACATTGGAAGATTTCCTATATTCCCTGGGCCATCACAACATTTTGGGGCTTCTCTCACGTTCCATCCCATTGGCCAGTGGTTTACCAAAACTGAGAAAAAGAGAGTGAACTTCCCTAGCGGGGACACAGACAGCATGGAAAGCTAGAAATCCCTACTAACTGGCTCAGATACAACTTAATTCCAATAAAGGTCAGGGGCAAAATCCAAAATGTTGTCAAAGGCCCAGATTCACCAAGCACTTACGCCGACGTATAGCACACTGCGCCGACGTAAGTGCAAATGTGTGCCAGCGTATGTGTGCGGCAGACCCACGAACCAACATGCGCCTAAAAACAGGTTATACCCCGCCGACGTAGCTTGCACACGCCGGCGTAGGGTGGGCACACATATGGGCTGGACGCATGGGGCTGCTCCCATTGATTAGCCATTCAAACATGCAAATGAGGGAAATATGGCGATTCACGAACGTGCGTGAGCCCAGCGCATGCTACGCAAGATGCGCGTAAGTTGTACGTAAAGTTATTCCCCATAAATGAGGTGCAACCCGGCAACAGACATGCACAGGTCAGCTGGAGAGCAGCTGCAGCAGCACCGTTACGGACGAGCAGAGCAACCACACTTGCAGGACAACACATCCCTATGCCAACATGCCAGGGGCAGCCATGGTCATAGCACTACTGCGTCCACAGGCACGGAGGAGGGCACGGGAGAGGATATACCGAACACGCATGTGACTGGCTCTCTATGGAGCCGGTTCACATATCTCCATGGTGGCTGCGAGGGAAAATTTGCACAGGGGTCATGTGTGTCTTTGGTTAAAGGGTTTGTAAAGGAAATGTTTTTTTTAATCTTAATAGCTTCCTTTACCTTAATGCAGTGCTGTTTTCATGTCCTCATTGTTAGTTTTTGCTCTCAAGTTGCTGTAATTCTTCTCTGATCTCTACACTTCCTGGTTGTCTGTTTCCTGATAACCACAGTACTGGGAGCTTTCTCTCTGTGGTCACTAATCAAGGAGGTGTGATTACTGTGTGTCTAAAACCCCTCAACACCAATCAGTTTCTTTTTACAAACCATCACTGCCCTGTATTGGCCCCTAGCTCTGTACATCACAGAAGCAGGAAACGACGTGCAAAAACGAAATTGAAACTGTAGGTACATTATATGATTGATTTTTATCTATTTGTAATCATTTTTAAAAGGAATCAGTTAACTATTATGTCTCTATACCCTGTAAACAGTCATTTCAGCAAAAAAAACTGGCTGCAAAAGTGCCTTGAGGCGATTCAGTTTGCGTTTGTAGCACTATACAAGTTACTCATTCATTCACTACAGTGCTCTTTAGTGCCCTACAATGTCAATTAGTGCCACTACAGTGCTCATAAGTGTCCTACAGAGCCACCAGTGCCCTAGAGTGCCCATCTGTGAGTGCTTATTAGTGGCATAAGTGTACATCAGTGCCATCAGTAAGTGCTTATCCGTGCGCATCAGTGCCCTACAGTGCCATAAGTAAATCCTGATCCTTGCCACTAAAGTGCTTAAATGTGTCACTACAGTGCCCTATTAGTGTTCATCAGTGCACAATAGTGTGAGAGAAATAACCTGTTAATATGACACTTTTGTGAAAAAAAATCTTAACTTTGCAAAGAATTGTGGGGAAAAATTACAACTTAAAAAACTCACCATGCCTATTACTTAAAACCTTGAAATGTCTACTTTCCAAAAAGAGGGTCATTTGTTGGGTATTTGTACTTTCCTGGCTTGTTAGTGTCTCAAGAAATTAGATAGGCCATCAGTACATCAGGTGGGATCTATACGTTTCACATAGACCAAACAATATACACTGATTTGGGTTATTTTTACCAAAGATATGTAGCAGTAAAACTTTTGGCCAAAATTTATGAAGAAAAATTACTAATTTGCTAAATTTTATAACAAAAACAAAGAAAAATTCATAATCTGACAAAGTTTTCGGTCTTTGTTTATTTGAAGCGCAACAAATAAAATTAAATACCACCAAAAGAAAGCTCTATTTGTTGAAAAAAAAAACAATTTCATACGGTTACAGTGTTGCATGACTAAGTAATTATCCTTCAAGCCTGGTTCACACACATGGAATGATTGTTCATATTTTTTGTGCATTTTCAGTTTTGCAGAAAAACACTGCAGTTCATTTAACATGGTTTTCTATGGATGTAGTTCACATCTGTGCATTTTATGGAAAGGGCCAGGGACTTCTTTCTGGTTTTTGGTTCCATAGACTTCAATGGATCAAAAAGTGTATTGAAAAACGCAAAATGCACCTGCAATATGCAAATATGCAAATTGCAATCTGCATAGGTGTAAATCAGACCTCAAAGTGTGAGAGCAAAATTGGCCTGGTTAGGAAGGGGTTTAAGTGCCCAGTGGGCAAGTGGTTAATATTTCTAGATTTAAAAAAGTAGATTTCTTGTATATCAGGGCCAGGAAATGTAATTCTTTATATTATTTTGCTGAATGATTTCCAGTGTACCATACACACGGTTAAACTAATATTTTCTTTATTTCTGCTCTTTAATTAAAGGCCAAATCTCTTCCTTATTGTGCTTCTATGAGATCATGTTAGCATCAAATAGTACCCAATGGAATGCATGTTTTTCACCATTCTAACACTAATCATAGTAACAGCTTCTGTTCAGAGTTTTAACCAAGTCCCTTGTGAGAAATTAATCGATTGGTTGGAACATTTTCAAATATCCTTCCATTTTTCATAGAATCTAGCACAGAACAACACTGAAAACATACTAATTTATCTCCAGTCAAGAATATCTTTTTATATACTTGAGGTTATTTAGTGTTTTTTTCATTTCCAATAAAACACCTATATGAACATAAAGTTGAGTCATTTGTCAAATGAAATCCACTAAGGCATGTGGAGAGATTATTTCCTAGGCAGTGGCAAGCTTTATTAGTTCTATTTTATTTTTATATAAAATATCACAAAAACAATTGTAAGTGATGCTTTAATATGTCCCAGGTTTAAATTGGAATTATAATGACAACACAATATTTATATGCTAACTCCAAAAGAGCAATTTAAAGTTCCATTTTAAGAAAATTAATGTTTGAGTTCAACAGACCAGAAAGCAAAAGGTTGTTTGATTTCAGCTGAAGCAAGGAAAGGATATTAATCATTTCCAATAACTTTTATTTGAACTTTTGATAAATAGTCTTCAAAAGCAGTTTTCAAATACTAATATTAGTAAACAATTTCATTTGAATTAGTTTCATTCCCCGAAATAAGAAAGAAGAATACACAGATAATCAGAAAATATTGCACATTGGCCTCTGCAGATGAAGGTGAGTCATTCATTAATCGTATACCAGCTGCACATAAAAGCTCAAATAATTCTTTTGTAATGTTTTAATAAAACAGTCAATTGTTTGGTATGAAGATTAAAGGTAAAAAGGAACTGTAAGTAGAAAGTGAAGAATTTTAATAGCAGCAATAACTCTGGCTTAAGATGTATGTCGGAAAGGTTTTCTCTAAAGAAACCTTTAGATTCAGATTAATAAAGCTATATGGCAGATAAAGAAGGTTAGCCCATGCGGGTGTATTACAGAAGAACACAAAAATAAAATCTGGTCAGGTATTTGTAATGCCTAATTTGAGGCTGGATTAGCACTTTGCATTGGACAAAAGCATGCTATTTTGTGCATTTTTAATTTGCTATAGGATGAGTTTTCCTACAATGATCCATGCTTCCCTGCAGTCACTGCATGTATTTTTTGTTTTATTTGCCTGAATTAAAAATTCTGTTTTCTGATCATGTAATATACTGTACTATGCCACATGTAGGCTGTGTTTCTGTAACAAACTGTTTTCTTTTTCCATGCAAAAATAGCCTTAATTGTGTTAGTGTTCCTAGTGCTATAAAAAAAAGAATGAAACAAAAAAACCTAAGCTAATTTACATTAGCCGCCTCCCTCCGGTGTGGTAACTTCTTGCATTTGAGAGGGTGTACTTGTGTGTTCTCTGTCTCCAATCATTATCACCAGAGCAGTGTCACTATGGTGACATTGTACTGCTGTGGCTAGTGATCAAAGACACTGGATAACTGTACTGATGACACTGTATGCCGGTGCAGTCAGCCAGTGTCTCTGATAACTCCCTGTCACCAACCTGCCTCCCCACCTTGTCCAAACAGAAGTCCTGTTGCATTCATTCAGAACATGCAAGCATTCTCTGAATATCGCCTGTGCTAAACAGGCCAACCTTCTGTATTCAGAATGCCTCGGATCGGCTGCTCAGCAAGAAACCCAGAAGCAAGTGTAGATTATTGGAGATGCAGTGCTTACTTCAGGTTGGACCATGCCTGGAACATATCTTTGGATTATATAGTAATATAGTATCATTATATAGTTATTCAGGTTGAAAAAAGTCCATCTAGTTCAACCAATAAAAAATAAAAACCCATAGAATCCCATATACACAATCCTTTACCCACAGTTGATTCAGAGGAAGGCAAAAAAAAAAAAAACAGCAAAGCATGATCTGATTTGCTACAGCAGGGGAAATTCCTTCCTGATCCCCCGAGAGGCAATCAAATTTTCCCTGGATCAACTTTACCTATAAATTTTAGTACCCAGTTATATTATGTACATTTAGGAAAGTATCCAGGCCTTTCTTAACCCCCCTGGCAGGTATTCCTGAGTCTGGCTCGGGGTGGAATTTCAGTACCAAAAGGGGTAACCCCGAGCCAGACTCGGGACCGCCTCGCAGAGTCCACAGGCACAAGTTACTTACCTTATCCCTGGATCCTGCAATGCCGCCACGCTGTGTGATCGAGCTGTGTGATCGAGCTGTGTCCTCCTCGCTCGATTCACAGTGCCGAGTGCCACCGAGCTCCGTTCCCTGCAATGTTATGACGCACAGGGGCG
Source organism: Rana temporaria (assembly GCF_905171775.1). Lineage (NCBI taxonomy): Eukaryota > Metazoa > Chordata > Amphibia > Anura > Ranidae > Rana > Rana temporaria. Next base: position 63,075,005 of record NC_053491.1, on the reverse strand, counting down.
GAGATCGGCGCCAAATTTAAAAAAGTAAATAAACACAATACATACAGTACTGTAATATATAAAATTACAGTATACTGTATGTAAAAAATACACACCCCCTTTGTCCCTAGTGGTCTGCCCAGTGTCCTACATGCACTTTTATTAAAAAAAAATGTTCTTTCTGCCTGGAAACTGGAGATTGTCCATAGCAACCAAAAAGTATCCCTTTATGTCAAAAGTGGTTTTAGACCAGCTAGAAAACAGCGATAATAAATTAGAATCACTTGCAGAATTGAGCGATAGCGATTTGTGGGGAAATTCGTCATCAAAAAATTAAAAGTAATAATTTTTATTATTATTATTATTATTATTATTATTATTTGCTATAATTATTTATATTTATTTATTGTATTATAATTTATGATTTTGTGTTTCAAATTTTATTATACCCAAGATGTCTACTAGACTTGTTTGGACAGAGTTAAGTGAGTTATTTCTAAGAATTACAGGCCTACAATATAAAACGCCAAATTTGCTTTCAGCACCTAAAATCTGAAATAATCATACCGCCAGGGAGGTTAAAGCAATCTACTGAGCTGGCCAGAACCACCTCTGCAAGGAGTCTATTCCACATTTTCACAGCTCTTACTGTGAAGAAACCTTTCCATATTTGGAGATTAAATCTCTTTTCATTTGGATGTCAAGAGTGCCCCCTTGTCCTCTGTGGTGACCTTAAAGTGAATAACTTAACACCAAGTTCACTATATGGACCCCTTATGTATTTGTACATGTTGATCATATCCCCCCTTAATCTCCTCTTCTCAAGAAGGAATAGATTCAGTTCCGCTAATCTTTCCTCGTAGCTGAGTTCCTCCATGCCTCTTATCAGTTTGGTTGCACTTTCTCCAGTTCCCTAATATCCCTTTTGTGAACTGGTGCCCAAAACTGAACTACATATTCCAAATTGATATACGACTAAAGCTTTCTGTATGACTGGTACCAAATCCAGTTACTATGCGATTTACAAGCCTAAACCTCCTTCATTTATGTCTTGTATGCTCCCCTTCCAAGAAACTGCAGCTCACAGTGGGAGGGTTTCAGCCATAGGCACAGTGCTGTCAATTCAGAAAGCAGTGGGCAGGACTGGGTGAGGTTGTTTGTTGTCTGACAAGTTATAGGCCTGTGAATCAACATTGAGAATGTAGATAACAACTCCTCCTGCAACATTTTCACATCTCTCCGCTGCAACATTTGTGCATCTCACTGTAGTGTAAGCAAATGCTCTGCTTGCATTCAGGAGCTGTGCAGCATCATTACCACACCATCACAGGTATACGGTGGACTTCCCTAGCAGGCACTGTGGGACTTTGCAGGGGAACTAAAAGAAAACTAATTACAGATGCACTTAGAATTAGGTGCTGCGTCACATATTTTTTAAATTAACTAACGAAGACTGGTTGGATGTGCCCCGAGAGACGCCTCCATCCCCATACAATACACAAAGAAACATGTATTGCCCGTGGGACTTTAGATGAGGCGCAACACACTTAGTAAAATCAATGAAGTAAAGATTTATTGGTAAATACAATTTCCAACAGATCAACAGTGACATAATTGCCATATAGTCAAGCAGATTGGTCAATATATACATATTATTCCCTAGCCAGGTACAGTGTTTCAAAGATCAATCCATAATCAGTGTGAACTTGCATGGCAACTATATGGCAATTATGTCACTGTTGATCTGTTGGAAATTGTATTTATCATTAAATCTTTACTTCATTGTTTTTGTTACTGTGTTGTGCCTCATCTAAATTCCCATGGGCAATTCATGTTTCTTTGCATATTTTTTTTAAATGGGAGACTATTGTATATTTGTACTTTAAGTACAGACAACTAGAAGTGCACACTTCAGCATCCTGCAAGTCATAGATGATACACTTAAATTCTGGGCTGCTATGATGTGCAAAATGACAACAATGATGGTGCTAAAATGTATATGTTCCTCCATCTACTATGCATTCCTATTGGTCACTCTCTATGATAGGACAGCTTACTGACCAACATAATTGTGCAGGAGACTGGAGGTGATGAACAAGCTTTGAAACAACCACAGAGTTTTTGGAATCTTTGCAGATCAAAATGGCTAGGGATTTAAGATAACCTCTAGGTGCATAAATAGGAAATATACTGTAGTCAATTTAATGTTCTTAGTTGTATATGTACAATATATCAGTTTAATGTAATGTTTAATGCAAATAGCTAGCAATCATAGATGCAATTATTTTAATCTTTAGTCGTTTACTCAATATAAAAAAAAGGGATCAATGTGGTCAAATTTACATTTTTTTTTACAAGGCTGACTATTCCTGTCATTTTTAAAGTGATAATTTATTGATCAAATTTTCCATTTAGAATAAAGGAGAAGTAAGGTTTTGGATGCAAGCCATGCCTCCTTCATCAGGTTATTGTGAGTGTATACATTGGTGTTTTTATATTTTTTAATAATAAATTGTGCTACACCAGGGGCGTCTTGGTGCCTCTCTTTCCCTCCCTTCTTCTGTTCCTAGCCCTACCCGAGAAGTTGGTCTTGCATGAACCCTGTATGATAGCCATTTACTGATCATATTATTTTTATTCCTAATCTCCGGGAATATATGAGCCTATTTTAGGGTAGCACTGAGTAGGTTTCTTGTTTTGTCTGTTTTTGATTGGTTTGATGCTACAGCTGTCCCCTACCAGCTGTAAGACTGAGAACTTAACAATTACATAATTGCTGATCGCTCAGTTCTGGGTCTTCACTGAGCAGTAGGCATGTGCATTTCGTTTCGTTCCGAATCGAAATTCGGACAAATTTTTCATTATTCAGACATTCTGATGCATACGAATTCCCGAATTGTAATATTAACGAATTAACCAAATCCGAACGAACGTTTTCGAATCGAAAACCCGCGTACGAAATTCGATCGAATTCGAAAACAAATTCTATTCGACTCGAATTCGAAAACAAATTCTATTCTGATCGAATTCTAAAACAATTTGATTCGAAAACAAATTTGAATAAAAATTGAAAGCAAATTTGAATCAAAATCTAAAAAATATAAATCGATTTCTAAAAAAGAATACAATAAAATAGAATATAAAATAATAAAACAATAGAATGAAAATCAAAGAATAGTAAAGAACAGAATGGAATTTAATAGAATGCAATCAAATACAATAGAATATGACCTGGCTTCTTCTATCTATCTTCTATCTATCTTCCATTTTCTGAAATTCGAAATTCATTTAGAATGAGCTCAAATTCGAATAGAAAAATATTAGAAGAGTAGAATAATAATATATTTTTTTCTGCTCTATTCTAATATTTTTCTATTCGAATTTGAGTTCATTCTATATGAATTTCGAATTTCAGAAGATGGTTATATATATAAATGTAATTTTTATATATATATATATATATATATATATATATATATATATATATATATATATATATATAATTACATTTATATATATATATATAATTACATTTATATATATATATATATATATATATATATATATATATATATATATATATATATATATATATATATATATATATATATATAACCATTTTCTGAAATTCAAAATTCATTTAGAATGAACTCAAATTCGAATAGAAAAATATTAGAAGAGTAGAATAATAAAATATATATATATATATATATATATATATATATATATATATATATATATATATATATATATATATATATATATATATATATATATATTATATATATATATATATATATATATATATATATATATATATATATATATATATATAAAAATATATTTTTCTAATCGAATTTGAGTTCATTCTATATGAATTTCGAATTTCAGAAGATAGTTATATATATAAATAAAGTAGTAGTATATATATTTTATTATTCTACTCTTCTAATATTTTTCTATTCAAATTTGAGTGCAATCTATATGAATTTCGCATTTCAGAAAATGGAAGATAGATAGTAGATAGATAGAAGAAGCCAGGTCATATTCTATTGTATTTAATTACAGTCTATTAAATTCCATTCTGTTCTTTACTATTCTTTGATTTTCATTCTATTGTTTTATTATTTTATATTCTATTTTATTGTATTCTTTTTTAGAAATCGATTTATATTTTTTAGATTTTGATTCAAATTTGCTTTCAATTTTCATTCGAATTTGTTTTCGAATCGAATTGTTTTCGAATTTGATTAGAATAGAATTTGTTTTCGAATCCGATTGAAATATTATCAAATCCAGTCGAAATATTTTCGAAAACGAACGAATTCCGAAAAACTAAACAAAACAAATTTTTCCCTTTTGCACATGCCTACTGAGCAGAGAGTGGTGACTGTCAGTCATTGCTCTCTGCTCTGTCCCTCCAGTGTTCACTGGATTGCTGGAGTGTGAAGGGGGCAGGAGCAGCTGGCTCAGGCACTCAGCAACACATACAGATGCTGAGCCAGCTGCCGCTTAAGCATGTGGGTGGATTCCAACATTTTTGTTGGTATCCTTTCAGAGCCTGGACTTGCTCTGTGATGTCAGCTAAGAGTGGGCTTTAGCCCACTATCGGTTGAATCTGGGTCACAGGATTCCAGAAATAAGTACACTTCTGTGACCCAGAATTGAAGAAAAGTATGGCCAAAAAAGTTTTTGCCATAATTTTCTTTTATTGGATTTATGAAAAATACAATGTTTTTATGAAGACTGTTATATATTTGTACAATTCAGCGCATGCTCAGTATTAGGGTGCATTCACACTTGCAAATACACCAGCAGTCCTATGATCCCAGGCTGGAGTTCCCACAGATAGAGTGAGTCAGCCCCTTTGGAAGCACTGCAAGGCTGATGGCTCCCGTAGCTTATCTTGCCCACTCACACGCAATCTCCTAATGCAGTAATCACATGCAAGTGATCGGCCCTGGACACAGGCATTCTGTGTTCAGGGCTGATCATTCACATGTAATCGCTGCATGAGAGAATATGTGTGCGAGTGAGCGCGATTAGCTGCAGAAGCAAGGAGCCACCCATTGCTTTCAATGGTCAGCCTCTTGCAGCTAATAGCGGGATCTCCCCCTGAGTTTCTCGCAATTAATCAGCATTCAAAAGGTTTTAATTAGAACATTAAACTCTGCAAGCAAAGAAGAGGAACATTGTTAGTCAGAAAAAACTTAGTGTTTTGTAAATATTGACACGTGTATTACTGATTTACCTGAAGAGTTAACTTGAATAATGGGTCCACTTACCCACCCTACTCTCATGCCACTGAGTGATCTGACTGTTGATAAAATCAACTTACTTGGAACACATTAGGATTGATTTACTAAAATAATAGAGGTTGTTCACTTAGCAAAGCTTAGTGAATACGGTGAAGCTGTGTTCATTTAACCTCCCTGGCGGTATGATTCTGTCTGGAATTACGTACCAAAAGCGGTACAATTATTTTGCAAGGAAATTTGGCGTTTTATACTGTAGGCCTGTAATTTTTAGGAATAACTCACTTAAATCTGACCAAACAAGAGTCTTGTAGGCATCCCCGGTATGATATTTTTTAAAAACAAAATTATAAATTATAATATAATAAATAATTATAAATAATTATAACAAATAATAATATAATTATAATAAAAATTATTCAATAATGTAATCAACTCAAAATCACTGAAATTTGCTCAGTTGCAGAAATGTCGCTGTCATTACTTTTATTTTTTTCCCCACAAATCGCTATCGCACAATTCTGCAAGTGATTATAATTTATTATCGCTGTTTTCTAGCTGATCTAAAACCATTTTTGACATAAAGGGACACTTTTGGACAATCTACAGTTTGCAGGCAGAAAGAACAGTTTTTATTATATAAAATAACATGCAGGGCACTGGGCAGACCACTAGGGACAAGGGGGGTGTGTATTTTTTACATACAGTACTGTAATCTATAAGACTACAGTATACTATGTGTATTGTGTTTGTTTATTTTTTTGAATTTGGCGCCGTTCTCCACCCCCGTGCGTCGTAACGTCGCAGGGAACGGAGATCGGCGGCACACGGGGACACTGTGAATCGAGCGGGGTCCCGCTCGCTCACACAGCGGGGAGGCATCGCAGGATCCAGGGACAAGGTGAGTAACTTGTCTGTGGATGCTGCGAAAGGTAAGCCGCGCCGCTGCACATCCACTGCACATCCACCCCGAACGTGACTCGGGGATACCGTTCTTAGCATAAAAAATCCACCCCGAGTCACGCTCGGGTTTACCGCTAAGGGGGTTAAATCATCCAATTATATGGAAGCAAAAATCCTGCTTTAGCCCAGGTTCACACTGGGTACGTTTTGCTTCGATTTGATAGGCGATTTCACATTTGAAATCGCATCTCAAATCGGCGGCATTTGCCGGCAATTGTCGGCAATGACACCGTCCTAATCGGTGCGACGCCGCATCTGCGGCGCTGCACCGATTTCAAAAAGTAGTTCCTGTACTACTTTTTGCGACTTCTGGCCGCGATTTACATTGACATCTGTGCAGAAACCTGCACAGATGTCTCTTAAATCGTGGCCGAAATCGGGAGTGCCGGTGGGAGTGAAATCGTGCGAGTTCAGCTGAACTCGCACGGCTTCACTCCCGCAGCCCAGTGTGAACCAGGGCTTAATAATTTCCCCTGCTCATGGTTAGGCATTTTAAATTAATTCAACTTCATCCTATTTAAAAAGCAAAACATTCACTTTTCAAAGGGAAGATTTACTTTGCAAAGTGAACTTTTTCTATTTCCTCAGTAAATCAATCCCACTGATGGCAATGAGCTGAATGTACTAACAGACCTAGGTCAAGTCAATAAAGTTATTATTAGTAAGGTCAGTCATACCCGGTTTGTATCTTGGCCGGTTAGCGAGCAGGCTCCTCACCGCCCCCTGCCGGGAGAAGATAATGGCCCAGCAGGAGGGATTCCCGCATCAACACTGTGTTGATGGAGGAATCAAGAAAATGTCTTTCCTGCAACATGAGATAACCCACACAATGGCGAAAATGAAAACTCCATGCAGGTAGTTCCCTGATTAGGATTTGAGGCAGGGATTGTAGTGCTGCTGTTAGGAGAGCTAGATCGCTCACTCTCCTGCAGTTACCTCTCAGAACATGAGTCATACTCCTAGTTGGCTAACGGTCACTTTCTTCTCCCAGCTGCTGTAAACCTTCCCTGATTGACCAGTGGTGGTGCTTCCCCTCTAGCAGCTAAGGCCAGAGCTTTGGACTTGTGATAGTGTTCCTGATTTCTGGCTCCGTTAATCCCAAAGTCATGTAACTGCTTTGGATTTAAAGGGGTTGTAAAGGTTTGTTTTTTTATTTTCTAAATAGGTTCCTTTATTATAGTGCATTGTTGGTTCACTTACCCTTTCCTTCCATTTCCCTTCTAAATGTTTTTTTTTCTTTGTTTTCTTTGTCTGAATTTCTCTCTTCCTGTTCCTGTTCCTCCTCAGTAAGCTGTTCAGTAAGCTGTTCTGGCTGACTATCCACTGCTCGGATATTGGTGGAAAGCTTACTGTGGAGAAACAGGAAGTGAGAAATTCAGACAAAGAAAAAAAACATTTAGGCCCCTTTCACATTGAGGAGTTTTTCAGGCGGTACAGCGCTAAAAATAGCGCTGCTATCCCGCCTGAAAAACTTCTTCACTGCAGACTCAATGTGAAAGCCCGAGGGCTTTCACACTGAGGCGATGCGCTGGCGGGAGACAAAAAAATCTCCTGTCAGCAGCATCTTTGGAGCGGTGAGAGGAGCGGCATGTATACCGCTCCTTCCCATTGAAAACAATGGGAAACTGTGGCAATACCGCCCACAATGCGCCTCTATAGAGGCGCATTGCAGGCGGTATTAACCCTTTATCGTCCGCTAGTGGGGGTTAATACCGCACCGCTAGCGGCTGATTCCCGCAGCAATCTCGGCGGTATATCGCCGCTATTTTTACCAGCGTTTTACCGCCACCGCGGCTCCCGCCCCAGTCTGAAAGGGGCCTTAGAAGGGAAATCGAAGGAAAGGGTAAGTGAACCAACAATCCACTAGCTTAAAGGAACCTATTTAGAAAATAAAAAACAAACCTTTACAACCACTTTAATGTTGCTGACCCCTACTTGTATTATCAACTACTCTCTTTGGATTACCAACTGCCTTGACCTTAGATTGTTCACTGAATTATGCTTATCTGCTGCTAACCATGACCTCACACTTATCTTCTGGATTACACTTGCCTGTTTCTGGCCCTGACCTTGGAACTTTTTACTGGATAATGCTTGCCTGCAGTCAGTCCTGACCATATAGTCTAATTGAAGTTCTCTATCAATGCCTAAGGCCCTGTCTGACCTGCCTCAAGACTACAGGTTACTTTTTCTGTATTTTTCCGGATATTGTGTTATAACTTACTCCATGTCCCAGAGTTGTTTTGACAAAAACCATAGCACTGTATACTAAGACCTTGGGGCAATTAAGTAGTGGTAGACCTGCTTGCCCTAAGGAATGGGAGCTGTTATAAGCTGAAGAAACACTCTGAGCATCACAGCTGCAAGGCTTAAGTGTTAATCTTTAACTCACTGTGTAAAGTTGCCTAATTTGCTCAGAACTACAATCGCTGATTTTGTATAACTCCAGAGATACTCCTAACAGGGGCAGAACATAATCGCTTATGCCGTGTACACACGATCGTTTTTTTCAGATGAAAAAAGTCTGATGGATTTTTTTCATCTGAGAAACCGATCGTGTGTGGGCCCCATCGGACTTTTTTCAATTGGTGTAAAAAAATAGAACATGTTTTAAATTTTTCCAAAAAAAAAAATGAGAGTAAATTCTGATCGTCTGTGTGGAACTCCATCGGAGAAAAATCCACGCATGCTCAGAATCAAGTCGACGCATTGAACTTCATTTTTTTCGGCTCGTCATAGTGTTTTTTACGTCACTGCGTTTTGGCACAGTCGGAATTTAGTCTGATAGTGTGTATGCAAGACTAATGAAATCGGAATTCCAACGAAAAATTCCATCGGATTTTATTCCATCAGAAATTCGATCGTGTGTAGGTGGCATAACAGTGGGTTCCTAGTGCTTCTTTCCTGGTGATTTCACCTAGAATAAATGTGAGGAAAATACATGGGAGCAGAGTCAAATCTGCCTTCTCGTGAGGATTTTTACAGGATACAGGCATAGGTGGAATTACACATCACTGACTTAGACCATACAGGTTATAGATTCACTGGTCTAACCTTTTACATTTTCTTCTTATTCACATTCCGTGATTGTCCATTTTTGCACTCGTTCCGTTCCAATTCAAGTGAACACATGGTGATTAATGTGTCAAGCTGAATAATGCACATCGTATTGTTCTCTTATGGTATTTATAAGTTGTAAGTAGTAAATTAATGCCATATGTGGCAGTAAAATATATCTTAAAATCAGTGGGGTTTTCTCTGCTCAGTAAAGCATTTCTGTCAGTGAGTGAAGACTTGTCAAATGGGCGGATGTTATTTTACCTGTAAACAAAATGCATGAGGGAAAAATAGATCTATTTTCCTTGGTGTGTGAGTTCTATTGAATCACGTAGCAGAAAATCCCATAGGAACTAGAATATGCACAAAGTAGGGTGAGGTGTTTTAATTAAATCTAATGATTTTTATACTCTTGGGGGTATAAACCAATAACTTATTCAGGAAGGCTGTTTTACCTGGATAGTCTTTCATTAGAAGATATTTGGATGTTACACAATAAGAAGATTTATCTTTGGAAGTGTTTTTAGCCATGCTTTGTTATAATAAACATTAATAGTTAACTGTAACTGTCAGCTACTAATCAATAGCGAGACTGCATGCAATGTTATTGTGGCAACACTACCATTATGTTTTCAATTGATAATTAAACCAAAAATAAAATGTATCTGAGTATCACAAACTAAAAACACGATTTCATAATTGTTTTACATTTCAAAGCATACCCACTCAATGCTTTATTTTGTAGAGAAATCACTTTTTAAAATACCCCTTAGTATTTGTAGCCATGGTCATCTTGAGTAAGGACAAATAAATCATGTAGAATTTACTTCCTGAAATCCATCTGTCCTTACCTCAGACACACAGGCAGGAGGGTGTTCTGAGCTGCGAAAGCCCCTCCTCCAGGTGAAAGAAGAAAAATTGGAGACTCCTGGGATGTATAAAATATCTTTGGTCTAGGCCAGAAACCAGGAAGCAACTGAAGTTTAAAAAAAATGTTTAAATAAATAAATATATTATACCTTTACATATATTTACTAAATTGCTAGCAGCATAAGGATTACAAATAGTTCATGTTGATTGAGATTAGTTCTGATTTTAAGGGTTATCAAACATTTGAGAAAGGTAACAACTGATTCAGACCTTCTCATGAGCAAATTAAACTTGAGGCATTGGACAAAGCTTTAGCTTTCATCAAATTGTGAATGATAACAGCTTTTTTTTGCTTGCCTTTGGCTACTTGAAGAAACACAGAGGTCAACTCCATCAGGTGGATGCCACCCCACTTGAGAAATCCAAAAAAGAGAAAATGCCATACAATCACACCAAGTGTCAATATAGCGCTATTCTTGACTTTATTATTGACTCCTAAGTGACAATATGTAGATAGGCAGTAGCCAACACCAGTATTTTCATTTAGAAAAGTAGAAGCTTGTCGTCTGATTGAGATTCCATTCCAGGATAGTGTATTATAGTCCATAGAGGAATTATGGCACAAAAGCTCAAGCCCTGATCAGAAACGTGTTGGATATTACTTATCTACCTATGGCCACTTCATATTTAAGATTTAAGCTATATGGACATTTTATATGATTGTCTAGTGCTCAATCTTTTTTCTTAACCACCTCAATACTGGGCACTTTCACCCCCTTCCGATTTTTCAGCTTTCAGCTCTGTCACAATTTGAATGACAATTGCGCGGTCATGCTACACTTTACCCAAATGAAATTTCAATAACTTTTCCCCACAAATAGAGCTTTCTATTGGTGGTATTTGATCACCTCTGCGTTTTTTTTTTTCCGCTATTAACAAAAGAAGAGCGACAATTAAAAAAAAAGCAATTTTTTTTACTTTTTGCTATAACCAATATCCCCAAAAATATATAAAAAATCAAATGTTTTCCTCAGTTTTGTCCAATACGTATTCTTCTACATATTTTTGGTAAAAAAAATTGAAATAAGCGTATATTGATTGGTTTGCACAAAAGTTATAGCGGCTACAAAATAGGGGATAGATTTATAGCATCTTTATTTTTTTTTACTAGTAACGGTTACTATTAATCGTGACTGTGATATTGCGGTGGACACATTGGACACTTTTGACACTATTTTGGGACCATTCACATTTATACAGCGAACAGTGCTATAAATATGCACTGATTACTGTGTAAATGTGACTGGCAGGGAAGGGGTTAACACTAGGGGGCGATCAAGGGGTTAAATGTGTACCCTAGTGAGTGATTCTAACTGTAGGGGGAGGGGACTGACTGGGGGAGGTGACCGATCTGTGTCCCTATGTACAAGGGACACAGCATCGGTCTCCTCTCCCTGACAGGACATGGATCTCTGTGTTTACACACAGAGATCCACGGTCCTGCTCAGTTACTGGGCAATCGCGGGTGCCCAGGCAGACATCGTGGCCGCCGGGCATGCGCATTGGGTTCCCAGTAATGCGGGGGGTGCCCCCTAGTGGGTCTGCAAGGTGAGGACGTCATATGACATCCTCTCAGAACAAGAGCACTGTCGTGCCGCCGTCAATTAACGGCGGCCGGTAGTAAAGTGGTTAATTAGATCTTTCACATGGCTGTCTGAGTAACACCTTTTAGATTTATTATGAGCAAGAATGCTGCAGTTTTGCTCAAACTAAGCACCCTTTCACACGGGCGGTCCGATCAGTTATGCCTGTCCGTTTTTCAGGCGGACCTGATCGGACCCTCTATTCACGTCTATGGAATGGTGGATGTCAGCACAGTGAGTGGAGACGGACCTGTCATCCGCCTGCTTAGAGGGGATCAACGGAGCGATCCCCGCTGAGCAAAGTGGAGTCTACTGAGCAGACTGCCCATGTGAAAGGACCCTAAGGCAAACAAAGATTTCTGGGCAACCATGGCTATTCTTTCCTAAAGGCAAAAAATATTTTTCCTGTCATTCTGTCATTGTGTAACAAGGTATAAGCAGCCAGTTTACACTGACAGTCTGCAGGAGCCATGTTTTGTACCCGTGACCTGCTGACCGCAATAGTGCAATGCTTTCAATGCTCTTTACCTGCAAAAATATATGTGCATTTGTTACTTTTTTTAAGTGAACTTATTCTTTAATTGGACTTAACTGCACATTGAGACCTCCACATGGGGGGCGGAATTAAACTAATCTTCCTGCACCACTAAAATGGTGCATGAAACTCTAATGCCGCGTACACACGATCAGCCTCTAGAAAAGACAACGTTTTTTCCAACTTCATCATTAAAACGACGTTGCCCACACACGATCGTTAAAAAAAATTGCTCTAGCAAAGCGCGGTGACGTACAACACGTACAACGACACTATAAAGGGGAAGTTCCATTTGGATGACGCCACCCTTTGGGCTGCTTTAGCTGATTTTGTGTTAGTAAAAGACGATTCATGCTTTTCTGTCTGTTACAGCGTGATGAATGTGCTTACTCCATTATGAACGTTAGTTTTACCAGAACGAGCGCTCCCGTCTCATAACTTGCTTCTGAACATACGTGGGTTTTTAACGTCGTTTTAGCCCACACACGATCATTTTTTACAACCCGAAAAACTACATAGTTTTAAACGTCGTTAAAAAATGCAGCATGTTCGGAAAAAAAAATTGTAGTTTTTCAGAACCCAAAAAATGATGTGAAGCCCCCACACAATCATTTTAAATGACATTTTTTTTAAACGTTATTTTTTACATGCCGTAAAATGATCGTGTTTACGCGGCATCAGACATGACGGGCTCCACATTTATAGTGGCTTGGTTCACACTAGTGCTCGAGCATGGCAGCCCATTCATTTGAATAGGCCACTGTGTCACATGAAATGCACAAAAAAAGGTTCATGCACAGCCGCAGGGAAACTGCATGGTATTTTTGACCATGCGGTTTCCCTGCAGTTCCCGAACCTGCGATCATGCTGTTGGCTGAGATGCGTGGGGTGCCATTCAGAATGAATGCCAGCCCTGCATGTCTCGCAAGAGGAGTGTGATTTGGCTGCTGGTGGTTGTAGGTGCTGGAACCAAATGTGGTTTCCTCCACAGCCATATTGTTCTCCTTCACCTACCTGTCTCTGGACTTGTTCTATCTTATCAATATCTTTGTGTAAGTGTGGTCTCCAGAACTGGACACAGTATTCTAAATGAGGTCTTACTAAAGATCTACAGTATATAGAGAAATACATTCAACTAATGTATTGCTACAAATGGGTGTAGAAGAGTGCAAACCTGCAACATGAGATGTTCAGACACTGTAAACATGCTAAATAGACATGTGCATTTGTTTTCGTCCGAATGCAGTTTCATCTGAATTTTGGGGATTTTCGCATTCGCTTTAACAAAAAAGATAACGAACATGCAGAATCCGAAATCCGAAAGATCCGACAAAAAAACAGCTTTATTTTAGTTTTGTTGTGACAACAGTTTCGATATAGATAGAAGATTTGACATGAGGGTGACAATAGCGATCTGTGTCTATCAAAGCTGCAGTTGAATGTGCCTAACCTAAACTCTATTAGTCCCAGATTATTCGACATAGAGAGAAAATATTCGACATGAAGATTTGACGAAGCAGCTTAAAACATATGATCGCCACAAGTGGGCATTTATGGTAAAATGCTCCTCCCATAGGCTATATAAGAATTCTAATGTTGGTTGACTAGTAATAATAATTAATATAATTATTACTAGTCCTACTACATTAGAATTCTACTATAGCTTGTGGGCGGAGCATTCGACCGGATATGTACAATTACAGCATCGTACAGTTTAGCTGCTTCGTCGAATCTTCTTCGAACATTCGACAGACACCATAAGCCTTCAATTGACAGATTTAACCTTAATTCGGATTTTCAGACAAATGCATTTTTTAACAAAACTAAATAAATAAAAACACATTTTGGGAGTAACTAAATCAATTTATTTTTCGGCCGAAAATGAAATTCTGAAACAAAATATTTCAGTGTGCACATATCTAATGCTAAAGGAGTTGTTGGAGACACTTTACACAAGACTTAGAATACTGCTATTACTGATCATTTTCAAATCAATGCTCCCCCATTGCCCTTATAGATATTTCTCTCACCAAGATCCATAAAAAACATCAGAGGAAAATTAAAACATAAAAGGATCAAAGGGATGGTCAACGGAGAAAAAAGTAAGAGGGTATAAATGAAATAAGGTAAGCCATTTAACTACACAAAACAACAACTCCCAACCAGGATTGCCAAACTACTGTAACTCGGTTTAAAGAATAATTTTACCTTGCTTATCTGAGTAAAAACCTAAATATGAAAAACAAAGGGCCATCTAATAGGTGCCAATAGGCTGCAGGTTGGACACAAAGATGCTAAGTCTGCAATATATGCATAAAATGGTACTTCATTTGAAGTTTTGGTTCATATCAAGTAAAATCCAATGTTTTAGCATGGTTGTTGCTAGCACAAGAATATTCCCATCCAGATGTTCACATCCGGAACATTAGTATTCTCAAGAGCCTTCATTAAATTGTTATCTGATTTTCACAAATTACTTTTTGTGTTAAAGATAAAATGACAAAGAATAGCAACAGTACTTCTTTCCATCTGAATTGGTAACCAAGGCAGGAAAGGATGATTTTCTGAAAATTAGAGTTGTTAAGATGAAATTACTGTATCCTATATTGCATACAAAATGAAACACAATGTTAGCCTGCCAGTATGAATGTGGCACCTGTCATTCCTTGCATTGAAATCTTCTTGAAACTGACAGAGAAAATGAAACTAGGTCATCTAGTTTGTTACGTTTGGTTTCATTCAGTGAAGATAATTTCACAATTCTGTGATATGCTGTTTGAACATCCACGAAAAAAATAATAAATATGTATGTTTTTGTAGCTATATGGCGATGGCATTATTGTGTTATTAACCAGGGCTATAATTTGAGGGCATGCTGATAAATCTGGTACATTATCTACACTGCCACCATGTTCATGGTGAGATTATGTTATTTGACAAATACATTTGTGAAATCCTAAAATTGTTCTGTAATGTTGCAGGAGGTCTATGGCTTGCTGAATATACAATGTCATTTTATACTCTTTCTTCTTTTCATTTCTGCTAATTCTCTCCCTACCACAAACTCTAAAAGGATCAGGAGCAGAGTACAGCACAGAAAGAGAAAAAATAAATATGGTTCATAGTAACACCAGGCCTACTATTTATACAGCTGCAATAACTAACATAGTATTAAAAACAACAAACATTTTGTTTTGTCATACAAAAAAAAATATTCTTTATATAAAGTGTAACTAAAATTACAAAACTTTTTTTTTAGATAGAATAAGCAAGGGTTATAGCCCCTGTCAGTTTTTTTTGCCATCTGTATCCCATAGGGGACATTTCTCCTCACTTCCTGTTCCATAGCCAAAACAGGAAGTGAGAGGAAATCACTCCAACAGGGTCACCATAACTAGAGCCCCCATTGGAATATTTCCCCTCTATTATTAATCTACTGTCAACACAAAATTGGCAATTTTCTTTCACTTTCCTGTTTGATGATAATGGTAAACATGACAAACATAGAGAGGGTGAATCTCCATAACAGGCGCACAGACAGCAATAAAAACTGACTGGTGTTTTTAGTTACACTTTTGACTGTTCACATCATAAGTATTTCAGACACAAGAAATGCGCAAGTAAACATTTTACACACCAAAATGTTCCATCAATCATAATTCTGTATTAGACAAAACTACAGCTATCCCTAAACACTTACCTGAGTTAACTCTAGATCCAATGCTGTCCTGTCTGCAGCACTAGCAAGGCTAGTTTCCCCCAAAGTTTAGCTTAGAAACAAACAAACAATTAAAAATGTATTATATGCAAAGGTTTGGATACCATTCAAGTTTTTTTTAAATGCTTTAAATTATATCAAATAGACATACTTTTAATAAATATTTAATATACTTATAAAATATAATTATATAAAAACACCATGTATATTTAATAATTATTACATTTTTACAGTTACTTTCCTTCAGGGTAAACATACTATCTTAATCTAATAACTAAAACATTGGAAAAGTATGCCTATGTTTGGCCCACTTTAAAATGTTTCCTTTTCCCCAATACTGATTCCCATTGCCCCAAATAAATCCAATGCTAGGAAAAAAAATCTACTGCAAAATAATTTTTATTTGGAACAATGTTGTCACTTTCTAAGTAATTTCTTGAATGTAATCAGTATACCCAATGTCAACAGATTATTGAAAGCATAGAAGAACACAGAGGGAGTGTAGGCCTAGCGCATTATCTTCAATACATGTTTTTATTTAATAAAATAGAGGTGAACATACTCACAAACTAGCACTTGTGTCATAGCATTATCATAAAATCATCCGCTTAAATTCATATGTGAAAATCTATCTATAACATTTGTAGTCACATCAGCTAGTGTGTTTCAAGGTATCCCTCTTCTTCAGAGCCTTGTTTAGATGTCCCTTATGCCGCGTACACACGATCAGTCCATCCGATGAGAACGCCTACACACCATTGGTTAAAAAAACGATTGTGTCAGAACGCGGTGACGTAAAACACAACGGCGTGCTGAAAAAACGAAGTTCAATGCTTCCGAGCATGCGTCGACTTGATTCTGGATTTTTAACCGATGGTCGTGCCTACTAACAATCGTTTTTTTTCTATCGGTTAGGAATCCATCGGTAAAATTTAAAGCAAGTTGGCTTTTTTTTAACCGATGGTTAAATAACCTATGGGGCCCACACACGATCGGTTTTGACCGATGAAAACGGTCCATCAGACCGGTGTTCTCTGTTTAACCTATCGTGTGTACGAGGCCTAACATATCCATTTTTGACCTTGCACTTACTTCTAGATTGTTTTTCACTAGAATAATAAGCTATTACTGGCAAAAGTTGTCTCAGGGGGCAAGATTCACAGTACAAGTACGCCGGTGTATCTACTGATACTCCGGCGTACTTTAAAATTTTCCGCATCGTATCTTTAGTTTGAATCCTCAAACCAAGATACGAAGGCTTTTGGCTTCGATCCGACAGGCGTACGCCTTCGGATCGTAGGTGTAATACTTCGGCGCCCGCTGGGTGGAGTTTGCGTCATTTTCCACTCAGGGTATGCTAATTAGCTTTTTACGGCGATCCACAAAGGTACGCGTGGTCGTCGCATTCTCTTACGTCGTAAGCTAGTCGGCTTTTCCCGGCGTATAGTTAAAGCTGCTATTCTGTGGCGTATAGATAGACTTGCCATGTTAAAGTATGGCCGTCGTTCCCGCGTCGAATTAAATTATTTTTTTTTCGTAAGTCGTCCGTGAATAGGAAAGGATGTAACTCACGCCTACGTTCAAAAAAATGACGTCGGTGCAACGTCATTTCGCGCGAAGCACGGCAGGAATTTTTGAAACGGAGCATGCACATTTCAATCGGCGCAGGAACGCGCTTCATTTAAATGAATCACGCCCCCTACCCACCCAATTTGAAATACGCGCCGAGAAATACACTACGCCGCCATAACTTACGGCGCAAAATCTTCCTGGATTCGAAAGTGCGCCAGGTAAGATACGGCGGCGTAGCGTATCTCTGATACGCTGTGCCTGGGCAAATGTACCTGAATCTGGCTCATAGTTTATTCCTTAATGATGAACGTCCTGGCAAGAAATCCTGTCTGTTTTTCACGAATCAGACCTTCATTTACATACTTCAAATGCTTTGCCACAACAGTCATCATAATTGTAATTTAAACAATTAATAATGAGATGGAACACATCCTCAGGGTCCTTGTCTGGTTTTAGAAATGAGACCGTATTGGCTGTAATAAACAAACAAAAAGGTATTGGCTTATCGCCAAAGAAAAAATAATTATACATTTCTTTTAAAAGGAGGTTATCACTCTGGCTAATATTTGATAAAACTCAGAGCTACATCCATCTGGTCTGGGCCACTTATAATCTTGGAGATTTTTAATTACATCCCTAACTTCCTGTTGAGTGATGATAGCATTATAATTACCCAACCAAATCTCATTCAATTATTGCAAAGAACATTGGACCCATTTATTAAAATTAACAGGAAGATTACCTTTATAAAGGTTTGCATAGAATTCCATGAATACTTTTAAATATATTCCTGAGATGTCACTATCTGTGCTTGTTTATTTTATACTCTGAAAACATTTGTTTTGATTACTTCTTTTTCATGAATCGCCATTTTATTTCCAAATCTGAACCACTTTGCAGGATTATTGATGGCCCTTTTAATATCTTGTGAGGTATTCCTCCAACTTTCTAGTCTACATACATCTTTCATGTCCTGTCTCTGAATGGTCCATAGAGAATCCATCATATGCTTCTTTTAATGTCTTATTCAATTCTCCCAATCTTGCTCCTTTTCATTTTATTGTGTTGGGCAACAAAAGCAATAATTTGCCCCCAGCAAAGCTTTTAATGTGTGCCAAAACAATACAGAATTCTTGTATTTTAGTGTGTAACTGTAAGCAATTAATGAAGAATACATTCCATGTAAATTAAGCTGATCGATAGTTGTAAAATGACAGTTGTTGTTTTTGGAAGGTCACTGAACTTAAATTATGTGAACGCTTTAACATTTTATTGTAATTCCAAAAGTAAGGCTTCATTCACATGGGCGCACTGATCAGTACAGCAGAGGGCTGTTTTTACACACCTAGGTGGCACAGGTGGTCCTCGAGGCTGTTCCCATGCAATTAGCCGGTTCAAATCTATGACATGTGGATAGCTGTGTGCATCTTCACAGATCTCCATGTGCATCTCTAGGTATACAATCTATGAGAGTCTAATGAATGGATCAAAATGCAGACAGACTGCATTCTGAGCCATGCATAAGTCTTGTGTACACCCAGTGATGTGTGTGGAGATACATACAGACACCCACGTGTCATTGATTTGAACAACTGCGCCTCCAGGGCACGTAAACACTGCCCTGTCCATTGGTGCACTAATCAGTGAAAAAGACCTAATTTTCAATATTTTTACATCTGAATCTTTACTTAAAATAATTACCCAGTGATCCTGCCATGAAGGTTCAGGCACTTTCTATTATATCATAGCAATGCTGTTTCCCTGTCTTTTAACAATGATCCTGCAATGTCACTTGTTGACATTGGCTTCCAGTTAAGACTACAAGTGGCTAGTAAATGGCTGCTGCAGTAGATAAAATGCAATAAAGTATTAAAAAATGAGAATTTAATAAACAATTTAGGGCTCTTTTCAAGTGCTGGGTTCTTTTAAAACAAATCATGTCTAATAAAGGCAAGCATTTGTGCTAGTTTCAATACAAGTGCAAATTCACGTGGTTCTTTCTACTACTACTTTAAGAACCTATCACTAGGGCAGAGAGAGATTTTTTAAGAATTACCACTAGGGATGAGCTTTTTGTTCGAGTCGAACATGAGTTCAACTCGAACATTGGCTGTTCGTCCGGCGAACAGCAAATGTTCGCCGGACATTCCAGCGATGTACATCCTTCCACGACCCGGACCCATGCTATCCGCCGCTACCTGCCGCCACAAACGATATAGTCTCCTCCATAGAAGGCTCCCGGGCAAATGACATGTGAGCCGTGTGACATTTCTTTTAAACCCTAGGGCCGGGCCACTCGTGACGTGGATGAGTGACCCTGCCCCGTTCTGACGTAACGGGGGTTTCCGGCGGCTTGCCCGTGGTGTCACGGATGACCCCGTCCCCTCTGGCACGTCACAGGAAACCCAATGACAGGGAACACGATCAGTGACAGCGTCACTAGGCAGAACGGGGAGATGTTGTGTTTACACTAACACCTCCCCGTTCTTCCTCTCCGTGAAACGATTGTGAGTATGCCGGCGGACATCGAGTCCGCAGGACCTGCAGTCGGGCTCACAGCTCATGCGCGCGTCCACATGCCGCTTCTTAAAGGGGATGTATTTATATATGTCCTTCTGCCCGTCCGTGCCATGCTGTCGACGTATATCACCGTACGCTGGTCTGCAAGCAGTTAATGAGAGCATGTTTAATATATAGACAGTGGGACGGATGAGTTAGTATTGAATCATTAATGCACCAAGATAAATCCTGGGATCTCGGAATAGGGGAGGAGATGGTAGTACAAACTTCACTATGATCGGACCAAGTAAAAGGCATACCAACTGACAATTGGATTTCTGGGGCCATGCCAACACAAGATATGATCAATCCTAGAAAATGATTTGTGTGGATGGGAGTAATATGTAAAGCGTTTGTGGGCTGGATTGAGCTCACGCCAAGAGTCTAACATTTAATGCTTAGAGATAAGTTGCTGAAATTAAAGCTTAGGGGGACAGGAGGTTGAAGGAGGAGATTTATCCAAGAAGGGGAAAAGAACTTGGTTTGAGTCTCCACATAATATCACTGTAATATCACTGTACCTACATTTTGTGAATCAATTACATGAAAAAGATGGGAAAGAAATCATAATGGATGATTTAGGAGCATAATATGATACAATGGCTACAGCAATATCAGAAATGTGCCCAATAAGAATGAGGTAGTGCCCTTCAGGATCTTTAATTTCAGATGAAAGTACAAATGGGGTTGTTTGGGTAAATAGCTATAAGAACACCATGTTGTTTAGTAGCTGCTGAGGCTGTATATACATGTGGATAAGAGGAGCTGAAAAACATATTGGATTGATCAGTAAAATTGGTCTCCTGTAGGCAAAGAATGTGGATTTTAGCTGCTCCAAATGAACTGAATGCTTTAGTGCATTTGTTTGTTTTATTAAGACCTTGGATATTTAGGGTCAAAATGTTTAAGGGGGCCATATTGGTAATATATTGCATAACAAAAATGTTAAATTCTCACAGTAGGATTACATACAATTCAGTATAGGGGGTAGGAAAAAGGAAAGGCTGGAAGAAAAGAAAAGCAATTGGCTCTCGTCGAGCAGAGGTTGAGAGGGCATTCTAGAAGCTGGATGCTTTGTAAAGAAGATTGGAGTTTTTTAGCAGAAAGACAGACATATTTAGATCCTTGTTAAGTGAAGCAATTGAAAAAGAAAAGACCCGTTTATAGATGATTTGATGTTGTTGTAAAACTTGAAGTGGCTTCAAAGCCTGACACTTAGAGATGGTGAGTTGAGATAGATCAGCAAAAAGTTGATAGGTATGTCCCTGAAAAATCAGTGAATCTTTTTCTCTAGCTGCAGCTAGAAGTTGTTCACCTGGTACAGAAATAGTGGAATTTGGTGATAATATCACACAGAGGTCCATCGGCTTTGCGAGGTGTGAGGGCTCTATGAACCCTGTCCATCTCCATTCGTTAGACTGTTATGGAAGGCTGCAGTTCTTGAAATAGGGATAGCATAGTGGCTTGCAAATCAGTGACAGATTCAAGTATTCCACGTACACGGATATTGTACCGCCGGGCCCTATTTTCGTAATCTTCTAAACGTGATTGAAGGTCTACGTTTTCCTCTTTGAGGTCTTCAAATTCAACTGCATAAGCCTCGCTTATGCAGTTGGGGATGCAGGGGATGCTAGTGCCATTATGACTGAAGCCTGAGGCAGCACTTCTTATTGTTTTTTTTACTTCATTTTCAAGCGAGAACTCCCAAGAACCATTACATTACGTGTATTAAATGAAGGGGGTTGGTTGGTACTTTATATGAAGCACACTACTAGAAAATAGGTATGCAAAAACATGTTTAATGATTCCTATTAAATATACATTTAATACATGATAAAAATTTAATTAATAACAATATATAGCACTTTTGATCAAAATACCCTTATTATTATACATTATGAATCATGTCGAAATATGTGTATATACATGAATTATCAAGGTGCTATCTATTGTTATTAATTCTATATATTTTTTACCATGTATTAAATGTATATTTAATAGGAATCATTAAAAAAAAATTGCATACCTATTTTCTAGTAGTGTGCTTCATATAAAGTACCAACCAACCCCCCTGTTTTAATATACTTAATGTAATGGTAGCCATGCTTCATTGCCTATTTACACAAATCAAAATGGTGAGTAAAGCAGCTCTGTTGTATAGAAAACATAGGTAAGATATCATAGGTTGGCTGCTAGGTTAATCCAGGTAAACAGTTGCCAATGGGCATCATAGCCTTTTGAAAAGTGGTTTCCCCCTTTTGACTAAAGTTTCTCTTAAAAAGTACATTTTGCACAAGCAGACAAAACACACCTTCAAACATACTTTTCACTGCCACTGAACTTTTCGCTCTGGCATTGCAGAATAATAATCAATCAAGGTTCATAATGTCCAGCAGCTTTAGGATGGAATATCTGAGGGAAATAGCTGCAAAGGTGTTATGAGCAAACAATATATTTTCCCAACGGCACTCTCCTAACCATCTTTAACATGTTCTATTTCATTTTAGATAATTATATTTCTAGACCTTTGCTTTAATTTTTCATTTGTATTCAGAGTAAAGAAAAGAAGTAAAATAAATCAGAATTCTAAATATGAGTCAGCGTTAATGGATTCCCACAAATGTTCCAGCCTGAATTCAGAGATGCAGAGAATCTGAGCCCAGCAAACTACATTATTTTTACTTGATCGTTCAAACAGAATGTAAAATGTCACCTTGAATGAGGCAGAGGAACAAGCAGCTGCCTTAACAATAAGTTATTACATTGCTTAAAATTTAAGTTACATAGATACTTTAAATGATATAGATTTGTCAGAGATGCCAAAAAAAGTAGTTCCTTGTTGGAAGATGTAATATAAATGATGTTTTCATTGCTTGATCACATAATGTACTATGATTCTGCTTTTTTCTTGAACACATCTTGGATTCATCCATTTCAATAATGACCTGTTACGTCTACAAAAGTACTCCTGCAGTTACTGTAGCATGGCATAATTTTTTTATTTTTCTTTTATTTATTTTTATGTTTTTACTTTTTAGTACTCCAGACATAAATCATTGTTTCATTTACATATTCCTTCATAAGTCATTAACTATATTTTCAGTTTATCTGGTACAATTATCTAAAGTTCGTCCTCTATTCATGTTACTCTGAAATGAAGGGGTTTGCTTTCCAACTTAGTGAGCATGAAATGTGTTTCATTTCATTACCAGCGATTTTTCCCCTTTAACACAAATTTTACCAAAATTACATATATAATGTGTGTAGGTTTGTCCACCTCTTACATTATTTCGTAATCCCCATATGTAACATACACACAACCAATATTCGCCCATGGGACTTTAAATGAAGCATAATGCAAAAGTCATAAAATGTCAATTTATTGTACAGATGTATAAAGTACACATCAAAAAATAAATACATAAATTATATTAAAGTACTCCCTAGAAAGGCAGGGGTGCCACCACCGCACATATTGATGTTCTAAATAGGGATTTACAAACAGCTTGTAACTTGAAAAAAAGTAAAGTTTCCAAATAGTGACCAATGCTTAGTGTCTGACGGGGGAGTAGTGGAAGGTGGGACCAAGACACCCAATGGGAAAACCAATGAGGTGACACAAGGGAGATCATGGCTGTGGTAGAAAAATATATATATATATACCAAAATACCAAAAACCAACCTGAAAAATAATTACTTAGTATTGGGAGGGGCCAGGTTTTCCCTCTGGGGATAAATTGAGGAGGCTAATTGAGGGCTTTTCTTTTGGAGAATCATCACTCACCATTGCAAACACTAGGTAATTTTCTGTTTCCTGGCTCACATCACACACATACATGGGTCTATTTCTGTTTTCAGTCAGTACCAACATTGGGTTTCAGACTTTGTCTCCCCTGCTATTGCACATATGTTTTTAAATTTTCAGTTTTAATTTTCAACACACATTTAGTATAGTACCTTTGTGGCATACATATTAACCTTACTTGTAACACACTTTTAGTACTGTATATCATTTTTTTTTTTACCACGACCATGATATTTCTTGTGTCATCTCATTGGTTTTCCCATTGGGCTTCTTGGTCCCCTTCCACTATAGTGAGCATATTTGGAGACGCTACAATTTATCAAGTTTCAAGCTGTTTTTTTAAGTCCCATTTTAGATCATCCATATGTAGGGTGGTGGCACACTGTATTTGATTTTTAGAAAAGGGTTCTGCTGTTGGAGACATCTTCTCCTGAAGAAGTAAATGTATTCAAAAAATGTGTTGAGTCCGATTTCTGGGACATTGGCCGGGACAAGGACATGCCGGGACATCTGAGCAAAATTCATGAATGTCCAGGCTAATCCGTGACTGTTGGCCAATTATGCATTCAGCATGGCCTACATTTTATCACCTCTGCTAATTTTTTGTATAGTACCTAATAAGAAAGTATGTTAATTCCTTACTAGATCATTGACATCACAGGGAGCAGAGATTATTACCTCATAATTTCTTGTAATGTTAAAAGTGTGCCAGAAAGAATGTGTCCTATGCGCACATTGCAACAGTCAGGATGAAATGGTCATTGCTCCTTTGTCCCATAGAAGACATTATTCTGTACATCATTTCATTTTATATTCTGTATTGAGCTACTATTAGTAGACATTCTTAGCGCTAATAACACGTTTTCTTTATATATATATATATATATATATATATATATGTGCATGTGTTATTCAGAGGAAACAGTTTTTTCAGTTTCTCCAGTGGTTGGTAAACCCCGGTTTGGTACTTGGAGTCCAAAGAGATTTGGGAAGGATGAAGTCTCTACTCCTGGGTCATAGTTTTGGGAATAGCCAGCACACTAATTGGACAGGTGTATGCAGTGTTGTTATTAGCGTGCTAACTATGTTTCAGGGATTTGTCCAGGAGCTATGGGGGCTCCACCTAGGAGACAGGGGGAAGTCAGTGCAGCAGGGAGCTGCCAGGTACTTGCACTTAATTGGTTGAGAAGAACCTGATGTTTGAGGCCAAACCAGGAGTGCTGGAGGTATAAGCCGAAAGGCTAATGTACATTTAATTTTGTGTTATGCCCTGTACACACGATTGGATATCTGATAGAAAATAATCGGATTGATTTCTTCGTCGGATATCCAATGAAGTTGACTTTCATCAGTCTTGCCTACACACCATCAGTCAAAAATCTGACCGTGTCCAACGCGGTGACGTAAAACACTACGAGCATGTGTCGACTTGATTCTGAGCATGCATGGATTTTTCCACACAGACGATCGTTTTTTTCTATCGTTTTTTTATCCATAGGAAAATTTCCATCGGTCCGTCGTTTTCATCAGACAAACCGATCATGTGTACAGGGCTTAAGAAAACTGTTGGAAAAGCCCTGCGAGGGAAACCAATGTGATTTTTTAAATAAAAGTGGGCAAGAAAAGCCCTAAAACGATAAAAAGAAGATTTTAGTGAGTAACTATGTCCTTAATGTGCTACCAATTGAGTTTATTTCTCAAAATATACAATTCCAAGCAGGGGATTGACAGTTCAGAGCAGTCCATGATCTTAATCAAACATTACTTCATTGTATGCTAAATCCTTTTGAATAAAATGTTTGCAGTGTGATGCAATCCATCATTTGGACTTCTTTGCAGCATAAAGTGTGCACCAGGAGACACAAGTGCTGCTTCAGTTATTGATATGTAAATAAATACAACTTTCTTCTTTTTGTTAATTTTAAACTGAATTGAGCTGGTGGATATTCACTACATCAGCCCATAAGGAGTGATAGACATTGCTGATTGGTGTACCAGGTTGCGACCCTCAGACCAAGGAATAGAACCAGATCACAATACAAAGTTCACAGGCAATATCAAAAACAGGAAAATAAAAATGTCAGGATGAGTACTGGACACGTGTAGCCAGGCACACGCTGAATCTGGTAATGCAGAAAATATCACAAAAGACTGCAGTTGAAAACAGATACTATTGTGAGTCTTTGGCTTATTTTCTTGTGCTAAGTTAATTAATGGCAATGTGTTCTGCCTAAAAATGAGGTTTTAGCACTACTTTAAAATTATATCATAGAAGATGAATAAAGGGAACCCCCTTCCTTAAAAAGGAGGTCCAGCTCCCCCACAAAAAAAATAATAGTCAGCAGCTACAAATACTGTAGCTGCTGACTTTTAATATATGGACATTTACCTGTCCAGGGAACCCACAATGTCCGCACCCCAGACAATCTTCGTATCGACTGCCGGGTGCAGCCGCCTCCATTCCTGGTAAGGGAACCCCCTTCTCCCTGAAAGGTGACAAATGAGGCAGTGGGGGGATCGACGGGTAAGGTGTTGACATAAGAAGAGCTAGCTATCAATCAGTTGTTGTGTATGGATAAGAAAGATTTTTTGATGTACAGACCAGGAACAAGAGAAAATTTTAACTCAGTTTACTCAATGTACAGTGAACAATGTACCAATATAAACAAATAATTAATGAATCAATGCATCTCAAATATATTATCATATATGAGTAGATAAAAACATAAGTGAGTCCAATACACAAAGGTGAATAGATTGTAAGGTGAACGTGTAAACGTTTGCCACGGAATGATGGTCTTACAAGCGCCCTTTTTTGGAAAAAAAATATTTTTTTAATTAAAAAATAAGACAACGGTAAAGTTAGCCCATTTTTTTTTTTTATATTGTGAAATATAATGTTATGCCGAGTAAATTGATACCCAACATGTCACGTTTCAAAATTGCGCCCGCTCGTGGAATTGCGTCAAACTTTTACCCTTAAAAATCTCCGTAACCAACGTTTAAAAAATTCTGTAGGTTGCATATTTTGAGGTACAGAGGTGGTCTATGACTAGAATTATTTCTCTTGCTCTAACGATTGCGGCGATACCTCACATGTGCGATTTAAACACCGTTTTCATATGCGGGTGCTACTCATGTATGTGTTTGCTTCTGCGCGCAAGCTCGTCGGGACGGGGTGCTTTAAAACATTTTATTTTGTTTTCTTATTTATTTTAATTGATTTTATTATATTTTACACTTTTTTTTTTTCAAATGGGTCACTTTTATTCCTATTACAAGGAATGTAAACGTCCCTTGCAATAGAAAAAAGCATGGCAGGTCCTCTTAAATAAGAGATCTGGGGTCAAAAATACCTCAGATCTCATATTTAGACTAAAATGCAATATAAAAGAAAATTGTCATTTGAAAAATTTAAAAAAAAAAAACTGTGCCTTTAAGAAGCATGGGCGGAAGTGACGTTATGACGTTGCTTCCGCCCTGTTATGAGTGAGTGAGTGAGTGAGAAACTTATATAGTGCAACACATGCAAACTGAATCGCCTCTGGGCGCTTGGTGTCCATTCCCTGGGCCCTCAGAAGAGAGAGGTCTTGATCTCTCTCCTGAAGGCCAGGTGGTTTACCTCCAGCTGGATGCTGGTTGGTAGAGGTTCCATAATCTGGGTCCCTGAACTGCAAATCTCCGTTCTCCTTTAGACTTGTATCTGGCTTTGGGTATCTGGAGTAGATTTTGGTTTGTGGATTGCAGAACGCGATTGGGGTTGTGGGCTTTTCGTTTTTTGCATAGATATTGGGGGGCATTTCCCTGAACACACTTATGTGTTAGACAGAGTGCCTTGAATGTAATTCTGTCTTTTACTGGCAACCAATGAAGGGATCTCAGTGAAGGTGAGATTGATTCCCATGTTTTTTTCCCAGTCATAAGTCGAGCGGCCGTATTTTGAACGACTTGCAGACGAGTGATTTGGTATTTGGGGAGTCCGAGATAAAGGGCATTTGCATAGTCAAGTCTGGAGTTGATAATTGTTCCCACCACGACTGCTATGTCTTCTTTTGGGATGAAGGGGGTGAGTCTGCGTAGTAGGAGCAGCCGATGGTGGGATCCGCTGACTACTGACCCTATTTGTGCATCCATAGTCATGTAGGCGACGAAAGTGACTCCGAAACTTTTGACTTTGGTGCTAGGGGTGATGGTTTTACCCAAAATGCCCTCACTCGTATCCCAGGCAAGCAGGACACAGGAACCGATCGCCTCCGCTGCCAACGGCTCCGGTAAGCGGCGAAGGGCGTGGGAGAGTGGCAGGGGGGCCCTCTCCCTCCACCAAAAACTGTGACCGAGACCAACGTTATCGTTTACAGGACCGGCCATGTTAAAGATGGATATCTCGGTTGTGGCAGCAGCCGAGATATTCATTTTTAAAGTGATGATGTACTGTATATGTATGTGAGCCGGTCCTTAAGTGGTTTGGACACAGGACTCTCAAAGAAGCAATTTGAGAAGTTACACCAAAAGATTGGTGAGCAGAGAAAACTATGCTTTAAGTTTTCTCTGGATTTTGGATTGAGGCTGGAAACTTGAAGACTTCAAAGAGCATTGGAAGGGATGGAGTCTTCAGTCATGTGTCTGGGTTTTCCAGAAGCTCTGCAGGTTGTGTGCGTGTCCAGGTGCACACACCCAATATAAGGCAGAGCTGAACATAGCTCAGTGTGTGTGGGAAAGGAGTTGGTGTGACAGCAGTTGCTGGAGAGAAGGGTGCTACTGTGTAAGAACTCAGGCAACATCCTTGAGATGGTACTCCATGTGGGAGAGGTTCCAGGTCATTGGACTGAGAGAGTTGGGCCAGCTGAGAAAGTCGGGGAGACTATAGCTGAGACAACTGGAAGAGAGAGAGTCTTGGGGACCAGAGGGAACCGTGAGTCTTGGAGGAGTGTGGAAGCCTGGAGTGTCAGGAGAGCCCCTTCCTGAAGGCCAGGAGTGGGCCTGTGCAGCAAGGAACTGTGCCCATGGCTGAGTGAGCCTTAAGAGCCAGGTGAATTGGCATTTTTCATTTGTGTTAATTTTGGGAGAAGAACCCTGCCCTGTGTGGGCAACCAAATACACATGTGAACTTTCCTGTTTGTGTCTTTCAATAAAAGTGTGCTACCATGTCCTTAAACCTTAGTTCCTGTTGGCGGTGAACACACTTAAAACACATCTATCACTGAGCTAGACATTCCCCAATGTCACACGGTCAATGAAAGTGATATGAAGGTTCTTGTTTTGGCACTCTGTTATGGGGTGACAACGCTCTGCCCCTGCCTCCAACAACATCCTGCCTGCAAATTACACTGTCACATAAACTATATTGTCAAAATGATTGCGCAGCAGTGCACAAAGCAAGGTCCATAAAGACATGGATGAGTGAGTTTGGGGTGGAGGAACTTGACTCGTCTGCACAGAGTCCTGACCTAAACCCGATAGAACACCTTTTGGGATGAGACTGCGAGCCAGGCCTTCTCAACCAACATCAGTGCCTGACAGCACAAATGCTTTTCTGGAAGAATGGTCAAACATTCCCATAGACACTCTCCTAAACCTTGTGGACAGCCTTCTCAGATGAGTTGAAGCTGTTATAGCTGCAAAGGGTGGGCTGACTCAATATTGAACCCTACGGACTAAGACTGGGATGCCATTAAAGTTCATGTGCGTGTAAAAGCAGGCATCTCAATACTTTAGACAATATAGTGTATATTTTAATATAAATCCCTAAATTTTTAGCCTCAGTAAACCTAATACAAAAATAAGCCCTTACATCTCACCGCTACACCACATAGTGAAGGGATGAATGCAGTGGTGGCCAGTGCTCAAAACAAACTGAAAAAAAAAAAAACATCAAACACAGCCACTGTACCCATAAATTTCCACCACTGTGCCATCAAACGCAGCAACTGTGCCCATCAATTGCTGCCAGTGTGCCCATTAATTGCTGCCACTGTGCCCCATCAATTGCCGCTACTGTGCCCCATCAATTGCCGCTACTGTGCCCCATCAATTGCTGCCAGTGAGCCCATCAATTCCCGCCAGTGTGTCCCATCAATTGCTGCTATTGTGCCCCATGAAATGCTGCCAGTGTGCATCCCCCATCCTGGAACGTACCTGACTCGGGTCATGGCGCTGTCCTTCATGCTCAGAGTCCTCAATGTCTTCTGCCGTTCTCTTCCCATCCTCTGCTCTTCCCATTCTCTACGGTGACATGTAACTAGACCCGAGCACCTGATTGGCTGAGAGGCGGGTCAGTGTTAGGAAAGCGATTTATTCTCTTCCCTAACACAACACTGAGTAAACAGCAAACGCACAGTATTCGCCCACTGTTTACCATTTTGAAAGCCTCTAATCAGGCGCTTCCAAAAAAAAAAAAAGCTGCTGTAATGCAGATGCTCTGCGCCCGACAAGGGGCCAGACACCTGAATAGAGGCGGCAGCGGCGACCATAGATTCATGTAATGCATGAATCTATCTATAGAAGAGAGAGGGGGAAGCTCTCCTGCGCCTTTTATGGATGCACCGCCACTGGATGAATGGAATATATCAAAATATTCCCCTATTCCCATATGAATGTGGAATGAAGTATATTGTTACAAGTCTTAGGCCCCATACACACGGGAGGATTTATCCGCGGATACGGTCCAGCGGACCGTTTCCGCGGATAAATCCTCTCGAGGATTTCAGCAGATTTTAATGCGATGGAGTGTACTCACCATCGCATTGAAATCCGCCCCGAAATCCTCTGGCGATGACGTGTCGCGCCATCGCCGCGATTATGACACGGCGACGTGCGCGACGCTGTCATATAAGGAATTCCACGCATGCTTCGAATCATTACGATGCATGCGGGGGATCCCTTCGGACGGATGGATCCGGTGAGTCTATACAGACCAGCGGATCCATCCGTTGGGATGGATTCCAGCAGATGGATTTGCTTGGCATGTCAGCAAATATTCGATCTGCTGGAATCCATCCCAGGGGAGAAATATCCGCGGAAACAGATCCGCTGAAGTGTACACACCATAGGATCTATCCGCTGAAACCCATTTGCTGGGATTTTTCAGCGGATGGATTCTATCGTGTGTACGGGGCCTAAAGGATAGGCAGGTTGATTATGCGGTAAATACATTTTCAACTGAGCATGAATAAGCTGTAACTTTATTAAATGTTGCCTTGCATATATTTGCTATGCATTTTATTGTACACATGAGTTTACTAATACCAACATCTTGAAGCCAGCACAACAGTGTTAATACACATATCCCCATAAACAAATTTATTCCATATCCAAGCTAGTAGAATCTCTGTTTGGACAATTTCCACAATTTGTCGTTCTGAAAACATCAGTAATAGAATTATATTGAAAAGCTAGGGATTTTTTCCCAGGCATTTGAGATTACTTTGTATTTATTCTATTTATGCTGAAAACACTTTTATTTAAATTGACAAAGCAACTAGTGTGAAGAAAAGTGCATTGGGAACTTTACCTTTGTTGAACCAAAATATTTATAGCCTGCCAGCTAGCCTCTCTCATCTGCTATTAATGGACACAATCCTCAATGTCCTTGCAAACACATAATGGCTTTGGACGAGCAATAGGGATTTCAACAGTAACCAGGCACAAGTTTTAGATGCAGAATTCTCTATGCACTCCTACCGTGTATATTGAAAAGTTACATAAGGCTAGAAAGATCCCTGCCTTTGCAGCTGGTGCAATGGATTCATGGTGTGCATCTTTTAATACTCATGTGCTTATGTCTTAATTGTAAAAGGCACATCATTGTTAGGAACATAACCCTTTCATGCCTAAACCTTTTTCTGACATGTGTTGCTTACAAGTTAAAATCCATATTTTTTGCTAGAAAAAAACCCCAAAACATAATGGGGCAGATCCACAGAGATCTGCACCCGCGCAGCGTATCAGAGATACGCTACGCCGCCGTACCTTACCTGGCTTTAAATCGAATCCTTAAAGATTTTGCACCATAAGTTACGGCGGCGTAGTCTATCTCTGGCGACGGAATTCAAATCGGCGATTAGGGGGCGTGTTTCATTTAAATGAACCGCGTCCCCGCGCCAAATGAACTGCGCATGCACCGTCCCTAAATTTCCCGCCGTGCATTGCGCTAAATGATGTCGCTAGGATGTCATTTTTTTTTAACATAGACGTGAATTACGTCCATCCTGAATCACGGACGACTTACGCAAAAAAAAATAATATTCAAATTAAACGCGGGAACGACGGCAATACTTAACATGGCAAATCTAACTATACGCCGCAAAACACCAGCTTTAAATATACGCCGGAAAAAGCCGACTAGAGACGACGTAAAAGAATGCGACGGCCGCGCATACGTTCGTGGATCGTCGGAAATAGCTAATTTGCATACCCGACGCGGAAAACGATGGGAACTTCACCCAGCGGACGCCGAAGTATTGCATCTACGATCCGAAGGCGTACGAAGCCGTACGCCTGTTGGATCTAACCCAGATGCCGTCGTATCTTGGTTTGAGGATTCAAACTAAAGATACGACGCGGGTAATTTGAAAGTATGCCGGCGTATCAGTAGATACGACGGCGTACTCGCTCTGTGGATCTTCCCCTATATATATATATATATATATATATATATATATATATATATATATATATATATATATATATTTAGCAGAGGCCCTAGAGAATAAAATAGCGATTGTTGCAATATCCTACAACATTTACAACAACCCCACACCATAATCCCCCCCTCCACCAAATGATTTGGACCAGTGCACAAATCAAGTACTGGAAATATGAGAAAGCATCTACTGCCTTTGGTACTGAACTCATCACCTCCCTCTCCTACACTACTATATCCCCATCCTTTATCAGGCAACTCAGTCGCCTGACAAGTCATGGTCCACAGTAGTCAATGGAACCGTTCTAATAGGAGCGACGCAAGTCGCTCCGACTTAGAAAAAGGGTCCTATATGACTTTGGGGGTGACTCGGGCGACTTGCATTGACTTCAATACAGAAGTCATTTTGCAAGTTGCCTCTCATGTCACCTTGCCGAATCGCCCCCAAAGTCGTGCCGCCTGTGTGTGAACCAGGTCTGAGGCTTGTTTCTTACAATTAACAGATATTGTTGTATAATTTGAACCTCTGTCACTATACAATTGTTGTCAAATGTTTGATACAATTCTCTTCTAATAAACTTCTGATTGAGAGAAAATATATAAAAATCAAGAACTATAAATACATGGATGAGCAAGTCTGGGGTGGAGTACCACACAATACTTTTGACAGTATAGTGTATATATATATACCCACGTCTTGTAAAACAACCCATTCCATTTTAGATAGAAATGAAAGGCAAGACAACTGTGAATACATATGAAAAACATTAATTCCCTGTTTCCCTTTTTTTTTTAAAGTGATCCATTTTTTTAAAGTTCTCAGCTACATGAGGAGTTCAGAAAGCTAGCTGAGGAGAGACAGCAATTGACTGGTCTTCCCACTAAATAGTGTGTCAGCACAAGTCTAATCATTGCAGGAGAGCACACTGAGTTCCCAGCACTGCTAGAAAACTGGCTATGCTGTGCTCTCGTACCAAGTGTGGTCAGATTTTAATAGAAAAACAGAGGGACTGGCAGGAACATCACATGTTTTACATGAAAGAAGCAATAAACGGAGGATGGGATACTTTTTTATACAAGTACACGATACAGAAGGCACATATCAGGAATATGAGACGCTGGGGTAACATATTCTTTAACTATAGGTTAAAACGGTCTGTAAAGCTAGTACAAACGCCCTGCATTAACGCAATTTTTTTCCACGTTTTGCATTGAATTCAATGCACGTTTCGCCGCACTAGCTTTCAGCCACGTTTTTTTTTCTCTCCTCAAAATCAATGGTTCCCTATGGGAGCCCATTGATATGAATAGAGGTTGCACCAATAGAGGTTGCACCAGAAGTCAGATCAAGATCAGGGCGACTCGTATGCAGAGAATCTTGAAGGGGGACCCTGTGAAAATTTAAAAAAATGTGCGTGAGGTTCCCCCCAGGATGATACCAGACCCTTTGGTCTGTTATGGATTTTAAGGGGAATCCCTCACACCAAAAAAAAAAAAAACGGCGTAGGGGTTCTCCCAGGATCCATACAAGACCCTTATCCGAGCACGTAGCCCAGCAGGTCAGGAAAGGGGGCAAATGAGCCCCCCTTCCTAGACCATACCAGGCCACATGCCCTCACCATACCACATACCATACATGCCCTCACTAGGGATTAGCCGAACACCCCCACGTTCGGTTTGCACCAGCACCTTCGAACGGGCCGACCATTAGCGCGAACAATTAGAACCCCATTGATGTCTATGGGACTTGAACATTCAAATTCAAAAGTGCTAATTTTAAAGCCTAATATGCAAGTTATTGTCATAAAACGTCTTTGAGAACCCGGGTCTTGCCCCAGGGAACAGGTATCAATGGAAAAAAAAGTTTTAAAAACGGTTGTTTTTTCTGGAGCAGTGATTTTAATGATGCTTAAAGTGAATAAAAAAAAAAGGAAAAATTCCTTTAAATATCGTACCTGCTGGGTGTCTATAGTATGCCTGTGAAGTGGCACGTGTTTAGAACTGTCCCTGCACAAAATGAGATTACTATAAGAAAAAAGTAATTTAAAACTGCTTGCGGCTTAAATGTAATGTCTGGTCCCTGCAATATGGATGAAAATCATTGAGAAAAATAGCACAGACACAGACAGTAGAGGACACGGGCAGTACACACACCACGTAGCTTTAGGTGCACACTGCAGAGGACACGGGCAGTACACACCACGTAGCTTTAGGTGCACACTGCAGAGGACACGGGCAGTACACACACCATGTAGCATTAGGTGCACACTGCAGAGGACATAGGCAGTACACACCACGTTGCTTTAGATGCACACTGCAGAGGACACAGGCAGTACACACCACGTTGCTTTAGGTGCACACTGCAGAGGACACAGGCAGTACACACCACATAGCTTTAGGTGCACACTGCAGAGGACACAGGCAGTACACCACATGAGAATACTGCAATTAGCACAATCACCTGCCTGCAAGTAAATTAGTAAGTGCTGAGCTAAACTATACAGTGTATAAATATATATACAACACCTGGGATGCATATATATCCTCTACACACTGTAACTTTAACTGACTAGCTTGCCTGCCTGCTCTATATACCTACTAAAAATGACACTCACTCTCTTTTCTCTTTTAACCACCGCAACACACTACACAAGGCCGACTTACATGCGGCCTTTTATAGTGTGGGGCGTGTACTAAACCTCCACCCTGGCTTTGGCCAATTATGGCTCTCTGTTTTTTGCAAGCTGTGATTGGCCAAGCATGTGGGTCATAGTGCATGCTTGGCCAATCATCAACCAGCAATGCACTGCGATGGCGCAGTGAATTATGGGTCGTGAAATGCAACTCGAATTTGGCGCGAACGGCCCAAAATGTTCGTAATTCGACGAACGATCGAACATACGATGTTCGAGTCGAACATGAGTTTGACTCGAATACGAAGCTCATCCCTAGCCCTCACCTTACCAAGCCACTGCTCTCCCCACCCCAAAGCACCTTGTCCCCATGTTGATGAGGATAAGGGCCTCTTCCCGACAACCCTGGCCATTGGTTGTCAGGGTCTGTGAGTGGGGGGGCTTATCGGAATCTGGGAGCCCCCAGATCCTGGCCCCCCACCCTATGTGAATGAGTATGGAGTACATCATACACCTACCCATTCACCTGGGGGTAAAAGTGTAAAAAAAAAAAACACAAGACAGATTTTTAAAGTAATTTATTAGGCAGCTCTGGGGGTCTTCTTTCGACTTTGGGGGTCTCTTCTGACTTCACCGCTCTCTCCAGCGTCTTCTCCCGCTCTCTTTTACTAGCTGGGGCCCGGTCTTCCCCGTCGTCTTCTTCCTTCTCTTTCGATGTTGACTCGACGATCTCTCCTGCTGTAATGCCGTGTGCGCGGTCCACAACGATTTATATAGGCATAGGGCGTGGTCACCGGGTGACCCTGCCTCTTATGACATCACCGCCTGGAGCATGATGGGACTTTGACGTCATAAAAAGCGGGGTCACCAGGTGACATCACCCGGAGACCACGCCCCATGCCTATATACATCGGTGCGGACCGCGCACATGGCATTACAGCGGGAGAGATCGTCGAGTCAACATCGGAAGAGAAATGGGAAGAAGACGATGAGGAAGACCGGGCCGCCGCTAGTAAAAGAGCTGGAAGAAGATAGTGGAGGGGCCTGGCAGAAGGCAGAAAGCACCGGAGAGTAAGAGAAGAACCGAAGAGCGCGGAGAAAGCCCCGAAGAGCGGGAAAAATGCTGGAGAGACCCCTGAAGTCGGAAGCAACCCTGAAGTCAAAAGAAGACCCCCGGAGTCGGAAGTGTGTTTTTTTTTTCTTGACACTTTTTCCCCCAGGTGACTGGGTAGGGGTATGATGTACCCCATACTCATTCACATAGGGTGGGGGTTCGGGATCTGGGGGCCCCCTTATTAAAGGGTACTCCCAGATTCCGATAAGCCCCCTGCCAGCAGACCCAGACAACCAACGGCCAGGGTTGTCTGGAAGAGGCCCTTGTCCTCATCAACATGGGGACAAGGTGCTTTGGGGTTGGGGGCGCAGTGCCCCCCTGCCCCAAAGCACCAACCCCCCCATGTTGAGGGCATGTGGCCTGGTATGGTCTAGGAGGGGGGGCACTCGCTCGCCCCCTTTCCTAACCTGCCGGGCTATGTGCTCGGATAAGGGTCTGGTATGGATCCTGGGGGAACCCTCGTGCCGTTTATTTATTTTTTGGTGTGGGGGATTCCCCTTAAGATCCATACCAGACCGAAGGGTCTGGTATCATCCTGGGGGGGAACCTCACGCAAATATTTTTTTACATTTTCACGGGGTTCCCCTTCAAGATTCTCCGCACACTAGTCCTCCCGCAAGTCAAATCCTTTTGATCCGACTTCTGGTGCGACCTCTATTAATATCAATGGGCTCCCATAGGGAACCATTGATTTTGAAGAAACGCCAGACGAGGCTTAACACAGCGTTAAGCCTCATTAAATCGCATTTAACACCCTTTGCCTGCATCTGCATCTGATGTCTTTACAGATCTAACGCTGGAGCCTCAGAACGCACTGGTCCTGTTTTTTTTTTGCAGCTTAAAAATGGCTCAGCCATTTACAGCTCAAAAACGTCATGGTGGGCATGAGGCCATAGGCTAACATGGAGAGCCGTTTTTAAACTGCAAAAAAACGCTCATAAAGTGGCTGTAAAAACGTCAGTGGGTATGAGGCCTAAAACATTTTTTATTTTAAATATGTTTCAAACATATATAAATGCCTGTAATAACAAAATACTAAATTCATTTTGCTACCAGTTGTATGTACTTTGTGACTGCCTGAAAACTGAAAATCAGAAAGGTAGAAAAGAAACACTTTCTAATGGTAGTTGAACAACTTCAATACTGGGCACTTTTACCCCCTTCCTGTCCAGGCCAGTTTTCAGCTTTCAGTGCTGCCACACTTTGATTGACAATTGTGCGGCCATGCAACACTGTACCTTTCTTTTGGTGGTATTTAATCACCACTGTGTTTTTTTATTTTTACTACATAAACAAAAAAGACTAAGGGCCAGATCCACAGAAGAATTACGCCGGCGTATCTATTGATACGCCGCGTAATTTCAAAGTTCCCGCTTCGTATCTTTGTTTTGTATCTACAAAACGAGATACGACTGCATCTGGGCTCGATCCGACAGGCGTACGTCTTAGTACGCCGTCGGATCGTAGGTGCATTTTTCCGCCGGCCGCTAGGTGGCGTTTCCGTTGAATTCCGCGTTGAGTATGCAAATTAGCTAGATACGGCGATCCACGAACGTACGTCCGGCCGGCGCTTTTTTTTACGTCATTTGCGTTCGACTTTTTCCGGCGTACAGTTACCCCTGCTATATGAGGCGTACTCAATGTTAAGTATGGCCGTCATTCCCGCGTCGAATTTTGAATTTTTTACGCCGTTCACGAATAGGGATTTGCGTAGAATGACGTCACCGTCGTAAGCATTGGCTTGTTCCGGGTTAATTTCGAGCATGCGCACTGGGATACCCCCACGGATGGCGCATGCGCCGTTAAAAAAATGTCATTTACGTCAAGTCACAACGTATTTACATAAAACACGCCCCCATCAAATAGATTTGAATTGCGCGCCCTTACGCCGCCAAAGATACATTACGCCACCGTAACTTCCGGCGCAAATTCTTTGAGGATAAGCAAATTACGCTGTAAGTTACGGCGGATGTTTTTTCCGAAGGAATTCCGCTCAAGCATTGGCTTGCATGCACACGGTCACACCAAATTCCGACCGTCATGAATGCGGTGACGTACAAACACTACGCGAGCCAAGAAAAATGAAGTTCCAAGCATGCATCGAATTGTTTCCGAACATGACTATTTTTTTCCCCGTCAGAATTCCATATTAACTAGCGTATTTTATGATAGGAATTTTTTCAGTCGGAAAAATTGGGGCATACACATGGTCGGAATATCCGATCAAAAGCTCCCATCGGACTTTTTCAATCGGAAATTCCGACCATGTGTACGCGGCATTAGGCTCACCACTTTTGGTATTTTCCCTGCAGGTTTTTGTTTTCACTAGACACATTCATATGTACATATTTATACTATTTTATTAATACCCTTTATAGAATGGTTTTGGAATCATCACCTTACTACCAGTCATCCCTCTTGGGACAATTCCTCCACCTATGGGTTTGCCCATTGATGTTTGTGCCAAGTTTTTTGCTGCGGGACCCCACTGTCACAGCTTCCATGGGTGACATTTTTGCCATGTCCTCAGCTCCCAATGCCCTTTAGGAATTTCAAAGGGTTCCAAGGGTGACTTGTAAGGTATATTGGATGTATGATTTTCCCTTTTCTCCCTCCCTCCCTCCATTTTTTTTTAATTCATGGCCAAGAAGTAGATCTTACTGGCTATGCATTTTTTTTAGATACTTCTTTTTTTAGATACGACCTTCTGGGACGACAGCCTTGCAGACCAATTTGATGCAGCGTGCGGCGTATTGTCTGAGCATTGACAGGCTGACTCCTTCAACCTCTGCAGCAATGCTGGCAGCACTCATATGTCTACTTGCCAAAGACAACCTCTGGATATGACACTGAGCACGTGCACTCAACTTCTTTGGTCTACCATGGTGAAGCCTGTTCTGAGTGGAACATGTCCTGTTAAACCGCTGTATGGTCTTGGCCACCATGCTGCAGCTCAGTTTCAGGGCCTGGCAATCTTCTTATAGCCTAGGCCATCTTTATGCAGCGCAACAATACGTTTTTCAGATCTTCAGAGAGTTATTTGCCACAAGTTGCCATTTTGAACTTCCAGTGACCAGTATGAGAGTGAGAGCGATACACCAAATTTAACACACCGGCTCCCCATTCACACCTGAGACCTTGTAACACTAACGAGTCACATGACACTGGGGAGGGAACAAGGATAATTTTCACTTAGGGGTGTACTCACTTTTGTTCCAGCGGTTTAGACATTAATGGCTGTGTTGAGTTGTTTTGAGGGAGTCAGCAAATTTACACTGTTATACAAGCTGTACACTCATCTTTACATTGTAGCGAAGTGTAATTTCTTCAGTGTTGTCACATGAAAAGATATAATAACATATTTTCAAAAATGTGAGGGGTGTACTCACTTTTGTGAGATACAGTATATAGCCAAAACTGAATCCCTTTGTTAAAATTTTAAGCCCTGATTGCGGGGAAGGCCAGAGCCTGTGAAAGTGTTGGATGTTCTATCTGCTAACAATAATACAGTATTTAGAACTCTAGAATCTTTGCTCTGTCCCTCTCATAAAACTGTGGATTGCTGTTATTTTATATAGAAAGTATTCATTTGACAAAAATAATCATAGTAGATTCACGAAAAGAGCAAAAAATGATCTAATACAATGATAGCAAACATTAGTGAAAAGAAAAGAAAACATATTTATATCTTATGAGAACAAACAGGAACATATGGATGAAATAGAGCACTTGTCAATGGTTGAGAGAGGGCCAGCTGCGTAGACAAAGTCAGTCTGTTTCCTGCTTTACAACACAGATATTAGCATTAAAAAGACTGTTTAATTTACTGAGCTGGCCAAGTTGATTAAAGCACATTTAGTCCTTTAATGTAGCTCTGCAGTATTTGCAGATTTTCTTATTTATATATATATTTTATTATTTTACATTTTCATCACTCTGCAGAAATGTAGCAGAAAAGAAATCATATTTATTGCCAACATTAGAGAGCTGTTGCTGTGGGTAAGGTGTATATTGTATGGCAGATGTATATAGTATATATGGGAATGGCCTCCAGGCATACAGATGGAGAACATTAATGTTCTTTAACTCATTTAGCTACAATCTACCTGATGGCTAGTGCTCAATCTTATCTAAAGATAAATGTACTTCATTAGTATGTGAATATTTTAGTAACATTATGGTGTCCTTTTACTAGAGTATATTGCAGTCATTGCTATTATACTGCAGACAGATCCAGCAAGAACTGTTTTACAACCCATTACTAATCTGAATAGAAGTGTAGCACCCTCTAGTTTGGTAGGTGCTAGAATGAGGATTTTTCTGTAGAGTAAAAAAAAATGGCAGGCCTAGCTGGTGGCTAGGCCTGTTTGTATTCAATGGGCTGGGAGTGGCTCAGGGCAGGGCTGGGAGACTCACAGGTAACATCACTGTCACCTTCCTTTTCTTTTCTAGAAAGTGCTAGAGGGAAACAATGAGAGGTGGAGCTGCCTGGGGTATTTTAGGAGCCTTGACCAATCCCCAACTTGAATTGGTAGGGGGCAGGCCTCCTTAACCTCCCTGGCAGTATGATTCTTTCAGAAAAAAGATGCTGAAAGCGGTACCATTATTTGCAAGGAAATTTGGTGTTTTATACTGTAGGTCTGTAATTTTTAGGAATAACTCACTTAAATCTGACCAAACAAGAGACTAGTAGGCATCCCAGGTATGACATTTTTTTAAAAACAAAATTATAAATTATAATATAATAAATAATTATAAATAATTATAACAAATAATAATATAATTATAATAAAAATGATTCAATAATGTAATCAACTCAAAATCACTGAAATTTGCTCAGTTGCAGAATTGTTGCTGTCATTATTTATTTATTTTTATGACGAATTTCCCCACAAATCGCTATCGCACAATTCTGCAAGTGATTATAATTTATTATCGCTGTTTTCTTGCTGATCTAAAACCATTTTTGACATAAAGGGACACTTTTGGTTGCTATGGACAATCTACAGTTTGCAGAGAGAAAGAAAGGTTTTTATTATATAAAAGTACATGCAGGACACTGGGCAGACCACTAGGGACAAGGGGGGTGTGTATTTTTTACATACAGTACTGTAATCTATAAGATTACAGTATACTGTATGTATTGTGTTTGTTTACGTTTTTGAGTCGTAACGT
The DNA here is from genome assembly GCF_905171775.1 of Rana temporaria. Taxonomy (NCBI): domain Eukaryota; kingdom Metazoa; phylum Chordata; class Amphibia; order Anura; family Ranidae; genus Rana; species Rana temporaria. The sequence goes on along the minus strand of NC_053491.1, from coordinate 63,033,486 downwards.
CGCAGGGAACGGAGATCGGCGGCACAGGAGGACGCTGTGTGAATCGAGTGAGGTCCCGCTCGCTCACACAGCACAGTGGCATCGCTGGATCCAGGGACAAGGTAAGTACACACAGTCTGTGGATCCAGCGAGGCAAGCCCGAGTCTGACTCGGGGTTACCGCTTTTGGTATGAAAATCTCACCCCGAGTCAGACTCGGGAATACCGCCAGGGGGGTTAAATACTTGGGTTCAGCCCAGGTGGGGACGAGTTGTCAGGAGGAAGAGCTGGAGTGAGAGAGTGTGGAGGCTGTCGGGGCCCACAGGGAGCTCCCTAGTCTTGAGGGGGGTGCATTCAAGAGTCAGTGGAAAGATACTGGAAGGAGTAACTGTATGCAGCAAGTGAAGTTTCTACCTACGAAACTGTGGCCTGCAGAATTTTACAATATAAATTTATAGCGCTATGTTAACTTCCAGTTTTCTTCCAAGTTTGTGTTATTCCCACATTTGTCCCCATCATTTCTGTTTGCCGTCTTAGCTCATAGTGTCAGCATGATTGGAGCCTCTTTTTTTTTACTTTTTAATATTGTTCGAAAGAGGTAAAATGTCATTGACCCTATTGGGGAGATCGAGGAAAGGATTGCAGCGCACACATACTAAAATTAAATTTAAATCCTTCAAGGCCATTTAAAACACCAGAACATATTCAGCAAATAAGCAAACAAGGGGTTGCAAACCCTCGTTTTTTTTTTTAAATAACAAACATGTCATACTTACCTCCACTGTGCAGTTCGTTTTGCACAGAGTGGCCCCTAACCTCGACTTCTGAGGTCCCACAACGGCACTGGTAGCTCCTCCCCACATCGAGTGCCCAAGTTGGAGAAAGTTTTCCTAAGGTGTACACCCATACATAGGATGCATTAAGGTAAAAAAAACACGAGGGTTTACAACCCCTTTAAGCCCACTACTGCATCAAAGTACCCCATTATCTGTGGGTCCTACACTATTCATAGAATAAAAGATCCTGCTTCTCAACCATGTAAAAAAATACACTTCTCTATGTGGGAGAACTAAAGGACTCCTCCTAAAAACACAGATGGACACTAATAAGAGGTAATGGCAGGGGAATGGGGTGCTCCAGCCCAAGGGATCTGGTCATGATCCTTACGATGACTGCCAGGCACGCGCGATCGATCGTGACAGAGCGAGAACCGGGATCTGTGTATGTAAACACACAGATCCTGGTTCTCTCAGGGGAGAGGAGACTGATTTTGTGTTCATACCAAGTTTGAACACCAATCTCTCTCTTCCCCTAGTCATTCCCACCATTCTCCCTACAGTTAGAACACACCTATGGAACACAGTTGACCCCTTGATCGTCCCCCAGTGTTAACCCCTTCCCTGCCAGTAACATTTATACAGTATCAGTGCATTTTTATAGCACTGATCACTGTATAATTGTCAATGGTTCCAAAAATGTGTCAAAAGTGTCCGATCTGTCCACCGCAATATCGCAGTCCCAATAAAAAAAAATCGCAAATCGCCGCCATTACTAGTAAAAAATAAATATTAATAAATATAAAAATGCTATAAATCTATCCTCTATTTTGTAGACGCTATAACTTTTGCACAAACCAATCAGGTTTCTGACGGAAAATCTGATTGTGTGTACAAGGCATTTGACTAGTAGAAGGAGAAATAACTCTATCAATAACTTAATGATAGATAGGCCCCCCTTTGTTGTATATCATTAAAAACTGCATATGAAAACAAGGTTTTTAACCACTTGCCAACCAGTCGCCATCATTATATCGTGGCAGGTCAGCTCGTTCCTGCAAATCGGACTACCAGTAAGGCAGTCCCTTTAAGAGCTATAGCAGGCATGCTATATGCACATGGCCAGTGGCCGAGATGTCTGCCCGGCACCCACGATCACTTCACAGAGAGCCAGAACGGGGATCTGTCAATGTAAACGAACATATCCCTGGTCCCAAAAATGTGTCAAAAGTGTCCGATCTGTCTGCCACAATGTCGCAGTCCCACTAAAAATCACTGATCACTGCCATTACTAGTAAAAAAAATAATAATAAAAATGCTATAAATCTATCCCCTATTTTGTAGACGCTATAACTTTTGCGCAAACCAATCAATATACGCTTTTTTTTTAACCAAAAATATGTAAAAGAATACATATCAGCCTAAACTGAGGAAATTTTTTTTGGGGGAAAAAAAAAATTGGAATACTTATTATAGCAAAAAGTAAAAGATTATGGGCCAGATTCACAGTCAGCGGCATAAATGTAGGCGGCGTAGCGTAGCGTAGTTACACTACGCCACCGTAACTTAGGGAGGGAGTATTCACAAAGCACTTGCGTCTAAAGTTACGGTGGCGTAGGGTAAATGTGCCGGCGTAAGCGCGCCTAAATCAAATGAGGAACAGGGGGGCGTGTTTTATGTAAACTAATCATGACCCCACGTAAATTACGCTTTTTTCGAATGGCGCATGCGCGCGCATGCTCAGTATCATGTCAAATTTTTTAATTAAATTACGCACGCTCAATGCCTAGTCGACGTGAACGTAATTTACGTCCAGCCCCATTCACGGACGCCTTACGCAAACGACGTAAAACACAACGCTGTTCCAACGTTTCCGACGTCCATACCTAACATGACTTACCCCTGCTTTATAAGGGGTAACTTTACGCCGGCGTATGTCTTACGTAAACAATGTATCTTGCTAAGCCGGGCGCACGTACGTTCGTGAATTGGCGTATCTAGCTCATTAGCATATTCGACGTGGAAATCTATGGAAGCGCCACCTATCGGCCAGCGTAAATATGCACCCTAAGATACGACGGTGTAAGAGACTTACGCTGCTCGTATCTTAGCCAAATTTATGCGTAACTGATTCTAAGAATCAGCCGCATAGATACGTTGGCTCTCATTCGACATACTATGGCGTACATGGCGATACGCCGTCGTAAGTCCTTTGAGAATCTGGGCCATTGTGTTTTTTTTTTTCAAAATTGTAGCTCTTCTTTTGTTTATAGTGCAAAAAAAAATGCAGAGGTGGACAAATGCCACCAAAAGAAAGCTCTATTTGTGGGGAAAAAAGGATGTAAAGCACGACCACGCAATTGTCAGTTAAAATGGTGCAGGGCCTTATCACAAAAAATGGCCTGGTCATTGAGCAGCCAAATTTTTCGGGGCTGAAGTGGTTAACAGTTACATTCCCAAAATATGTAGGGAATTTAAAGGAGTTGTGAAGTCTCAGGCCTCGTACACACCACCCAACATGTCCGATGAAAACGGCCCGCGGACCATTTTCATCGAACATGTCCGCTGGGATCATTTGGTCTGATGTGTGTACACACCATCAGACCAAATTCCCCACGGACAGAATACGCGGTGACATGGCGGTGACGATGACGCCGCGATGTGCGCTCACCATCAATGCTTCCACGCATGCGTTGAATCACTTTGACGCATGCATGGTATTTCTGGCCAGCGGACATGTCCGATGAGTCGTACTGACCATCGGACATGTCCGACGGACAGGCTTCCAGCGGACAAGTTTCTTAGCATGCTAAGAAACTTTTGTCCGCTGGAAACCTGTCCGCTAGGCTGGGAAACTGCCCTACACACGAAACTGCCCTACACCCGACCGAATATGTCCGCGGAAACTGGTCCGACGGACCAGTTTCAGCGGACATGTTCGGTCGTGTGTACAAGGCCTCAAGGTTTTTCACCTTAATGTATTCTATGCATTAAGGTAAAAAACCTTCTGTGCTGCAGCTCAAGCTGCTGTTTTGGGTTCTCATTGGATAGATTGACAGCAGCAGGACCCATTGCCCCCATAGAAATCAGCTCTCCATGGGGGCACTCGATGAAGAGGAAGAGCCAGGAACACCACCATGGGACCCCACAAAAGAAAGATTGGGCCGCTCTGTGCAAAACCCTTGCATAGAGCAGATAAGTATAACATGTTTGTAAAGGTTTTTTTTTTTTTAAATAACAATCACTTTAACTGTCATATTTGTTGCCAAGATAGCAAGCAATTGAGCTGCAAGTTTGAAAATGACTTGCTAAACTACTTCTAGCCTTGTCAGGCTTCACAGGTTTGTTGCACAATTGCAGCAAGTCTGCATTGTATGATTACAGATCAACTTTCTTTGCAAACATTCTGCAAGTCTGCTGCAAGTTCTGTTTTAGTTATGTTGTACAATAGTCATCCCACCACAGGGGGCACTGCGGTTGAATTTTTATGCTGTAGACTTGCAGAGTTCTTGCTGTAGACTCACCCCTGCAGCTTTGCTCTTGCTGGAGACTTGCCATGGAAATTTGCTACAAATTGTAAAAGTGTCAACTAGAACTTGTGCTTCAAGTGCTCTGCAAGTGTACAACTTGCCAGTGAAAATGTGCAGCAAGTTAACAGACTTACAATTCAGCACTGGGAGTGCTCTCAACCAAACTGTCAAACCATCAAATGGCTTGTGTCATAATTGATCACATGTGTAGCACCATGGCAGTTCAAACAGAGGCCAAGATGGCAGATTTCTTGTTTGAAAACAATAGAAGGGTTTAGTACCAATTTAAGAGGGCTTTAATGCACAGGAAGCAGCATGGCTCCTGTATCATGTGACTTTTGTGATTAGCTCACACAGAGGGTGCATCATCAGGAGCCCTTCCCACTGGCTCCTGAACAGACGGTCTTAAAATGGGGGTTCACCCGCAAAAAAAAATTTAACATTAGATTGGGCCTAATTACGGCAAGCAGAATCGGGTGTTTTGTTTAAAATCAATGCAGTACTTACCATTTTAGAGATAGATGTTCTCCGCCGCTTCCGGGTATGGTCTTCGGGACTGGGCGTTCCTATTTGATTGACAGCCTTCCGACGGTCGCATGCAATAGATTTTTCGGGTGAACTCCACTTTAATCTACCTATTTTAACTTTTTATGTTATATTTCTACCAGAAAATGCAACCACTATTAATCACTCCAATCAAATTCCCTGTCAACCTGAGAGCTCTCATGGAGTGGACTCAGTTAAATCTCAGGGGAATATTCTGTTTTTACTCTTCTCTAATTACAAGGCATTGAAGATTGGAATTTAAAAATCAGTATTGTTAAGGTTACATTTTTCTGTTTTGAAGCTATTTTTTCTTTTCTTTAAAAGCATACTTTTGTTATTTCTGCATCAACCATAAAAGAAATTCAAAATTTTTCAAAATGTGTTCATACTTAAAAATAAAAGCTCTGACATTATAAATGACTGTCTGTCTGTGACTCAATATAGAAAAAGAACAAAATCTATTTAGTATTCTAACAGCAAAATAGTAAATATGCTTCAGCAGCATCCTCCATTGAAAGTTGTTTTTTTGGAAGCAGCTTCCATCTGTGAATTTGCAGAGTCAAGATACAAATGTAATATTCTGACAGAGTGAAAAACTGGAAGAAATGATAGATAGATAGATGAAAAGTGAGAGATTATCCACTAGCTCCTGAAGATTTTACCCCCGTCATGTCCAGGCCATTTGTTATTTAGCACTTTCACTTGTAATTTTTTGGTCATCCAATTTTTTTCACAGAAATAGAGCTTTCTTTTGGTGGCATTTGATCTCCACTTTTTTTTTTATTATAGAATTAAGAAAGACCAAAAATTATGAAATAAAAAAACAATATTTTTTACTTCCTGCTAAAAAACATATCCAATAAAAAAAAAACATTTAAAAAAAAATGTCTTTATAAATTTAGGGGAGAATGTATTCTGCTACATGTCTGAAAAAAATAATCCCCAATAAGTGTATATTGATTGCATTTTGTGAAACAAATCTACAAACAATGATTGAGATAGTGGGACTGTGATAGTGCGGCAAGAAATCTGACACTAACTGATACTTGTGGGAACTGACTAACTGACATCACCAATTATACTAATACAGTGATCAGTGCTTAAAATATACACTGTCACTGTAGTAATGACACTGGCTGGGAAGGGGTTAACATTTAGGATAAATTAAAGGGGTTGTAAAGAAAAAACATTTTTTTCCCTAAATAGCTTCCTTTACCTTAGTGCAGTCCTCCTTCACTTACCTCACGCTTCGATTTTGCTTTTAAATGTGCTTATTTCTTCTGAGAAATCCTCACATCCTGTTCTTCTGTCTGTAACTACACACCATAATGCAAGGCTTTCTCCCTGGTGTGGAGAAAGCTTCTTGAGGGGGGGGGGGCAAGCAGGCAAGTCAGGACACTCTCTACTTTGCAGATAGAGAAAGGAGCTGGGTGTTAGTGAGCGTCCTGACACTCCTGCTCACCCCTTCCCCCTCAAGAGGCTTTCTCCACACCAGGAAGAAAGCCTCGCATTACGGTGTGTAGTTACAGACAGAAGATCAGGAAGTGAGGATTTCTCAGAAGAAATAAGGACATTTAAAAGCAAAATCGAAGGGTGAGGTAAGTGAAGGAGGACTGCACTAAGGTAAAGGAAGCTATTTAGGGAAAAAAAATCCTTTTCAACCCCTTTAAAGCATTAACTGTGTGCCTAACAATGTTTACTGTGTGTACTGTGTGCTGTTTTTTCTAAGCAATTTGCCAGTTTTTACTCCCTGTCCCTGGTGTTTCATTGCGTGAGAAGGAGCTTTTTTAGACAGAGCATGATCCTGACAAAGCTACATATGACATAGTGAAACGCGTTGACATCACAGACGTGTCACAGACACCTGGATTGTATGCTCCGTATGGATATGCTTACACAGGGAGATCTCCTATTCCTCATGAGAGGCACCTGAGGACATGTGGATGACTGCATGCGTCATGGCCGGCACAGAGCAACTTAAAAAGGACATGAAGGATGTGTCACTGCTATCCTCAGTGAGTGCAGCCAAGCTGCCTAGTAGTAGTATTCACTCATTCATCGCAGGACTACCCATCCTGTGATAAATCGGTAAGGTGAGCGCTAGGTGTGAATAGCTATATAGCAGAGCGCCTTCCTTTTTTTTTACATCAATTCACTTCCTTTCTGGATGCATATTGCATTTTTTTTTTTTTTTTTTTTTTTTTTTTTTGGGGGGGGGTCCCATGTTTTCCACATTCATGCAGAGGAAGTTGGACATCTGTCTAACATTGGCCAATTTTTGAACCATTGTGACTCTACCTACGTCCATTCATCCTTCAGGTCCTCTTGTGCACAGGCACTCCATTCTTCTCTACGCCCCAGGGATCCTGATTGGGAAGCCCCAGAGCCTATGAACACTGTGAGTGCAAGTGTTGAATTTTGTTAGTGAAGTTTTTCTCCCCTACACACTCCCTTCTGGATATACACTGGCCTTCACAGTGCCCATAGTCATTGTGTCCGGACATAGACATGTGCACACTGAAATATTTTGTTTCGGAATTTTGTTTTCATCTGAAAAAAATATTTATTTAGTTACTCCCGAAATTCGTTTTTATTTATTTTGTTTTTCGTTAGAAATTGCATTCGTCCGCAAATCCGAATGAATTAAGGTTGAATCTGCCATTGAATACTTATGGTGTCTGTCGAATGTTCAAAGAAGATTCGACGGAGCAGCGAAACTGTACGTCAAATCGTACATTTCCGGTCAAATGTTCCGCCTACAAGCTATAGAAGAATTCCAATGTTGTATGACTAGTAATAATTATATTTAATAATTATTATTACCAGTCAACCAACATTAGAATTTTTCTATAGCTTATGGGCCAAGCATTTGACCAGAAATGTATGATTGTAGCGTCGTACAGTTTAGCTGCTCTGTCGAATCTTCTTTGAACATTCGACAGACACCTTAAGCCTTCAATGACAGATTCAAAGTTTGTATGTTTTTCGATGCTTTGTTGAATCTTCATCGTTCATGTTGAATTGTCAAGTTAGTTCTAGCCATTTTACTGCTCCTCCTCTTTGGTTACAATCAGCCAATAACATTCATCATCATCATTATTTTTATTTTACTTCCCCAACCCAATTCCAGCAGCGATCTTTTCTCTCTATAATGTTGAATCTTTTCTCTCTATAATGTCAAATCTTTTCTCTCTATAATGTTGAATCTTTTCTCTCTATGTCAAATCTTTTCTCTCTATAATGTTGAATCTTTTTTCTCTATGTCGAATCTTTTCTCTCTATAGTGTTGAATCTTTCCTCTCTATAATGTCAAATCTTTTCTCTCTATAATGTTGAATCTTTTCTCTCTATGTAGAATAATCTTGGACTAATAGAGTTAGGGTTAGGCCCATTCGACTGACGAAAACGAAAATAAAGCATTTGTTTATGTTGGATCTTTCGGTTTTTGTATTCTGCATTTTAGTTTTCTCTTGTTAAAACAATAACGAAAATAGCTGAAATTCGGACGAAAATGTATTCGGACGAAAACTAATGCACATGTCTACCAGACATGCATTATTGTGATATTGTTTTAATGGTATGGTGATGGAACATTTTTGATATACCGTGTGCTATTTAAGAGTCATTGTCTTTTTTAACAATAATTTTTCTAATAAATCCAAGCATTCAACCACCCAATGAGTTTTGTTTCTGCCTAATTAACCCCTTGGCTACCCAAGGTGGGTGCTTTACTCCCTCTTGATGTAGCTTTTTCCTTTTGTTTCCCTATATGCTAGATTAGAGGGCAGTACACCAACTGATGTTTGAGACATTGGTATGGCATATTATTATTAGATTTAAACCCCAAGTTTTTTTTCTTTTGGTGTCACCTGGCCATTTTGCAGACCACCACATAAGCATCTGAGTTTTGAGTGACTTTGATTCTTTGAAGCTTCCGCACAGTGAATGGTTGTTTTACTAAAGGCAAATAGGCTCCGCACTTTGCAAGGAATATATCCTTAGCTTAACTACTTCAGATCCGTGCTATAGCCAAATGACAGCTACAGTGTGGATCTGCTTTGCCGGGAGGCCGTCAATAGACGTCCTCCCCTGCAGGGCGCACGCTGTGATCAAAGAGTCACTAAGACTCGTCTGATCACAGATCCCCATCCTGGCCCCTTACCACGTGATCAGCTGTCAGCCAATGACAGCTGATCATGTGATGTAAACAAAAGCTCAGAAAAAAAGCCAATCACTGGCTTATGTGCAAGGGACATCGGTCTGGAAGAGGAAGAGGCACATCTGCCTCATCTGTGCCCACCAGTACCACCTGCAGTGCCACCTGACAGTTCCCACAGTGCCCACCAGTGCCACCTATCAATGTCCACCAGTGGTGCCAATCAGTGCCTCAGCAGTGCTGCCTATCAGTGTAACCTATCAGTGCCCGTCACTGCCACCCATCAGTGCCCGTCACTGCCACCTATCAGTGCTCATCACTGCCACCCATCAGTGCCACCTATTAGTGACACTTATCAGTGCCCACCAGTGCCACCTATCAGTGCTCACCGGTGCCACCTATCAGTGCCCACCGGTGCTACCTTATCGCTGCCCATCAATACAGCCCATCAGTGTAGCCCATCGGTGCCCAACAGTGCCCATCAGTGCAGCCTATTGGTGCCCATCAGTGCAGCCTTATCAGCGTACATCAATGAAGGAGAAAAATTACCCGTTTGCAACATTTTATGATAAAATATAAAAACATATTATTTTTTTAATTACTCTATTTGTGGGAAAAAAAATTATAAAACTTTCATTTGGGTACAGTGTTGTATGACCGCACAATTGTCATTCAAAATGCATCAGCGCTGAAAGCTGAAAATTGGTCTGGGCAGGAGGGGGGTTTAAATGCCCAGTAAGCAAGTGGTTCATGAATGTGGTGAAAATTCAGTTTGAAAACAATACCCAATCATATGCAAGAAAAAAAATAAGTATATTTATTTGCATATCTCGCATGGCACTTCACCTCCAAATTTAATTAAGGGTAGTTAATAAAAGTGGGTGTGACCAGTTGGGTGTTTACGGATTTTATTTTGAAAATCGGGTCATCTTACTTTTGCTGGAAATCATTCATCTGCTTCAGATCTTTTTATATTGTGACACAAAGACATCACCATTTATTTATTCCTGCTCTAATAAAGCAATAGGACCCTTGTTTCTATGTAGTTTACATTTCAGGGCAGTCCAAAGTCAGATCCAATAGTGTCCAAAGGCTATCACTGTGTTATTTGTATTATAGGAATGTTGCATTCCTTTCACCAGTTACATTACAGACATTCATTATTACAGCTCTATATTCATGGATGGGTATGTTCCTCTTTAAGGTGCTGTCCGTGGCAAGGTGCTCCTATAATTGACAATAAAAAGAAAACAATTCACCTTTGGGAAGTTGGGAAATATTTTGTATGGTTATATACATAGGAAAATAATAATGATATGGTTAAGTGGGAATGAAAAAAAGAGTTCATTTTAGACAAGCTGCATGTTTTTTCTGAAAAGATTTTCAGTGTGGGAAGTAGCTGCTAATGCATAGGATTTCCTGGTGAGGCATTTATTTAATCAGTATCTAGATTCTGCCAACAGCTCAGCACTTCACTGGTAACATGGGGTTTATCATCGATAGAAATGCATTAGACCCATAGGGGCTGATTTACCAAGCCTTTACTCCATGACTCATGGAGTAAAAGCAGGAGTAGCAGCCGTTTGGCCATTTACTAAAGAAATACGCTGCTAGTGCAGTGTATTTCCCTAGTTACTAATGTGCTCCGTGCGCCCAGGAGAGGGTGCATTGTGCACCAGTACAGACCTGGCGCACGGCACATTAAACTGTAAATTGCGGGGGTTTGGGCGGGAGTTTATTAGGGGGGGAGGTGGGGGGATGCAGGGGAAGTGAAGTGACATGTGTTTTGAAGTGTTTGGCGGGCCGAATTGAAAGGGAAAGTGTTTTTTGAAAACAGATCCCCGTACGCTTGCACAGTGCGCCTGAACCTCGGGAGGTTAATTTGCATACTGGGCATGCGCAGAGAGAAAAGTCAGGGATTCCCGTGCGCCTTGTCAGTACGCCGTGAAAATCTTGGTAAATACCAAGCGGCGTACCCGTGATTGCGCTGCGTGACGCGGCGCACGGGAATCTCCGAGCTGTTTTCAGCCCAGAAGGGGAACTCGGCGCCAAATTTCAAACTTGAAATCGGCGCGGGTCCCCCTTCAGGGCTACATTAGGCTCTTAGGCTTGGTCCGGAACGTGAGGGGTTAAACCCGCGCCGATTCGGCGCTGGGGTCCCCCCCAGATCCAAACCAAGCCCTCATCCCAAGCATGCAGTCTGGCCCGGACAGGAATGGGGGAGGGGACGAGCGAGCGGCCCCCCCCCCCTCCTGAGCCGTACCAGACCGCATGCCCTCAACATGGGGGAGTGTGTGCTGTGGGGGAGGGGGGCACTGCCCCCCCACCCCACAGCACTCTTGCCCCCATGTCGATAGGGACAAGAGCCTCTTCCCGACAACCCTTGCCATTGGTTGTCGGGGTATGCGGGCGGGGCTAATCGGAATCTGCGAGCTCCCTTTAATAAGGGGGCCCCCAGATGCCGGCCCCCCACCCTATGTGAATGAGTATGGGGTACATCGTACCTCTACCCATTCACATGGGGGAAATGTAAAGTAAAAAAAACACACCACACAGAATAAAATATTTTATTAATCTGCTCCGGAGCCCCCCCTTTCTACTTTAGCTCTCTTAGAAGGGGGGGTTTCTTCTCTCCCGATCTTCCGCCGGGACCCTGGGCTTCGGTGATTTCTGCCGGGGGAGGGCGCCATCCCTCGGTCCTCTCCGGAGCCTTCCGCCGGATGCCCCCACCCCATTTAAGCTCTTTTTCATTAGGGAGGGGCATCCGGACTTCGGGGTCTTCTGCCGGGGGATGGCGCCTATCCCCCGGTCTTTCCGGTGCCTTCCGCCAGGGTTCCGGTCTTCCTGGTCTTCTGCCGGGGGTGCGCCAACTCCCCGGTCTTTTCTCTGCTCCCTCTTCTGCCTGGCTCCCCCGCGGAGCCAGGGCTTTCTTCCGTCTTCTTTCTTCTCTCTTCCTTCTTCTGCCTGTCTCCTCCGGGAGCACAGGGCTTGTCTGCGCTGTCCTCTCCCTTCTCTTCCATTGGATGTTGACACGACGAGGTTCCGCGCTGACATGCCGTGTCAGCGGCGGGCATGGACTGGGAATGTGATGTCACATGGGTTGAGGTCACATGGTGGCATTGCCCTATATAAGTCCATGCCCACTGCTCAGACGGCATTCCAGCGCCGGACCTCGTCGTGTCAACATCGAATGGAAGAGAAGGGAGAAGACAGCGGAGACAAGCCCTGTGCTCCGCGGAGGAGACAGGCAGAAGCGGAAGGCATCGCAGAAGCCCGGAGAGTGGCGCCCTCCGGCGGAAGACACCGTACAAGCCCGGGACCCTCCCCCAAAGGCAGGAGCCTCACTGGTGAAGGGGGTTCCGGCAGAAGATGGCGAAGCCCGGGGCCTAATGGGGTGGTGGTGGGGGGCCCCGGCAGAAGACCCCCGGCTGACTAATAAATTAATTTATTCATGTGTGGTGTATTATTTTTTTCCATTTTTTCCCCCAGGTGAATGGGTAGGGGTACAATGTACCCCCATACTCATTCACATAGGGTGGGGGGCCGGAATCTGGGGACCCCTTTATTAAAGGGTCTCTCAGATTCTGATAAGCCCTCCGCCCGCATACCCCGACAACCAACGGCTAGGGTTGTCGGGAAGAGGCTCTTGTCCCTATCGACATGGGGACAAGAGTGCTTTGGGGTGGGGGGGCAGTGCCCCCCTCCCCCACAGCACACACTCCCCCATGTTGAGGGCATGTGGTCTGGTATGGCTCAGGAGGGAGGGGGGCGCTCGCTCGTCCCCACCCCATTCCTGTCTGACCAGACTGCGTGCCTGGGATAATGGCTTGGTTTGGATCTTGGGGGGGACCCCACGCTATTTTTTTTTGCGCGGGTTTAACCCCTTATGTTCCAGACCAAGCCTAAGAGCCTGGTATGCACCTGGAGGGAACCCACCTTATTTTTTTGGGGGGGGTCTGGAGTTCCCCTTCATGAACAGCGATCTGTCATTTACACATGTCAGTCCCACCCCCCCCTACAGTTAGAACACACCCAGGGAACATATTTAACCCCTCCCTCGCACCTAGTGTTAACCCCTTCCCTGCCAGTGGCATTTTTAGAGTAAGCAATGCATTTTTTACAGCACTGATCGCTAGAAAAATGCCAATGGTTCCAAAAAAGTGTTCGATGTGTCCGCCATAATGTCGCAGTACCGATAAAAATCGCTGATCGCCCCAATAACTAGTTAAAACAAAAAAAAAATATATTTTGTAGACGCTATAACTTTTGCAAAAACCAAACACTAAACGCTATTTGCGATTTTTTGGAACCAAAAAGATGTAGAATACGTATCGGCCTAAACTGAGGGTTTTTTTAGTTTTTACAATATATATTTTTGGGGATATTTATTATAGCAAAAAGTAAAAATAATTTTTACATATGTGGGCGGGACTTACGCAAGTCCCGCCCACATATATAAACATCGTTCAAACCACACATGTGAGGTATTGACGCGTGCCTTAGAGCGAGAGCAATACTTTTACCACTAGACCTTCTTTGTAACTATAAACTGGTAACCTGGAAAAAAAATAAAAGGTCGCCTATGGGGATATTCACGGAATTCATTTTGGCCCCATTGCAGGAGTGTTTCCAATAGTAAAGCGTGACATGTAAGGTATCTATTTACTCAGTGTAACATCATCTTTCACATTATCCCCAAAAATTGGGCTCACTTTTGTGTTTTGTTAATTTTTAACCACTTGAGCCCGGACCATATTTCTGGTCAATGACCGGGCAAGTTTTTGTGATTCGGCACGGCGTCGCTTTAACTGACAATTGCGCAGTCGTGCGACGTGGCTCCCAAACAAAATTGGCAACCTTTTTTTTCCCACAAATAGATTATTAAATGTGCGTGTTTACTTCTGTCTTTAACACCTCCCCTTCAGGCTGGAAAGCATCAGATCAGGGGAAACAAAAAAAAAAAAGCTCTCATTCCATTGCAGCTTGGTTCCTACATGTGTGATGAACTGAGCATGCTCAAACACTTAGAAAAAAAATATCCTTTCTTTTTAAAAGGTGAAAAACACTCATTGGATGCTCATAGAGCGTGGTTTGGGTTAATTGCAGGTGTGCCCAATTACAAGCTCACCCAAACTAGAGACTGCAATTTGGTCATGTGATTTCAATTGCTTCATTACTAGCACTGTTATAAAAAGCTTGGATCGATCAGTCCTCAGCTGCCCTCAGAAGGGGCAGGCTGGCAGAAATGCTGTTGCTAAACACAAATGTGGTTTGTTGCTTTTTGCCAATGGTTTTGGTTTATTTTTAAATGATGTTCACTTTGATGTATTTGTCTATGTGGCCTTATTTTATGAAAAATGTGTAAAGCTATGGTTGTTTAGAATTTTGAAATGTATTTTTGTTTGTTTGTCTTTTTTGCTTTCCTTGTTTTGTTGACCAATAAAAATTACTTTAAAATTGTTAAGTTTGTCTTTTGTTACTTTTTCATGCTACATATGTTGACAGCTGCAGCTGAACTAGGTTAGGGCCTAACAAATTATGTGTGATTTTTGTCTAAGCTTCTTTCCTGGTGTGTAATCATGAAATGTTTGCCATGTTTATTCTCCCTGACTTTAAAGACAAAAACTGGTAAGTATTTTATTTTTTCTGCAGTGGTCCTCAGCCCTCAAGTACCCCCGACAGGACATGTTTTGTGGATTTCTCTTATCAAGAATTGCTGTCCAGACTGTATTTTAAAGCACATGTGCAAGATGAAGGAAAACCTGCAAACATGGCCTGTGGGGGGGGTTTGCTATTGGTGGACAGGCTTGACGTGCTGATTTACAGCACTGTGCTTAAATCTAGCGCAAGGCAATCCTATTCAAATTGTGGGTGTTTGAGGGAAGCCAAGTGAGTGTTAGAACCCCTGCTTTGTGTTTTTTATTTTTGTGTTGAGCTTTGTGTCCCTTTTCTTAAAATTGGCTTCACTTCCTGTCACACAGCTGAACAGGAAGTGAGGTTAAAACCCTACCAGTGTCATTTCTTGGGGACACAGGTCAATCTAACTAGTGTCCCCATTAAGCAAATTGCACTCCAGCACTGCTGTGTACACCCCAAATCATGGGTCTTCAAACTACGGCCCTCCAGTTGTTCAGGAACTACAATTCCCATCATGCCTAGTCATGTCTGTGAATGTCAGTGCATTACAAGGCCTCATGGGATGTGTAGTTCTAAAACAGCTGGAGGGCCGTAGTTTGAGGATCCCTGCCCAAAATGATTATTTAGTTTGGGGTTTAGTAAAGGCAAAGCCACTCTGCAGTACAAGCATAGTTGCTGAAAATCAGAGAGGAAGCACTGATGGTTTTAACATCCAATCCTGTAGAAGCAAAGTTGTTTTGTTTTCTTTCTTCCTTGCTTTGCACTTGTAGTGCAAAGTGGATTTGCCTTTAGTCAATGGACCCCAAAGTCCAAGATCCCTAATAATTTGGGGTGTACACAGCAAAATGCTAGAGTGCAATTTACATAATGGGAAACTATTTAGATTGATCTGTGTCCCCAAGAAAAGATATTAGTAAGGTTTTACCCTCACTTCCTGTTTGGCTATGTGACAGGAAGTGAATGAATTAGAAAGGGTGAAGACACCTCACAAATGTTGTCACTATCAGGGGTGCAGACATCCCCAAAAAAATGAGCAGATAATACTTATTTGCAAATTAATAATTTTTTAGTTAACATTGGGTGGGGTGCTCTAACACACACATTCCTACATATTAGCAACGCTCTATCCTGGCCTATTGGCATGGTTATATTTTCTTAGGGCTCTCAATAAAACTCTATGAAATTTGTGCTTAAACTAGAACCAGGGGCGGACTGACAACTCATGGGGCCCCTGGGCAATAGAAGATTATGGGGCCCCTCTGGCTTACAGATGACCACCACGCCAGGAGGTAGTGCAGAGGCGGGCAGCTAAAATCTTGGGATATTCACATTAAAAGCATGTCATTTTCGGACATATCGGGGACAGATCTAAAAAAAACACAGATTTTTACATACTGTCCCTGGTTTTACTGAGCCTGGCAACCCGGATGGGGCCCCCTAGTGGCATGGGGCCCTCGGGCAGTGCCCGAGTGACTCAATGGTCAGTCCGCCCCTGACAAGAACTATAATCAACAAGTTTTATTTTCTTTAATTTTGGATAGAGTGAGGGAGGGTTATAGGCCCTGTCAGTTTATTTTGTATTATCTGTGTCCAATTGGGGAGATTTGCCTTCACTTCCTGCCCCATAGCCAAACAGGAAGTGAGAGAAAAACTATGCAAATTAACCACTTCCCGCCCAGCCTATGGCCGATTTACGTCCGGGAAGTGGTTACACAATCCTGACAGGACGTCCTGCAGGATTTCATGCCGCACGCGCCTGTGGGGGCACGCAGCGCGGCGATCGGTGATGCGGGGTGTCAGTCTAACACCCTGCATCTCCGATCTCGGTAAAGAGTCTCTCACGGAGACGGAGACTCTTTACCACGTGATCAGCCGTGTCCAATCACGGCTGATCACGATGTAAACAGGAAGAGCCATCGATGGCTCTTCCTCACTCGTGTCTGACAGACGCGAGTATAGGAGAGCCGATCGGCGCCTCTCCTGACAGGGGGCGTTCGCGCTGATTGTTTATCAGCGCAGCCCCCCCTCGGATCACCACACTGGACCACCAGGGTGTGCAAAAACAAAAAAAATATAGAACAAAAAAACAAAAAGCATTAAAAAATAAGAAAAAAGATGCCAATCAGTGCCCACAAATGGGCACTGACTGGGAAAATCAGTGCCACCCCACAGTGTCCATCAGTGCCACCCCACAGTGCCCATCCATGCACAGTGCCCACCTATCAGTGCCCACCTGTGCCACCCATAAGTATCCATCAGTGCCACCCATAAGTGCCGCCCATCTGTGCCGCCCATGAGTGCCCATCAGTGCCGCCTATGAGTGCCCATCAGTGCCGCATAGCAGCGCCGCCAATCAATGCCACCTCATCTGTGCCCGTCAGTACTACCTCATCGATGTCCATCAGTGCCATCTCATCGGTGCCCATCAGTGCCGCCATATCAGTGCCCGTAATTGAAAGAGAAAAACTTATTTACAAAAAAATTAACCTTAAAAAATAAAAACGTTTTTTTGTTTCAAAATTTGCAGTCTTTTTTTAGTTGTGGCGCACAAAAAAATAACCCAGGGGTGATCAAATAACAACAAAAGAAAGCTCTATTTGTGGGGAAAAAAGGACGCCAATTTTGTTTGGGTACAGTGTTGTATGACCGCGCAATTGCCATTCAAAGTGCGACAGTGTTGAAAGCTGAAAATTGGCTTGGGCGGGAAGGTGCGTAAGTGCCTGGTATGGAAGTGGTTAAGGGAATCCAGTGCCCCCCCAGAACTAGTGTGTGGGTCCCCTGAAAATTACTGGGCGGGGTTATACAAAAACAGGGTGTGACCTTGACAGGAAGGGGTGGGTCATTTTTCTATTAGGAGGTGCAGATATGTAGTCAGGCCTAGGGCAGAACCAAACCTAAATATACTACTGCATATTAGGGCTTATTTAGACCGGATCCAATTTACAGCGTGTTTTTATATTGTGGGAGGAAACCCACGCAGGCACAGGGAGAACATGCAAACTCCATGCAGATGCTGTCACGGGCGGGATTCGAACCAACGACTCTTTTGCTGCTAGGTCAAAGTGCTATACACTACACCACTGTGGTGAACGAACATGATTGCAGCTGAAAGCATGAGATCTTTTATTTATTTTTTCAATACCATGCTTTCCAGCCGTATTGACCCCGCCTCTCTCCATAAAGAGGACCTGTCACACACTAGTCCTATTACAAGGGATGTTTACATTCCTTGTAATAGGAAGAAAACTGATCTTTTTTTTTTTTTTTTTTTATTTCAGTGTAAAAAATTATAAAACTAAATAAAAATAAATAAGAAAACCCATTAAAAAATTTTTAAAGCGCCCCGTCCCGACGAGCTCGCGCACAGAAGCAAACGCATACGCGAGTAGCGCCCGCATATGAAAACGGTATTCAAACCACACAAGTGAGGTATCGCCGCGATCGTTAGAGCGAGAGCAATAATTCTAGCCCTAGACCTACTCTGCAACTCAAAAAATGCAACCTGTAGAATTTTTTTAACGTCGCCTATCGAGATTTTTAAAGGGTAAAAGTTTGACGCCATGCCACGAGCGGGCGCAATTTTTAAGCGTGACATGTTGGGTATCATTTTACTCGGCGTAACATTATCTTTCACAATATATAAAAAAATTGGGCAAAATGTATTGTTGTCTTATTTTTTAATTCAAAAAAGTGATTTTTATCCAAAAAAAGTGCGCTTGTAAGACCGCTGCGCAAATACGGTGTGACAAAAAGTATTGCAATGACTGCCATTTTATTCCCTAGGATGTCTGCTAAAAAAAAATATATAATGTTTGGGGGTTCTGATTAATTTTCTAGCAAAAAGATTTTGATTTTCACATGAAGGAGAGAAGTGCCAGAATTAACCCGGTGGGCAAGTGGTTAAAGTACTCATGGCTATAAAGAATAGAGTCATTGCTCATTAAAAAAAAAAAAAAAAAAAAAGGGGGTCCCTCCAAATTAAATTACCAGGCCCTTCAGGTCTGGAATGGATATTAAGGGGAACCCCGCCGTAAAAAAACCCCCAAAAAATGGCGTGGGGTCCCCCCAAATATCCATACCAGACCCTTCAGGTCTGGTGTGGATTTTAAGGGGAACTCCACCCCAAATTGAAAAAAAAATGGCGTGGAGTCCCCCTAAAAATCCACACCAGACCCTTATCCGAGCACGTTGACCTGGCCGGCCGCAGAAAAGAGGGGGGGACAGAGTGCGGCCCCCCCCCTCTCCTGAACCGAACCAGGCCACATGCCCTCAACATGGGGAGGATGTCCCCATGTTGATGGGGACAAGGGTCTCATCCCCACAACCCTTGCCCGGTGGTTGTGGGGGTATGCGGGCGGGAGGCTTATCAGAATCTGGAAGACCCCTTTAACAAAGGGGACCCCCAGATCCTGGCCCCCCCCCTATGTGAAATGGTAATGGGGTACATTGTACCTCTACCATTTCACCCCAAAAAAAATGTCAAAGTGTTAAAAATGACAGTAGCCGGTTTTTGACAAATCTTTTAATAAAATCTTCTTTTCTTCTTTCCTTCGGGTTTCTTCCGCTGCTTCTATCTTCTCGTCCACATCTTGCCCGACGTCTTCTTCTATCTTCTCCGTCCGTCCTTCAGCCTTCTGGTCACGCATCTTGCCCGTTGTCTTGTCCTGTCTTGTCCTTGTCCAGGCATGTGGTCTGGTGCGGTTCAGGAGAGGGGGGGGGGCCGCACTCTGTCCCCCCCTCTTTTCTGCGGCCGGCCAGGTCAACGTGCTCGGATAAGGGTCTGGTGTGGATTTTTAGGGGGACTCCACGCCATTTTTTTTTTCAATTTGGGGTGGAGTTCCCCTTAAAATCCACACCAGACCTGAAGGGCCTGGAATGGATATTTGCCGGGAACCGCACGTCTTTTTTTTTTTTGGTTTTTACGGCGGGGTTCCCCTTAATATCCATTCCAGACCTGAAGGGCCTGGTAATTTAATTTGGGGGAACCCCTACACATTTTCTTGTTTGTTTTATGAATGAATCCCTTTAGAATTGTCAGAGCCGACAATTCATTATAGCCGCGTGTGAATTTTTAAATGACTTTTTTCCTTCTGAATGTCACTTTGTGCAGGGGGAGTTCTAAGTGCGGGAAAAATGCGCTATTTCACATGCTGACATTACACCCCCCCTAGGTACGAAATTTAAAGGAATATTTCACTTTTATTGTTTCACTTTAAGAATTATTAATTTCACTGCTCCCGAAAAAACGGCCGTTTTAAAAAATAAAAAAAGCATTGATACATGTTCCCTGGGGCAGGACTGAGGTCCCCAAACACTTTTTAGGACAAAACTTGCAGATTAGCCTTTAAAATGGACACTTTTGATTTCTCCCATAGACTTCTATAGGGAGTTCAGCGCGGCTTTTCATATTAGTTTCAATGCGCCGGCTGCTGCGCTGGTTCATGCGCCCAATTAAGCCTCCACCCGGAGTACTAATTAACGCATGAACCAGCGCAGCGCACAGAGCATAGTAAATCAGGCCCATAGTGTCATATAAACCTACTTTTTCAGTTACCAATATTTATTAATTTGTAAAGAAGAGGATCTGGTGTTTATTAAAACATATCTATCTATCCATCTATATTTTAAATGCTAAATGTGTAATTTCATTTATTAATAAAGTAAATTCTTAATATAAATTTGAAAATAGTGCATGGAATCTTTGGAAAAACTAGTTTTAGTTTAACAGACAATCATTCTTCAATTTTGCAGTGCAGTAACACATTGGGCCTGATTTACTATGCTCTGTGCGCTGCGCTGGTTCATGCGTTAATTAGTACTCCGGGTGGAGGCTTAATTGGGCGCATGAACCAGCGCAGCAGCCGGCGCATTGAAACTAATATGAAAAGCCGCGCTGAACTCCCTATAGAAGTCTATGGGAGAAATCAAAAGTGTCCATTTTAAAGGCTAATCTGCAAGTTTTGTCCTAAAAAGTGTTTGGGGACCTCAGTCCTGCCCCAGGGAACATGTATCAATGCTTTTTTTATTTTTTAAAACGGCCGTTTTTTCGGGAGCAGTGAAATTAATAATTCTTAAAGTGAAACAATAAAAGTGAAATATTCCTTTAAATTTCGTACCTAGGGGGGGTGTAATGTCAGCATGTGAAATAGCACATTTTTCCCGCACTTAGAACTCCCCCTGCACAAAGTGACATTCAGAAGGAAAAAAGTCATTTAAAAATTCACTCGCGGCTATAATGAATTGTCAGCTCTGACAATTCTAAAGGGATTCATTCATAAAACAAACAAGAAAATGTGTAGGGGTTCCCCCAAATTAAATTACCAGGCCCTTCAGGTCTGGAATGGATATTAAGGGGAACCCCGCCGTAAAAACCAAAAAAAAAAAAGACGTGCGGTTCCCGGCAAATATCCATTCCAGGCCCTTCAGGTCTGGTGTGGATTTTAAGGGGAACTCCACCCCAAATTGAAAAAAAAAATGGCGTGGAGTCCCCCTAAAAATCCACACCAGACCCTTATCCGAGCACGTTGACCTGGCCGGCCGCAGAAAAGAGGGGGGGACAGAGTGCGGCCCCCCCCCTCTCCTGAACCGCACCAGGCCACATGCCCTCAACATGGGGAGGATGTCCCCATGTTGATGGGGACAAGGGTCTCATCCCCACAACCCTTGCCCGGTGGTTGTGGGGGTATGCGGGCGGGAGGCTTATCAGAATCTGGAAGACCCCTTTAACAAAGGGGACCCCCAGATCCTGGCCCCCCCCCCTATGTGAAATGGTAATGGGGTACATTGTACCTCTACCATTTCACCCCAAAAAAAATGTCAAAGTGTTAAAAATGACAGTAGCCGGTTTTTGACAAATCTTTTAATAAAATCTTCTTTTCTTCTTTCCTTCGGGTTTCTTCCGCTGCTTCTATCTTCTCGTCCACATCTTGCCCGACGTCTTCTTCTATCTTCTCCGTCCGTCCTTCAGCCTTCTGGTCCCGCATCTTGTGTCTTCTCCGGTCTTCTTCTCGGTCCGCCAGCCTTCTCGTCCCCGGACTCAGCGTTTGAATTTGAATTGGGCCGTCGTGTTCCCGCTCCTGGGACCCGCCCCCCTCTGACGCCACAAGTAAACTCCTTAGAAGGTCATGTGCGTCAGAGGGGGGCGGGGTCACAGAGCGTCACACAGCGGGGGAATTCAATTTCAATCGCGCCGCCCGGAGAAGAAGTTCCCGCCGTGTCACACTCATGTGACCCCGCCCCCCTCTGACGCACATGACCTTCTAAGGAGTTTACTTGTGGCGTCAGAGGGGGGCGGGTCCCAGGAGCGGGAACACGACGGCCCAATTCAAATTCAAACGCTGAGTCCGGGGACGAGAAGGCTGGCGGACCGAGAAGAAGACCGGAGAAGACACAAGATGCGAGGAGGCTGGCGGAAGGACGGAGAAGAAGACAGGACAAGACAACGGGCAAGATGCGTGACCAGAAGGCTGAAGGACGGACGGAGAAGATAGAAGAAGACGTCGGGCAAGATGTGGACGAGAAGATAGAAGCAGCGGAAGAAACCCGAAGGAAAGAAGAAAAGAAGATTTTATTAAAAGATTTGTCAAAAACCGGCTACTGTCATTTTTAACACTTTGACATTTTTTTTGGGGTGAAATGGTAGAGGTACAATGTACCCCATTACCATTTCACATAGGGGGGGGGCCAGGATCTGGGGGTCCCCTTTGTTAAAGGGGTCTTCCAGATTCTGATAAGCCTCCCGCCCGCATACCCCCACAACCACCGGGCAAGGGTTGTGGGGATGAGACCCTTGTCCCCATCAACATGGGGACATCCTCCCCATGTTGAGGGCATGTGGCCTGGTTCGGTTCAGGAGAGGGGGGGGGGCCGCACTCTGTCCCCCCCTCTTTTCTGCGGCCGGCCAGGTCAACGTGCTCGGATAAGGGTCTGGTGTGGATTTTTAGGGGGACTCCACGCCATTTTTTTTTCAATTTGGGGTGGAGTTCCCCTTAAAATCCACACCAGACCTGAAGGGTCTGGTATGGATATTTGGGGGGACCCCACGCCATTTTTTGGGGGTTTTTTTACGGCGGGGTTCCCCTTAATATCCATTCCAGACCTGAAGGGCCTGGTAATTTAATTTGGAGGGACCCCTTTTTTTTTTTTTTAATGAGCAATGACTCTATTCTTTATAGCCATGAGTACTTTAACCACTTGCCCACCGGGTTAATTCTGGCACTTCTCTCCTTCATGTGAAAATCAAAATCTTTTTGCTAGAAAATTAATCAGAACCCCCAAACATTATATATTTTTTTTTAGCAGACATCCTAGGGAATAAAATGGCAGTCATTGCAATACTTTTTGTCACACCGTATTTGCGCAGCGGTCTTACAAGCGCACTTTTTTTGGATAAAAATCACTTTTTTGAATTAAAAAATAAGACAACAATACATTTTGCCCAATTTTTTTATATATTGTGAAAGATAATGTTACGCCGAGTAAAATGATACCCAACATGTCACGCTTAAAAATTGCGCCCGCTCGTGGCATGGCGTCAAACTTTTACCCTTTAAAAATCTCGATAGGCGACGTTAAAAAAATTCTACAGGTTGCATTTTTTGAGTTGCAGAGTAGGTCTAGGGCTAGAATTATTGCTCTCGCTCTAACGATCGCGGCGATACCTCACTTGTGTGGTTTGAATACCGTTTTCATATGCGGGCGCTACTCGCGTATGCGTTTGCTTCTGTGCGCGAGCTCGTCGGGACGGGGCGCTTTAAAAAATTTTTAATGGGTTTTCTTATTTATTTTTATTTATTTTTATAATTTTTTACACTGAAATAAAATAAAAAAAAAAAAAGATCAGTTTTCTTCCTATTACAAGGAATGTAAACATCCCTTGTAATAGGACTAGTGTGTGACAGGTCCTCTTTATGGAGAGAGGCGGGGTCAATACGGCTGGAAAGCATGGTATTGAAAAAATAAATAAAAGATCTCATGCTTTCAGCTGCAATCATGTTCGTTCACCACAGTGGTGTAGTGTATAGCACTTTGACCTAGCAGCAAAAGAGTCGTTGGTTCGAATCCCGCCCGTGACAGCATCTGCATGGAGTTTGCATGTTCTCCCTGTGCCTGCGTGGGTTTCCTCCCACAATATAAAAACACGCTGTAAATTGGATCCGGTCTAAATAAGCCCTAATATGCAGTAGTATATTTAGGTTTGGTTCTGCCCTAGGCCTGACTACATATCTGCACCTCCTAATAGAAAAATGACCCACCCCTTCCTGTCAAGGTCACACCCTGTTTTTGTATAACCCCGCCCAGTAATTTTCAGGGGACCCACACACTAGTTCTGGGGGGGCACTGGATTCCCTTAACCACTTCCATACCAGGCACTTACGCACCTTCCCGCCCAAGCCAATTTTCAGCTTTCAACACTGTCGCACTTTGAATGGCAATTGCGCGGTCATACAACACTGTACCCAAACAAAATTGGCGTCCTTTTTTCCCCACAAATAGAGCTTTCTTTTGTTGTTATTTGATCACCTCTGGGTTATTTTTTTGTGCGCAACAACTAAAAAAAGACTGCAAATTTTGAAACAAAAAAACGTTTTTATTTTTTAAGGTTAATTTTTTTGTAAATAAGTTTTTCTCTTTCAATTACGGGCACTGATATGGCGGCACTGATGGGCACCGATGAGATGGCACTGATGGACATCGATGAGGTAGTACTGACGGGCACAGATGAGGTGGCATTGATTGGCGGCGCTGCTATGCGGCACTGATGGGCACTCATAGGCGGCACTGATGGGCACTCATGGGCGGCACAGATGGGCGGCACTTATGGGTGGCACTGATGGATACTTATGGGTGGCACAGGTGGGCACTGATAGGTGGGCACTGTGCATGGATGGGCACTGTGGGGTGGCACTGATGGACACTGTGGGGTGGCACTGATTTTCCCAGTCAGTGCCCATTTGTGGGCACTGATTGGCATCTTTTTTCTTATTTTTTAATGCTTTTTGTTTTTTTGTTCTATATTTTTTTTGTTTTTGCACACCCTGGTGGTCCAGTGTGGTGATCCGAGGGGGGGCTGCGCTGATAAACAATCAGCGCGAACGCCCCCTGTCAGGAGAGGCGCCGATCGGCTCTCCTATACTCGCGTCTGTCAGACGCGAGTGAGGAAGAGCCATCGATGGCTCTTCCTGTTTACATCGTGATCAGCCGTGATTGGACACGGCTGATCACGTGGTAAAGAGTCTCCGTCTCCGTGAGAGACTCTTTACCGAGATCGGAGATGCAGGGTGTTAGACTGACACCCCGCATCACCGATCGCCGCGCTGCGTGCCCCCACAGGCGCGTGCGGCATGAAATCCTGCAGGACGTCCTGTCAGGATTGTGTAACCACTTCCCGGACGTAAATCGGCCATAGGCTGGGCGGGAAGTGGTTAATTTGCATAGTTTTTCTCTCACTTCCTGTTTGGCTATGGGGCAGGAAGTGAAGGCAAATCTCCCCAATTGGACACAGATAATACAAAATAAACTGACAGGGCCTATAACCCTCCCTCACTCTATCCAAAATTAAAGAAAATAAAACTTGTTGATTATAGTTCTTGTCAGGGGCGGACTGACCATTGAGTCACTCGGGCACTGCCCGAGGGCCCCATGCCACTAGGGGGCCCCATCCGGGTTGCCAGGCTCAGTAAAACCAGGGACAGTATGTAAAAATCTGTGTTTTTTTTAGATCTGTCCCCGATATGTCCGAAAATGACATGCTTTTAATGTGAATATCCCAAGATTTTAGCTGCCCGCCTCTGCACTACCTCCTGGCGTGGTGGTCATCTGTAAGCCAGAGGGGCCCCATAATCTTCTATTGCCCAGGGGCCCCATGAGTTGTCAGTCCGCCCCTGGTTCTAGTTTAAGCACAAATTTCATAGAGTTTTATTGAGAGCCCTAAGAAAATATAACCATGCCAATAGGCCAGGATAGAGCGTTGCTAATATGTAGGAATGTGTGTGTTAGAGCACCCCACCCAATGTTAACTAAAAAATTATTAATTTGCAAATAAGTATTATCTGCTCATTTTTTTGGGGATGTCTGCACCCCTGATAGTGACAACATTTGTGAGGTGTCTTCACCCTTTCTAATTCATTCACTTCCTGTCACATAGCCAAACAGGAAGTGAGGGTAAAACCTTACTAATATCTTTTCTTGGGGACACAGATCAATCTAAATAGTTTCCCATTATGTAAATTGCACTCTAGCATTTTGCTGTGTACACCCCAAATTATTAGGGATCTTGGACTTTGGGGTCCATTGACTAAAGGCAAATCCACTTTGCACTACAAGTGCAAAGCAAGGAAGAAAGAAAACAAAACAACTTTGCTTCTACAGGATTGGATGTTAAAACCATCAGTGCTTCCTCTCTGATTTTCAGCAACTATGCTTGTACTGCAGAGTGGCTTTGCCTTTACTAAACCCCAAACTAAATAATCATTTTGGGCAGGGATCCTCAAACTACGGCCCTCCAGCTGTTTTAGAACTACACATCCCATGAGGCCTTGTAATGCACTGACATTCACAGACATGACTAGGCATGATGGGAATTGTAGTTCCTGAACAACTGGAGGGCCGTAGTTTGAAGACCCATGATTTGGGGTGTACACAGCAGTGCTGGAGTGCAATTTGCTTAATGGGGACACTAGTTAGATTGACCTGTGTCCCCAAGAAATGACACTGGTAGGGTTTTAACCTCACTTCCTGTTCAGCTGTGTGACAGGAAGTGAAGCCAATTTTAAGAAAAGGGACACAAAGCTCAACACAAAAATAAAAAACACAAAGCAGGGGTTCTAACACTCACTTGGCTTCCCTCAAACACCCACAATTTGAATAGGATTGCCTTGCGCTAGATTTAAGCACAGTGCTGTAAATCAGCACGTCAAGCCTGTCCACCAATAGCAAACCCCCCCCACAGGCCATGTTTGCAGGTTTTCCTTCATCTTGCACATGTGCTTTAAAATACAGTCTGGACAGCAATTCTTGATAAGAGAAATCCACAAAACATGTCCTGTCGGGGGTACTTGAGGGCTGAGGACCACTGCAGAAAAAATAAAATACTTACCAGTTTTTGTCTTTAAAGTCAGGGAGAATAAACATGGCAAACATTTCATGATTACACACCAGGAAAGAAGCTTAGACAAAAATCACACATAATTTGTTAGGCCCTAACCTAGTTCAGCTGCAGCTGTCAACATATGTAGCATGAAAAAGTAACAAAAGACAAACTTAACAATTTTAAAGTAATTTTTATTGGTCAACAAAACAAGGAAAGCAAAAAAGACAAACAAACAAAAATACATTTCAAAATTCTAAACAACCATAGCTTTACACATTTTTCATAAAATAAGGCCACATAGACAAATACATCAAAGTGAACATCATTTAAAAATAAACCAAAACCATTGGCAAAAAGCAACAAACCACATTTGTGTTTAGCAACAGCATTTCTGCCAGCCTGCCCCTTCTGAGGGCAGCTGAGGACTGATCGATCCAAGCTTTTTATAACAGTGCTAGTAATGAAGCAATTGAAATCACATGACCAAATTGCAGTCTCTAGTTTGGGTGAGCTTGTAATTGGGCACACCTGCAATTAACCCAAACCACGCTCTATGAGCATCCAATGAGTGTTTTTCACCTTTTAAAAAGAAAGGATATTTTTTTTCTAAGTGTTTGAGCATGCTCAGTTCATCACACATGTAGGAACCAAGCTGCAATGGAATGAGAGCTTTTTTTTTTTTGTTTCCCCTGATCTGATGCTTTCCAGCCTGAAGGGGAGGTGTTAAAGACAGAAGTAAACACGCACATTTAATAATCTATTTGTGGGAAAAAAAAGGTTGCCAATTTTGTTTGGGAGCCACGTCGCACGACTGCGCAATTGTCAGTTAAAGCGACGCCGTGCCGAATCACAAAAACTTGCCCGGTCATTGACCAGAAATATGGTCCGGGCTCAAGTGGTTAAAAATTAACAAAACACAAAAGTGAGCCCAATTTTTGGGGATAATGTGAAAGATGATGTTACACTGAGTAAATAGATACCTTACATGTCACGCTTTACTATTGGAAACACTCCTGCAATGGGGCCAAAATGAATTCCGTGAATATCCCCATAGGCGACCTTTTATTTTTTTTCCAGGTTACCAGTTTATAGTTACAAAGAAGGTCTAGTGGTAAAAGTATTGCTCTCGCTCTAAGGCACGCGTCAATACCTCACATGTGTGGTTTGAACGATGTTTATATATGTGGGCGGGACTTGCGTAAGTCCCGCCCACATATGTAAAAATTATTTTTACTTTTTGCTATAATAAATATCCCCAAAAATATATATTGTAAAAACTAAAAAAACCCTCAGTTTAGGCCGATACGTATTCTACATCTTTTTGGTTCCAAAAAATCGCAAATAGCGTTTAGTGTTTGGTTTTTGCAAAAGTTATAGCGTCTACAAAATATTTTTTTTTTTTGTTTTAACTAGTTATTGGGGCGATCAGCGATTTTTATCGGTACTGCGACATTATGGCGGACACATCGAACACTTTTTTGGAACCATTGGCATTTTTCTAGCGATCAGTGCTGTAAAAAATGCATTGCTTACTCTAAAAATGCCACTGGCAGGGAAGGGGTTAACACTAGGTGCGAGGGAGGGGTTAAATATGTTCCCTGGGTGTGTTCTAACTGTAGGGGGGGTGGGACTGACATGTGTAAATGACAGATCGCTGTTCATGAAGGGGAACTCCAGACCCCCCCCAAAAAAATAAGGTGGGTTCCCTCCAGGTGCATACCAGGCTCTTAGGCTTGGTCTGGAACATAAGGGGTTAAACCCGCGCAAAAAAAAATAGCGTGGGGTCCCCCCCAAGATCCAAACCAAGCCATTATCCCAGGCACGCAGTCTGGTCAGACAGGAATGGGGGTGGGGACGAGCGAGCGCCCCCTCCCTCCTGAGCCATACCAGACCACATGCCCTCAACATGGGGGAGTGTGTGCTGTGGGGGAGGGGGGCACTGCCCCCCCACCCCAAAGCACTCTTGTCCCCATGTCGATAGGGACAAGAGCCTCTTCCCGACAACCCTAGCCGTTGGTTGTCGGGGTATGCGGGCGGAGGGCTTATCAGAATCTGAGAGACCCTTTAATAAAGGGGTCCCCAGATTCCGGCCCCCCACCCTATGTGAATGAGTATGGGGGTACATTGTACCCCTACCCATTCACCTGGGGGAAAAAAATAATACACCACACATGAATAAATTAATTTATTAGTCAGCCGGGGGTCTTCTGCCGGGGCCCCCCACCACCACCCCATTAGGCCCCGGGCTTTGCCATCTTCTGCCGGAACCCCCTTCACCAGTGAGGCTCCTGCCTTTGGGGGAGGGTCCCGGGCTACTACGACGGTTTCTGCGGGGGGGGGGTGCACTGGCACCCCTCCCCCGTCTTCAGCGACGTAATTCACCGGGACCCCCTTCACCAGGGAGGCTCCTGCCTTTGGGGGAGGGTCCCGGGCTTCCACGACGGTTTCTGCGGGGGGGGTGCACTGGCACCCCACCCCCGTCTTCAGCGACGTAATTCACCGGGACCCCCTTCACCAGGGAGGCTCCTGCCTTTGGGGGAGGGTCCCGGGCTTCCACGACGGTTTCTGCGGGGGGGGTGCACTGGCACCCCACCCCCGTCTTCAGCGACGTAATTCACCGGGACCCCCTTCACCAGGGAGGCTCCTGCCTTTGGGGGAGGGTCCCGGGCTTCCACGACGGTTTCTGCGGGGGGGGGTGCACTGGCACCCCACCCCCGTCTTCAGCGACGTAATTCACCGGGACCCCCTTCACCAGGGAGGCTCCTGCCTTTGGGGGAGGGTCCCGGGCTTCCACGACGGTTTCTGCGGGGGGGGTGCACTGGCACCCCACCCCCGTCTTCAGCGACGTAATTCACCGGGACCCCCTTCACCAGGGAGGCTCCTGCCTTTGGGGGAGGGTCCCGGGCTTGTACGGTGTCTTCCGCCGGAGGGCGCCACTCTCCGGGCTTCTGCGATGCCTTCCGCTTCTGCCTGTCTCCTCCGCGGAGCACAGGGCTTGTCTCCGCTGTCTTCTCCCTTCTCTTCCATTCGATGTTGACACGACGAGGTCCGGCGCTGGAATGCCGTCTGAGCAGTGGGCATGGACTTATATAGGGCAATGCCACCATGTGACCTCAACCCATGTGACATCACATTCCCATCATGCCCAGGGAATGTGATGTCACATGGGTTGAGGTCACATGGTGGCATTGCCCTATATAAGTCCATGCCCGCCGCTGACACGGCATGTCAGCGCGGAACCTCGTCGTGTCAACATCCAATGGAAGAGAAGGGAGAGGACAGCGCAGACAAGCCCTGTGCTCCCGGAGGAGACAGGCAGAAGAAGGAAGAGAGAAGAAAGAAGACGGAAGAAAGCCCTGGCTCCGCGGGGGAGCCAGGCAGAAGAGGGAGCAGAGAAAAGACCGGGGAGTTGGCGCACCCCCGGCAGAAGACCAGGAAGACCGGAACCCTGGCGGAAGGCACCGGAAAGACCGGGGGATAGGCGCCATCCCCCGGCAGAAGACCCCGAAGTCCGGATGCCCCTCCCTAATGAAAAAGAGCTTAAATGGGGTGGGGGCATCCGGCGGAAGGCTCCGGAGAGGACCGAGGGATGGCGCCCTCCCCCGGCAGAAATCACCGAAGCCCAGGGTCCCGGCGGAAGATCGGGAGAGAAGAAACCCCCCCTTCTAAGAGAGCTAAAGAAGAAAGGGGGGGCTCTGGAGCAGATTAATAAAATATTTTATTCTGTGTGGTGTGTTTTTTTTACTTTACATTTCCCCCATGTGAATGGGTAGAGGTACGATGTACCCCATACTCATTCACATAGGGTGGGGGGCCGGCATCTGGGGGCCCCCTTATTAAAGGGAGCTCGCAGATTCCGATTAGCCCCGCCCGCATACCCCGACAACCAATGGCAAGGGTTGTCGGGAAGAGGCTCTTGTCCCTATCGACATGGGGGCAAGAGTGCTGTGGGGTGGGGGGGCAGTGCCCCCCTCCCCCACAGCACACACTCCCCCATGTTGAGGGCATGCGGTCTGGTACGGCTCAGGAGGGGGGGGGGCCGCTCGCTCGTCCCCTCCCCCATTCCTGTCCGGGCCAGACTGCATGCTTGGGATGAGGGCTTGGTTTGGATCTGGGGGGGACCCCAGCGCCGAATCGGCGCGGGTTTAACCCCTCACGTTCCGGACCAAGCCTAAGAGCCTAATGTAGCCCTGAAGGGGGACCCGCGCCGATTTCAAGTTTGAAATTTGGCGCCGAGTTCCCTTTCAGGGCTGAAAACAGCTCGGAGATTCCCGTGCGCCGCGTCACGCAGCGCAATCACGGGTACGCCGCTTGGTATTTACCAAGATTTTCACGGCGTACTGACAAGGCGCACGGGAATCCCTGACTTTTCTCTCTGCGCATGCCCAGTATGCAAATTAACCTCCCGAGGTTCAGGCGCACTGTGCAAGCGTACGGGGATCTGTTTTCAAAAAACACTTTCCCTTTCAATTCGGCCCGCCAAACACTTCAAAACACATGTCACTTCACTTCCCCTGCATCCCCCCACCTCCCCCCCTAATAAACTCCCGCCCAAACCCCCGCAATTTACAGTTTAATGTGCCGTGCGCCAGGTCTGTACTGGTGCACAATGCACCCTCTCCTGGGCGCACGGAGCACATTAGTAACTAGGGAAATACACTGCACTAGCAGCGTATTTCTTTAGTAAATGGCCAAACGGCTGCTACTCCTGCTTTTACTCCATGAGTCATGGAGTAAAGGCTTGGTAAATCAGCCCCTATATTCTCCAGGTGCCAAGAAACTTAACTAATAATCAACTATGGGCTTTTAAGGTGCCTAATAGCAGTAGTGGCCCACTCATTAGGGGCGCAGGGGCGCCAAACCCCTAATCCATGCACCCGACCCCTAATCTAATTTTTTTTTAAGCACATGATTAGAAACTGAGGCTCTAATTGGCTTCAAAAAGGGTGGGCTCGGGGCACAGAGAACTGCACCCTGAGCCTACCCAGTTGTGTGACATTAGCAAACTAATATTCGCTAATGTCTTCCTGCTTCTCCTCCCGGCCAATCAGGAAGCAGGTCCATCGGGGGTCCAATTGTTTAAACAGCCAATTGACAAACGGTCAGATTTTCTGACAAAACCCTGCCATCACACAATTCCCATCGGAAAATCCGATCGTGTGTACGAGGCATTAGTCTGTGGTAGAAGAGGGATTGGGTGTCAGCATGTTTTTGTACGATGGAGAGCAAATTAAGTCTATTGATGGAAACCATATACTGTAGTGCAGAACTGCTCTTCTCGGTTGTGAAGAGACATAGGCCCCGTACACACGACCGAGGAACTCGTCGTGCCAAACACATCGAGTTCCTCGGCGAGTTCAGTGTGGAAGCCGCCGAGGAGCTCGGCGGGCCGCCTTTCTTCATTGAACAACGAGGAAAAAGAGAACATGTTCTCTTTTCGGCCCGACGAGTTCCTCGACGGGTTCCTCGCTGAAAAGTGTACACACGACCGAGTTTCTCGGCAGAATCCAGCTCTGACCGAGTTTCTGGCTGAATTCTGCCGAGAAACTCGGTCGTGTGTACGGGGCCATCGACAGATCCTTCATTGTTAAAAAACAGCTGGTGGTTAAACTTTGTGCCCTCTGTGCCCAAGACTATACCAAGTCACCTGTTCTCCTCCATCTGCACACAGTTGGCATAGTGCGTCCAACCATTATGGTAGTGGGTCCACCATTATGCAGTCATGCATAATACCTACCTTATGAGCTCAGACACAGCTGCATCTATTGCAAATACAGATGTTTCTTTACATATTATATACCTTCTCTGTGTATAAACGTGTTATTATACCTGTATTAATAGAAAATAGCAATCTTTTAGATGACTCATTTTATTGCCTATCTGATCTGGTTTAATGTGTGTTCTAGTAAATTGCTACATGCTTTTCTTTCATATATTTCAGTCTTTAGTTACTTGAAATGAAGCTATCTGTCATTTAATAGGCTTTTTCTCCAACGTCTTTCAAACATTCCCAGTTATTACATCTTTGTTATTGTGAATTATTATTACCCCAGCATATACTGAGATCATTTGAATCCAATCTCATCTACATTCATACTGGGAACAATTTTCTGTGCAATTCTTTTACAACGTTCCATTTATCCTTTACTGTGTCATTACTACAGTGATCGCTTCTGATACCTTTTCACTTGACATTGTCTTCATTGCTTGTCGCATCTCTTTTATCGTACAGCAGGGAATACTTTTTGCTTTCTGTCAATTGAGTTACTTGATTTTATGTAAGATTGCTATGTGCCATGAGCACTGACATGTATCCTAACAAAAATCTTTTTTTCCTCTGTGCCATGAAAAACACATTGATACACAATAAGGACCCCTTGACTCTTCTTATCCACCTACTTCTATTTACTGTAATGTCAAAATGAACATTTGATCGTCAAAGCGTGCTTTATACCTGCTATTATTGTTTCATTATTTCCTCTGAATGGGTATGTTGTATCATTTTTATGCTCTGTCAAGAATAGTTTTTTTATTCTTTTAGTGATCCATGCATTTGGCCTTTCATTCAATTTTGTAAAGCCATGTGCAAACTGCTGGTGCTATATAAATCTTGTATGATAAAAATAACATTGTATGAACTTGGATTAAATGCATCAGTGCAAGAGTAACATATATTATTTACAACTTCTTATCCCAGTCAATTATTTTATGAAAGTAGTAGTTAAAACAATAACATGCACATAAAATTGTATCTGGAATTTTTAGCAGTGGTGTGGCCCTTCAATTTACAGTTTTGTTTTACAGGGAGGTCTTTACTTTGGCCTTTGCGATTGAAGACAGATCACATTAAATGGATCCTTAGGAATAAAGAAACCCTCTAAAAGATCATTGACCTGGTCTTGTTCCAAAATACTAACCCTTATGCCTCGTACACACGACCGTTTTTCTTGGCAGGAAAAAAACAATGTTTTTCCCGACGGGATTCCTCTCAAGCCTGCCTTGCATACACATGTTTAGGCCAAATACTGCCCGCCTAAAGCACAGTGATGTACACCACATACGACGGGACTATAAAGGGGAAGTCCCACCGAAATGGCCTCAGACGACGTCTAGTGACGAAATACGTAAGGCGGAGCTACGCAAATTACGTCATTACGCCGGAAGGTCCCGAGAGCAGTGTTTGGAATGCAAGGTGGAGCGCACGCCACGATCCCCATGCTCCGGACCGTAGTAACTGTATAGCTGCTAAACTTTTTTACCTGCTGTTGCGGTTGCATAGCACCACTGGGTTTTTTATGTGTGTGTTTTTTTTTTTTTTTTAATAAAACCTATCATTTATATGGATTACACTATGGGAGCCTTTTTTTCTCCACATATGTGAGGGATGCCTATCTGCCTTTGCCATTGGACCTGTGTGCTGACTACCTGCATTAGTGCTTGAGTGTTCATTTCCTCTTGGACACAAAGTCCCCCTGTGTGGAGATGCCTGAGCTATATCTGATGTGCCTTATACCCCTGTAGGGGATCTAGGATCTGGTAAGTGGGGACATAAGAGGGGTCACTGAAGTCACTACTTGTCAGCTAAGAGCACCTTTGTCACCTGGAATTACTTTGAAGAAACCTCCTTGATCTGTGTTCTATCTATTGGAATTTAAACCATAATCCGAACTTTATGCTACACAGTTGCAGGTTATATTAATTATATGTGTGCTGGATTATTGACACACATTATCATTGCACTGGACACTTTATTACTTATATGTATATTTTTAAAAATGTTATACATACTTTTTTGATGCACTGTAATGGTCGATAGACTTTATTCACTACTGGTCACTGATTCACTTTCATGTGATGGACTTCATTCACCATATTGATGGTTATTAGCCTTTCCAGTGTATATTCGTATATGCATTTGTGATTGGTTTCATATGAACAGTATTTGTGCT
Source organism: Rana temporaria (assembly GCF_905171775.1). Lineage (NCBI taxonomy): Eukaryota > Metazoa > Chordata > Amphibia > Anura > Ranidae > Rana > Rana temporaria. Next base: position 62,998,823 of record NC_053491.1, on the reverse strand, counting down.
GTGACTCACACACCCAGACTTCACATTTATTAGCCTTATCAATAAGCTTTGTTGCACCTCTGGTAACTTATGAGGAGTCACATAATATTGATGTTTATTTAGACACTTTAATCACTTAGACCCGATGGGCACTTAGTGGGAGGTAGCGCCACCACCCCTTCTTTATACACCTCCATTCAAACGGCACCACCCTTGGGCTGCTTTTGTTGATCCTTGTGTTAATAAAAGTTTGGTGAGAGACGATTCGCCTCTTCAGTCTTCATGCTTTTCAGTCCGTTACAGCGTGACGAATGTGCTATCTCCATTAGTTTTACCAGAACGAGCTCTCCCATCTCATACTTGATTTTGAGCATGCACGTTTTTTCCCCTCAGGAAAGCATACACACGACCGGTTTTCCCGACGGGAGAAAGTCTGCCGGGAATCCTGGCGGGAAAAAAGAAAAAACATGTTCTCTTTTTTTCCCCGCATTTTTCCTGTCGTGAAAACTGCGATGGAGCATACACATGGCCGGGATTCCCGGACAAAAGCTCTCATGGCAGTTTTCCTGCCGGAAAAAAAACAGTTGTGTGTACGAGGCATTGTAGTTACTGTGAATTAACAATAAACTTAACCCTATAGTAGTCCTAACCCTCATACTAAACCTAATGCTAACCGGAACAATAATTTTAATCTATAGCCCTTACACTTTCTTTTTACTGTGCATTCACACCTGCAAATGCACCCAGCCTTCAATTAAATGTGAGAACCCCAGCGGGAGTTCCCACAATTAGCTGTGAGAGACAGCCTCACTGAAAGCAATGGGAGGCTGCTGACTTTCACAACTTTTTTCTGCCACTCACATCCAATCTCTCATGCAGTGACCACATTCAAGTGATTGACCCTAGATGTAGGCTGCCTGCGTCCAGGGCCAATCACTTGCATGTAATCACTGCATGAAAGATTACATGTGAGTGACTGTGATTAGCTGCAAGAGCTAACAGCCCCCCATTGCTTTCAATGGGGCTCACCCCAGATGATGATCGACTAGATCGAAACGCGTCGGAACTCTGCTGCTGCCATGCGCAACTTTTTATCGATGCCCTTTGTTTTTATCGCAACTGTAAGTGTTTTTAACCGCTATTAAATAACCTTTATTTTACGGTATTACACTATGCGACTTTCTTTTCTTTTATGCACCTTGGACTCAATCTGATTCCTTATGAGCCATCGTTGAGCTGTCGTCATCCCTTCTGCTCTGGCCTAAAGTGATTCCTTCAGGTTATCGTTTCAACTGGACATCCAGATCTGATTGATGGGGTTTCAACTACCCATACAAAGTCTGTATTGACCCTCTAAGCGTTTGCTTATTAGGGTTCAATACCTCTGGTAAGCCTCCCTTCCTGGTGGTGGTTACTCACACATCACAGTTATTCATTTCATCTCACTTTGGTGTTTGAAGTCTTTCAGTATACAAGATCATCCATCCACAGTGCAATTTCTTCACGATTCTATATCATTTGTTAAACACATGGACTTTTCATTTTGATTCTATTGTCATTTGATGTTGATTTATTTATATATTTTTACATTATTTTTGTCATCATTTATTCAGCGCCACTTATTTGTATTTTTCCACATTTGTATCACTTTCTTGTTTCACTAGATTGTTTGTGGCTGCTCACTGCATTGATAGCGCAGATTTATTTTGTTTGTATATCTTGTTATGGCATTAACATATAGTAAAACCTTGGTTTGAGAGTAACTTGGTTTGAGAGCGTTTTGCAAGACAAGCAAAATGTTTTAATAAATGTTGCCTTGATATACAAGCGATGTCTTGATATAAGAGTAGCGTCTTGTCACATCTGAGTATACAAAAGAAGAGAGGAGCCTCTAAGTGTAGTAATATGGTTACATTTAATGAAGGTACAACATTTAGCAACTTATTGCTACACTTAAAGGTGCCTCTCTTCTCTTTTATACCCTGTAAAAAAAATGCTTTGATATACAAGTGCTTTGGATTACAAGCATGTTTCTGGAACAAATTATGCTCGCAAACCAAGGTTTTACTGTACCTTAGTGTATCAACAAAGCCATTGATATTAATGTCAGCTAATATAGTTTTCAACTGCTTTGTTGTTAAACAAAGCCTGGACACTGGCGTGGCTTTGCTTATCAAAAAAGCCATATACCACACTACAATGGGACTTGAAATAGTTTTATTTTAAAGCAATGTTTCATTGCACAAGGGTTTCTCAGTTAGTAGCACTGCCCAATTTTAACTTTGAAGAGGATTTTTTAATTTATTTTTGCTATGCTACATGGTGAAACTAATGGCTAATTTCAAAGATATTTTGGAAAACACAAAAAAGGGGATTTTGCTGCAAAATCTATTTTAGTGAAATTACGGTACTTGAAATATTCCTAGAGATTGGAAAAGGTCTAAAAAAATCTTTTATAGACCAGTTTAGCCAAATAGGCTAAACACATCCATACATTGTTGCCTGCCTTCAAACACTTATTATTCTCATATAGAAAAAAAAAAAACAATCAAAACTGTGTGGTTTTCCTAAGTGAGATCTGTAATTATTTTTTAGCAGGGACACTGTTATGTTGAAAATTGATTATTAAAAATCCCTACTTATTTAAAGAGATTTCCACTCTTTTCTTGAAGTGTCCCTGAGAGTAAGAAAGTAAGAAAGTAATAAAAAAAATCCTCAAATAGAAACATACAGAAGAAAAAAAGTTGCTCATTCCATTAAAAGAAAAAACAAGTTTTGTTTATAGACATTTTAAATATAATTTACAAATATTATTATCACCACTATTATTACAATTATTAAATATTCATGTAGCCCATGTATCAGTCAAATTAATCCTAGATGTTAATTAATCATGTAACTGGTAATTTGTTTGTTCCAAATTCAAAGGAGCTTAAGGCGATTCAAATCTTGTGTGGTTCAGCAGGAACCGGTCAAGATTCAAACTGGTAATGGGCAGGCTGAATACCAAGTTGATCAATCATTTTGGGTACAACACACCTACTGGATATAGCCGCTGCAATAGCCACTAGCAATAATCACAGGCCCGGATTCAGAAAGGAGATACGGCGGCGTATCTCCGGATACGCCGTCGTAACTCTGAGTTGTGTTGTCGTATCTATGCGACTGATTCATAGAATCAGTTACACATAGATTTCCCTAAGATGTCTTGTCTTACATCGTCGTATCTTAGGCTGCATATTTACGCTGGCCGCTAGGTGGCGATTTTGTATATTTACGCGATGAATATGCTTATTAGGTAGATACGCCGATTCAGAAACATACGTCCGCCCGGCGCATTTTTCTACGTCGTTTACGTTAGGCTTTTTCCGGCGTAAAGTTACCCCTGCTATATGAGGGGTATCCTATGTTAAGTATGGACGTCGTTCCCGCGTCGAGTTTTGAAAATTTTACGTTGTTTGCGTAAGTCGTTCGCGAATAGGGCTGTATGTAAGTTACATTCACGTCTAAAGCAATGACGATTTGCAGCGTAATTTCGAGCATGCGCACTGGGATTCTTTCACGAACGGTGCATGCGCCATTCGTAAAAAAATGTAAAATACGCGGGGTCACCATTCATTTAAATAAAACACGCCCACATCATCCCCATTTGAATTAGGCGGGCTTACGCCGGACCACAGACGTTACACCGCCGTAACTTAGGGCGCAAGTTCTTTCTGCATACGGAACTTGCGCCCTATTTTCCGGCGGCGTAACGTATCTGAGATACGTTACGCCCGCCAAAAGATACACCAATGTATCTGAATCTGGGCCACTGTCTTCTCCTGGTGGGGACAGCTTCAAGCACTCTGTAATTATGTCCCCAATGGCATGAAATGCATTCTAGGAAGAGGACTGGAGTCTGGCATAAGTTGTTGTTCTCCATAAACAATAATGGCGCATACACACCATTGGTCATAGCGATGAGAACAGTCTGATGGACTGTTTTCATCGGTTAACCGATAAAGCTGACTGATGGTCAGTCGTGCCCACACACCATCGGTTAAAAAACTGATCGTGTCATAACGCGGTGACGTAAAACACAACGACGTGCTAAAAAAAAGTTCAATGCTTCCAAGCATGCGTTGACTTGATTCTGAGCATGCCTGGATTTTTATCCGATGGACGTGCCTACAAACGATCGTTTTTTTTTCGGTTAGGTATCCATCAGTTAAATTTAAAACAAGATTGCTTTTTTTTAACCTATGGATAAATAACCGATGGGGCCCACACACGATTGGTTTGGTCCGATGAAAACGGTCCATCAGACTTATGGAACTGAAAGAAAAAAAACTACATCCCTTGCCACTTTGCCTGAGCACCCACCACTGGTTATAATGCCGCGTACACACGGTCGTTTTTTGGGATGAAAAAAACCCGACATTTTTAAAAACGTCATTTTTTTTGTTTGTTTACAAACTTTTTTATTTGGTACAAAATGGTGGTACAAAATGTACCACCATTTTGTACCAAATAAAAAAGTTTGTAAACAAAAAAAAAAAACATAAAAAAAAAAAAAAAATTGTAAAAACGTCATTTAAAATGACCGTGTGTGGGGAAAACGTCGTTTTATGTCTTCTGAAAAACGACAAAAAAAAAAAAAATTCGAGCATGCTTCAATTTTTTATGTCTTTTTTCAAAACATCGTTTTTTGTGTCATAAAAAATGACTGTGTGTAGGCTAAAACGACGTTTAAAACAACATTTTTAAACCCGCGCATGCTAAGAAGCAAGTTATGACGTGAGCTTGAATGGAACAGAGTGCCGCCGTACGTGCTGAACGTAACCACGCTTTGCTAGAGCATTTTGAAAAAAATGATGGTGTGTAGGCAACGTCGTTTTTTAAAGTGAAGTTTGAAAAACGTAATTTTTTTTCATGAGAAAAAATGACGTTTTTTTCATCACAAAAAATGACCGTGTGTATGCGGCATTAGAAGCCATAGTCCATCTTTAGCAGTGATGACAAACCTTGGCACCCCCAGATGTTTTGGAACTACATTTCCCATACACTGCAGAGTGCATGAGCATCTGGGGTGCCAAAGTTTACTATCACTGATCTAAAGCAATACCCTAAGGAACATATTGTTACTGGTAATGTTTTAATGCTGTAGTTACTGTTTGTATGATTTGATCATATATGTAGATTAGTAGAAAATGTCCATTTTAAGCCTCCCTCTTATTCTTTCCCAAGACCAAACTCCACCCCACCCCCTCCCCCAAGCCCCAGAGATGGTCCATAAGCCAAAGCTGCATTTTTTTTTAAACAGCTTGCATACAGTACCTATTTACTATTTGTTTAGAGAAAACAATACTGGAAGTGGACTTATATTAAGTACCCTGCACACGTTGCTTGCCTTCAGCTGTCAGGAAAAATGGTACTCTGATGAGTTAGAACACTTCATGGTTGATTTACTGAAGGCAAATAATCTGTGTACTGCAAGTGCAGTTGCTCTAGATCTGACGGGAACATGCAAGGAAAAAAAAAAATCATTTTTGCATGCACACGAGAACTTTCCCTTCATTTTAGAGCTTCCCTCAGATCTAGAGCAACAGCACCAACATCTAGTGCACAGACTATTTGCCTTTAGTAAGTCAACCTCATAGTCTATTACTATGGCTTTCCATGTTAAAATTAGCACTGGTCAATTCCTGTAAAGCTAGCTATAGGTGCATCGAAATGCAACCAGTTCAACAGGACTCCATCAACATTTATCGAAGGGGCCAGCTGGAAAACATTTGTTGATCAGGAGGTTGTATCTACTGATGCTGCAGTCGCTGATCTGTACATTTTGAAAGCAGTGGGCCCCACTGTCTGAATAAAACATTTATGTGTTTGTATAGATGGATGAATCTGTTAGTTTTGTATTGTTCATCCTTCTGTCTTAATTAAGTAAAATAAAAAATCATCAATGCCCAACTTAAGCCCCCCCCCCCCCCCATAGATAAAACCATGGTGTTTCTATGTGAGGGCTTTATGATGGAAGCTGCTGAAAATCTGTTATGCCTGCACATCTGACCCCCCTTGTTTTCTATAGGTGCTCTATTGACTATAGCAAAAACAGAATTATTACAATAATTTACAAATGTGTTTGTGAAATGCAGTATTAAAAGATGAGGCTACTGTCTCTTTCAGCACCCTATTTAACAATGTAGGCACTCATTAATACAGCACAGTATCCAGTGTGTGTTTTTTATTTTATTATTAACTAAATCAAATTTGCTTTGGCTGCTGTCTGTATTTAGAACATTCTCTAGAATCTGACTTCTGAGAGGAAATGATAAATAGATTCAATCATCCCTAATGTGATAGTTCCTATTTGGATAAAATTGATACAACGATACAAAGAACGGCACATAGAGGAGCTAACTAAAGTCATTATGACATCCCAACCATTCATCATTTAGACATAGAATGCCTTGTTTTCACATTCACAAATTTGTATATACAAAGATTTTCTTTTGGTATTCATAAACTGTCAGGAAAAACAGGGAATCATATACGTTATTAGATTATTATTATTATTATACATGATTTATATAGCGCCAACACTCACTCACTCAATACTCACCGCTTTAAAATGTATAGGGGGGGACAATACAATTACTGTACAGTTCAATACAAAAGGTACAGGAGGGCCCTGCTCGTTGAGCTTACATTCTTACATGTATCCAGCACTCCGTCATGCACAGCCACGCCTCCTGGCCCCACATTGGACCACTGTACTGTCTATCATATGAGCAGGGACAGGAGGCGTGGCTGTGAGTGACGGAGCGCCGGGTACACAGGAAGGAGATCACGGATCTATGTAATTCAGTGGCGCTCGCTCCCCCTCTTCCCTCGGAGACATCAGGGATGATCTGATGAAAGGTAAGACTGCAGATGGGCACTGAACAGGCAGGGCATTTTGGTAAATGTATAGGCTGCAGATGGGCACTAATCAGGCTGCACTAAAGCTGCAGATGGACACAGATCTGGCTGCATTTAGGCTGCAGATGGGCACAGATCAGGCTACATTGAGACTGCAGATGGGCACAGATCAGGCTGCATTGATGCTTAGATAACATCATTTTGCTTCAAAGTGGTTTATTAACAAAAAAAAAATAAATCCTCTTAAATTGGGGTGTGTGTTATACACCGATAAATACGGTAGATGGCTCAGATCATGAAAAATGCCATCCAAAAATAACAAAAGATAAAAAATAAAAAAAACACAACTTTTGCTCTGTAGTAATTATCTATAGTCCAGAGATTTTCACTGCAATAATTTTTTCTGCCGCAGAATGTCTAAATGTTTAAAGTCCAAAATCTTTTTACCCACTTCCTCTGAGTCCAGGTTTGGCTTGACCTGCCACCAGTCTGAGACTGGACAGTGAAAGGAAAAGCAGCACTGTGACAATCTCATCTATCTGTCACTCCTCTCTTATCAGCAGGCTTCTTGACAGCCCATGAACTGATTGACTCTTTGTACTGCTTATTCCTCTCAGGCCCCGTACACACGAAAAAGTTTCTCGGCAGAATTCAACCAGAAACTCGATCGGAGCCGTATTCTGCCGAGAAACCCGGCCGTGTGTAAAGCATGTGTAGAACATGTTCTCTATTACCTCGAAAGTCAACGGGGAAACTTGGCTCGCCGAGATCCTCGGCGGCTTAACAAGGAACTCGACGAGCAAAACGATGTGTTTTGCCCGTCCAGTTTCTCGGACGTGTGTACGGGGCCTTACACTTCAGCTCTGCCCTGCAGGAACTATAGGAGGCTAAAACCAGGTCATATGAAGTTATGCACACTGCTTGTATTTAAAAATTCATGCCATGATGTATTAATGAATACAGAGCTGCATTCATCTGTGTTTTTTTTTATATTATATCTGCATCTGCCTAATGTTCAGCTTTCAGTAGGACATGCAAAGAACTGATTTCTTTTATTTGCTTTTTTATTCTTATGTCATTTAATTAAAAACATATTAGAGATGTTTGGAGGATTGTGATTCTGTTTGGAAACAATTATTAGTTTTACTCTGCTCGCAATAGAATTAGCTTAGTAATTTATATACCTACTCTTACTATCATTAGATATACTGTATTAGTTTCATTAGTTCCCCGCAATCCACAAATAATCAGAAGATTGTGCAGGCTTATTTCTACTATTTTTCTACTATTCTATTACGTTTAATAGGGTTGTCAAAACATGGATTAGCTAGAGCCTACATAAGTACTTGATTGAAGGTTATCATTTTTATAAGATGTTGCAAATGGCTCCAACAAGAGACACTTGTATAGATAGGCCTTTAAAATAAAGAAATGATGTGTAACCCCAATAACTATAAACAGTTGAAAGTTGATTGGTTGTTGCTCTTTGCATTGCATTGAATATATCTGATAGGATTTGCCACTTAATAATAGGAAGCATTTGAAGTATAACTACAGGCAAAACTTTTTTTTTAGTTTTGGATAGAATGGAAAGGGATTAAAACAACTCTTTGGTTTTTATGGCTTTCTGTGTCCTCATATGGCGATTCAGCCTCTCTATTTGTCCTGTTTACTATTATCATGGAAGGTTAAAGTAAAAGAAAATCCTACATTTTGAGTTGTCTCAGCAAAATAATACAGTAGAGGGGAAACTAGGACACTGGAGGTCCCCAAAGGATTCCCTTTGTTTGCATGGATTTCCACGCAACCGGTCCGACAGAAGTTGGTTGATCGGCTAGCTTCTGTCGTAGGGGCATGACCCAAAAAAGATCTGACAATCGTCTGGCTTCTGTCGCAGGTGCGTGACCAAAAAAGGTCTTCCGATTGTCTTGCTTCTGTCGCAGAGGCATGATTGAAAAAGGTCTTCCGATCGGCTGGCTTCTGTCGCAGGTTATTGACAGAAAAAGGTCTGCTGATCGACTCCCAATCAACTCTCTCAGCAAATGACTGAGAACACTGAGCAGAGTGTTCTGGCAGGGGGACCTTCCCCCTACCAGAACACAATAGAACAGCAGAGGAGACTGCTGTACTAACCAGGGCTTCTGTTAGAAATCATGGGGCCCCATACAACCTACCTAACAGGCCCCCCCCACTCATCCTGAAACCATTCCCCTGTGTGTCTGCAGCAGCTGCCAGCAGGAGAGGAGAAGAGGGAATCTGTCAGTGCTAAAGTAAAGGGGGAACAGAGGGGGCCCTAACAGCTGGGGGTGGGGACACAAATGCTGGAACCAAGGATGAATTTATTCAATAGGGCAGTACAGCTGACCCTACTGCTTGGCAGGTGCCTGGGATCTCATTTTGAACTGATGGGGCCCAGGTCCAGTACAGAAGGGGCAGCTATACTATCTTATCAGCGGCCCTGGTACTAAAGCTGGGTATTTAGTACAGCAACTCTTCCTGAGTGATCAGTTTGTTTTTTATTCAGCCCTGCTGGGTTGAACGAAGAAAAAACTACTAGTGTGTACTAGGCTTTACACATAATAAATCATCTCAAGAACTATTCCACAATGCTGATATTTCCTTTGTTTCCTGTTTTTCTGGGTAATGAGAACATCATCTTCTAAAAGTACATTTATAGTATAATGGCAACATTAATGGAGAATGATTGAGCAATCGACTATTTCCCATGTCTTTAGGAGTTAATGGTGGGTAAACAAAGGACATGATAAGAACCAACCATCCAGAATTTTTGCAGTTACAGAAAAGTATGATTCTTTGCCCAACCACCACTTGAAGAAAAATATGAACCCAGAGGTGAAAAACTGGAACGGTCTCAGATGTCATGACAATAATAATATTTTGTTGAGGCAGATTTTCTTTTTAAGGCAGATTTTGCTAATCCCTCTCCACTTTATCCAAAATGAAGTACCTTATCCATACTGTCCTATGTATTTATGCTACAAACCCTAAAGTGCTAAACAAACAAAAAAATATTTTAGAAATACAAATTGCCATAATGCATCATTTGTATAAATGTAAGTATACATTTGTGGCACCATCATGGAATATTTGACTCTTGCTTATTCTGAAATACGAATACCCAAGTGATTCATAAAGGAGAATTTATTAATTTTATCACTGTCTTGGGAATATCTTTTTTATAGAGGCTGTGAGAGTGGGACTCATATTGATAGGCAGCAGTGAACAGCTGGAAATCTCAATAGAGTTTCTTTTTTTTCTTTTTTTTTGTTATTGTTGTCATTTTCTAGCAAACTTGCTGAATTTTTTAATAGAAATACAATTATTTGTCAGGTAAAAAAAAAAACTGCAATTCTGCATGATCTAAATTCACTTTTATGCAAATATTACAGGTCAAGGCTGCCATCGGCTTTTTTATGCTATGATTACTTACTTTTTTTTACATTTTCTTACTGATCTGCTATACTGAGAAAGTCAAAGTGACTCCCATTGACGCCACTAGATGTCGCATAATGTATAGGAAGATTTGTGTTAGTATGCTGACTGAGCAACACATTATACAACACCCAGGCTGTGAATGGAAATTCATTCTTTTGTGATGCAGGATGCTTGGTGAACGATCTCTTTACAAGACAGCTTATTTGTAATGTAACTTGGATAAAAAGAAAAAAAAAACATATTAGTTGATGAAGCTTAATTTCTATACATTTTTATAAATTTGTATTATTCTATTAACACATAATTGTGTGGAGAAATAAAATGCTGGCTCTATGCATGTGTCCATTTTGTGTGCATTTCAGAACCTGATTTATTATATGAAATTTGTGAGATATTTATTCCACAGTTATTGTTTTCATGATGAAGCCTTAAAGCCACGCTCCATGAAGTATGGTGATGTGGGCAGGGCGAGAATTCACCATTAAGCACAGTAGGCACATGCCTGTAGATTAGGGGACAAAGAGGCAGCTATATAATTATTAGTGACACTGTTTCTATCAGTAAAAATATTCATATCATATAAGGTTATTTACTCCTTGTCACATACAATATCTCACAAAAGTGAGTACACCCTTCACGTTTTTGTTGTCAAATTTGTTTATTGGGTTTAAAGTAAAGAGAAAACAGTAGATACAATTGGCAATAAAAGATTACAGCAAAAGAAAAATGGTATCATGTAATAAGAGTATTTGAAACATAGAATAATCTAATAAATATGTGTAGATCCTATGAGAAATATTAAAGGAATCATTAAAGCAGGTTAAAGTAAAACCAATCATTTTAGTCTATTACATTTGAACTCATATAAAATATTATAGAATATTATGATATAAACGGAACCAGATATAATTATGATATGAACCAAAGCTATGGAGCAATTGTAATTTTAGCAATGAATCGGTTCAAAATCTAGCCGAAATAGGGGGGAGAAGGATCTTATTCATGTTAATTATTTAAACAATAGCAGCAAAATTAGATATCATATTTACATATTCACATTTACCATTTTATATAATGAGATAGCTCGAGTTATATATTTGAAGAAGTGAGAGATAAAAAGAAAGAAAAAAGGACAGAATGTGGAGTATAAAAAGTGGAAAGTGATGAAAACAATAGCATAGGAAAGGGAGTACAGGATAGAGGAAAGGCTCCGGGATCGTTACATAATAGAGATAGTAATAATATTGATGAACTGTATCCAGAATGTTACTGGATTACAATATCTTACCAAGGTCTCAATAGAGAAACATCTGGGTTAGATGAGATAGTATAGGTCGCCCATGGGTTCCATATTGTTTCATATATGTCTATGGAATCATTGGTTATGGCTTCTGATTTTGAGTGGAGCATGGCTTGGTGTACTCTATTTCTGGTTTCAGAAACTAGAAGCGTAGCTGTTTTCCAAGCTTTGGAGATGGTTTGCTTTGCGGCTGTGGTGATTTGTAGGAACAGTTTAAATTGAGCATAGGAAATACAATCCAGTTTTAAATTTAAGAGTGCGGTAGATGGATCAGGAGTAATGGATTTCTTGAAAACTGCTGAAATCATGAGGAATATTTCTTTCCAGTAATTCTTTGTAACAGGGCACTCCCAGAAAATATGTAAATGTGTTCCCGGATCACCACAGCGGCGAAAACAAAGCAGGGAATAATAGGGATCAAATTTTGCTATTCTAACAGGAACCAAATACCAGTACATGAGAACTTTATAATTTGTTTCACCCTTCACATTTTTGTAAATATTTTATTATATATTTTCATGTGACAACACTGTAGAAATTACACTGTTACAATGTAAAGTAGTGAGTGTACAGCTTGTATAAGTGTGTAAATTTGCTGTCCCCTCAAAATAACTCAACACACAGCCATTAATGTCTAAACCGCTGGCAACAAAAGTGAGTACACCCCTAATGCCGTGTACACACGATCGTTTTTTCTGATGAAAAAAGTCAGACTTTTTTCCCATCGGTGTAAAAAAAAAGAACATGTTTTAAATTTTTTCGATGGAAAAAACAATAGGAAATTCTGATCGTCTGTGTGGAATTCCATCGGCTCATTGTAGTGTTTTACGTCACCACGTTTTGGACGGTCGGAATTCAGTCTGATAGTGTGTAGGCAAGACTGATGAAAGTCAGCTTCATCCAAATTCCGATGAAAAATTCCATCGGATTTTATTCCATCGGAAATCCGATCGTGTGTACGCGGCATAAGGGCACTTTCACTCTGAGGCGTTGGCAGTAAAGGCGCCGCTATTTTTAGCGGCGCTTTACCATCATTTTAGCTGCAGCATCTATTTCAATTGCAATTGATTTCAATGGGCAGGGGTGCTTTAGAAGTGGTGTATACAAAGTGATACATAATTGTGGAAGTGGAAGTGGAAGGAAAATTATAAATGGTTTCAATTTTTTTTACTAATAAATATCTGAAAAGTCAATACTTTGTAGAACCACCTTTCGCTGCAATTACAGCTGCAAGTCTTTTTTGGGGATCTCTCTACCAGCTTTGCACATCTAGAGAGTTTCATTTTTGCAAAATAGCTCAAGTTCTGTCAGATTGGATGAAGAGCGTCTGTAAACAACTTTCAAGTCTTGCCACAGATACTTAATTGGATTTAGGACTGGACCATTCTAACACATGAATATGCTTTGATTTACCCATTCCATTGTAGCTCTGGCTGTATGTTTTGGGTCGTTGTCCTGCTGGAAGGTGAACCTTTGCCCCAGTCTCAAGTCTTTTGCAGACTCTAACAGGTTTTCTTCTAAGATTGCCCTGTATTTGGCTCCATCCATTTTTTCATCAACTCTGACCAGCTTCCCTGTCCCTGCTGAAAAAAAGCATCCCCACAACATGATATTGCCACCACCATGTTTCAGGGTGGAGATGGTGTGTTCAGGGTGATGAGCAGTGTTTGTTTCCCTCACACATAGTGCTTTGCTTTTAGACCAAAAAGTTAAATTTTGGTCTCATCTGACCAGAGCATCTTCTTCCACACGTTTGCTGTGTCCCCCACAGGCCTTTTTGCAAACTGCAAATTGGACATCTTATGGCTTTCTTTCAACAATGTCTTTCTTCTTTCCACTCTTCCATAAAGGGCAGATTTGTGGAGAGCACCACTCAGGCCCCGTACACACATCCGAGAAACTCGACGGGCAAAACACATCGTTTTGCTCGTTGAGTTCCTTGTGAAGCCGCCGAGGATCTCGGCGAGCCAAGTTTCCTCATTGACTAACGAGGAAATAGAGAACATGTTCTCTATTTGGCTCGACGAGTTCCTCGTCGGTTTCCTCGGCCAAAAGTGTACACACGACCGGGTTTCTCGGCAGAATACGGCTTCGATCGAGTTTCTGGCTGAATTCTGCCGAGAAACTCGGTCGTGTGTACAGGGCCTAATAGTTGTCCTGTGGACAGATTCTCCCACCTGTTCAAAAAGAGGGGGGGATAGGGGTGGGACTTTAAATGAGGCATATAAAGATACTACCATAGGCCTCCATCCCTGTAAATAGATCAAAAATGGGGGAGATTTGGACTTTATATGAGATGCGATTTTAGCAATATGCAATTAAATATAAACATGGAAAAAAAAATATGTTACCATGTGGCCAGGCTCAAAGTTGTCAACCAAAAAGCACTAAATCAAATAAATCTGTCTAACTGATGTAAGTAAAAACAGAGGTTTAGTTGCAAGCATTTGCAAATACCTGGGAAGCTGCAGCGCCAGCGACACGGCACTCTGTATAGCTGCAGTCCTAACTATGAATTTAAGGTCTCCTGAAAGGGAGCCCAGGTGTGCTAATCAATAGGCAGAGGACAGGTGATATCCTAAAGCCCGCCCCTACCTTTAGTTGGTGTGGCAAAAGAGAGCACTGAAAAACAAAAGAAAAATAGGAGTGGAGCAAAAACCTTGCCCAACAAACCAAAATACCACCAAACTAGAAGCAGACCAACTCAAACTGGGTCTGCCGGTAAAAAAATTACAATGCATAAATAAACTGATCGGTGGTAAATCTGTGCAGGCACTCCATTCCACTCCTAAATCGCATCTCCATCCCTGAATAATGTTCAAAAAGAGGGGGGATAGGGGTGGGACTTTAAATGAGGCATATAGAGATACTACCATAGGCCTCCATCCCTGTAAATAGATCAAAAATGGGGGAGATTTGGGATTCTCCCACCTGAGCTGTGGATCTCTGCAGCTCCTCCAGAGTTACCATGGGCCTCTTGGCTACTTCTCTGATTAATACTCTTCTTGCCCAGTCTGTCAGTTTAGGTAAACGGCTATGTCTTGGTAGGTTTGCAGTTTTGCCATTCTTTCCATTTTTGGATGATGGATTGAACTGTGCTATCTGAGATGTTCAAAGCTTGGGATATTTTTTATGTCCTAACCCTGCTTTAAACTTCTCCATGGCTTTATCCCTGTTCCTTGGCCTTCATGATGCTTTTTTCCCCCTCACTACAGTTCTCTAACAAACCTCTGAGGGCTTCACAGAACAGCTGTATTTATACTGAGATTAAATTACACACAGGTGGGCTCTATTTACTAAGCAGGTAACTTCTGAAGGCAATTGGTTCCACTAGATTTTAGTTAGGGATATCAGAGTAAAGGGGCTGAATACAAATTCATGGCACACTTTTCAGATATTTATTTGTAAACAGTTTTGAAAACCATTCATCATTTTCCTTTCACTTTACAATTATGTGCCTTTTTGTGTCGGTCTATTATGTAAAATTCCAATAAAATACATTTACGTTTTTGGTTGTAACATGACAAAATGTAAAAAAATGTCAAGGGGTATGAATACTTTTTCAAGGCACTGTACTTCTTGACAGCACAACTTACTGACCCATTCAACTGATTATCCCTCTCTCAGTATGATCTCTGCTGTATATTGACTGATTGCTGCTACCAAGTCAAATTTATTAACAAGACTGATTGGATTTAAAAATATGAATTCAACTATGCATTAACAAATACAGAGCTTCCAACATGTGGGTCTTCTATTTCTGCCTATAGTTCAGCTTTAATAATGCTCCATTACTTTATTTTTATATTGCTGTTGTTTTCTGGACCCTTACGCTTCTTCGTTCATCAGACAAGTATCATAAACATATGAACTCCTCTGTGTACAGTAATAGCTTCCATGAACCCTGTTAGCTTGATTGTAACCGCTGGCCATCTGCAAGTACAGCTCACAGGAGAGGAAACAATACATGCAGAGAACACTAAAGACAGTACCTCTTCATGTGAAGACTTGCACATAACACCAAAATCAATAACATTTGTAGAAATAGAAGCCTCTAAGGAGGAATGTTAAAAGCCTTGGGTTGTTTTTTAAATAGGTTATATATCAAAATAAAAACTATAAGCACAAGAAAATCATCAGTTTTTTAATATTCTGGTATGAAAAGAAGTTATTCTACCTTAAAGAAGTCCTTTTGTGATGAAACCGGTCGGGTTAGGAGCTATTTCCTGCTACCGTGTTTTTTTGGAGAGTGCCGGGATATCTTAAGGCGGCCGCCTATATTGTACACAATTCTGGTTTTACTTGTACTAATGTAAGTGCAAAACTTTATATTAACCGGTTAAGACCCGGACCATTATGCAGGTTAAGGACCTTGCCCCTTTTTGCGATTCGGCACAGCGTCGCTGTTAACTGACAATTGCGCGGTCGTGCAACGTGGCTCCCAAAAAAAATTGCGTCCTTTTTTTCCCACAAATGGAGCATTCTTTTGGTGGTATTTGATCACCTCTGCGGTTTTGCGCTATAAACAAAAATAGAGCGACAATTTTGAAAAAAATTCAATATTTTTTACTTTTTGCTATAATAAATATCCCCAAAAAATATATAATTTTTTTCCCCTCAGTTTAGGCTACCTATGTTTGGTAAAAAAAAAAAATCACAATAAGCATTTATCGATTGGCTTGCGCAAAATTTATAGCGTTTACAAAATAGGGGATAGTTTTATGGCATTTTTATTAATATATTTTTTTTTACTACTAATGGCGGCGATCAGCATTTTTTTTTCATGACTGCTACATTATGACGGACACATCGGACACTTTTGACACATTTTTCGGACCATTGTCATTTTCACAGCGAAAAGTGCTATAAAAATGCACTGATTACTGTGAAAATGACAATGACAGTAAAGGGGTTAACCACTAGGGGCGCTGTAGGGGTTAAGTGTGACCTCATACGTGTTTCTTACTGTAGGGGGCGGGGCTGGACGTGTGATGTCAGTGATAGTCGTCCCCTATATCAGGGAACAGACGATCACTGACACTGCCACAGAGAAGAACGGGGAATGTGTGTATACACTCACCTCTCCGGCGTTCTTCAGCTCCTGTGATCCAATCGCGGGACACTCGCGTCGATAGAGTCCGCGGGTCCCGCGGGCGCGGTCATGGAGCTTTGGACCGGGTCGCGAGTGTGGCGCTGCGCTCGCGACCCTTGGATGGGCTCTTAAAGGGGACGTATATATACGTCCATGTGCCCAGCCGTGCCATTCTGCTGACGTATATAGTCGTGCGGCGGTTCTTAAGTGGTTAAACAAACCTTTTTGGATTTTACACTATCTGTTACATCAAGCCTGTTTCACCTTTCATAATAGAGTCTAGGCTCTCTGGTAAGAGGCTATATTGCCTGCGGTGAGGTGGAGTTTTTTTTTTGCTTTCAACTATTTATCACAGATTTGTATTTTCTACCGTTGGATTTAATAACCCAATATGAGATTTAAGTTTAGCGCATCATTATTTTTTACATGTTGTTTATTGTGATTATATCTCACTTTTGTGGTGCGGCTGAACAATTTACACTGTAATGGTGGTGATTGACATTCTTTTTATGTTTTTACACATACACTGTATTATTCCTTTATTTAAATATAGCCATGGGCCTGGGCATACCCTAATAACCCTGTACGCTGCATATTCCCCCTGCTGCCCGGGCCCCTAATGTCACCCCCCCCCCCCCTTAGCCAATGTGCTCCTGGCTCCCCTCCTCTCCTCTTTTGATAGTTTCTGCAGGGCATATTTCAGAATGGAGGATGGTTGCTACTAGTTTCTAACATCCATATCACCCTGCTCCCAGACCTCCATATGAACAGTCATTTGCTTTGTTTTGTTTTTGTTTATTTGGGGGATGTGTAAAAAAGGAAAAGAAGGGTGCACCGACCTTGCGCATTACCGATGACGACAAGGTTTAATTATAAAAATATACAAAGATCAAGGGCAAGCCAGTAGTATCATACTACCACTTTGGCTCTGAAGAAGAGGGCTTGCCCTCATTAGGCGTAAGCCGTATTATATGTCGTCTGGACTTTCCGGCTGTCTGGTTCCAGTGGAAGGCCTTTAGGAGGCATCTATCCCTTTTGACCGAGTGGTGTATACGCTTGTATTTTAACTTGTTTTGTGAGTAGCCTTGATCTTTGTACATTTTTATAATTAAACCTTGTCATCCGTAATGCGCAAGGTCGTGCGCCCTTCTTTTCCTTTTTTGCATTTCAGTCTCAAGAATACCCATTATTCTGAGGAGGGCAGCAAGAGTTTTGGTCATTCCCTATTCCAACGGAAGACTCTGTTTGTACCACTAAGCGATCGAGCTCCCGAGTGCAGGAGATTGTATGTATTTGGTGGATATAACTTGGTTGGAGAATGGGGATATGGGATGCCCATAAAATAGATCACTTTGCCATCATGTTTACAGAATTGGTTAAATTAATTGAGCTTTTGAAGAACTGATAGACTCTAATATTCACAGTCACTTCCCCTGCATCAACTCCCGCAGACTGTTACTCCCAGGACTTCTCTCCTCCTGCACAAACTTCACTGTGAACTATTAGCCTTTCCACCCCATCATCTTCACTTTACACCAAGGATTACTCTGATAAGTTCTAGATGTTTGCTGACTTGCTGAACTGTTAATAGGCCAGGGGCCTGCAGTACTCCTTCTTGCGGCCTAGTAGTTTAGCAGCTTACATTGGTTGGTGGACTACTGATCCCAGCTAGCCCGACTTGCAAATCCTTTGCCCGCAGGCCACATCAATTTGACACACAACCCCACAGTCTATCCTCTGGCCTTGCACCCAGCTCCTCTGGCATGCCTCTTCCAGTTATCCACTGTGCTTCACTCACCGACCTTCTCCTGCCCTGAATCCATGGTGAAGAACTTAATCGGACATGCGTTCCAATCACTTCTACAGCCCCTCTGTTCCAGGACACCTCTTCGAGACCGTGTAAGGACGAGGCTCCCTCCCAACTCCTCCGCTAAGGCGCACACCCCCCTGCTGTGATATAGCACTCCTTTCTTCATGTCTCCCAGCCAATAACAACCCCTGCAGTGGGCAGGACCTGAGCTTATCAAGGAGGCCTGCTCATTGCCAATTATAGTTGGGGATTGGTCAGGGCTCCTCACATGAGCTCCCTGTCACCCCAGCTCCCAGCCCTGTCCCTCTTCCAGAACATTCTCCCTGGAAGCAGGGGAGGTGCCCAAGAACTGAAGCTCAGGTGGTCACACCCACTGCTACACTAATCACTCCCTGTACCCAGATCTATACACAACAGGCCTATCCTGAAGCATAGGCCTGCCTAAATTTACCTGCCTGGCAGCTACCACACAAAAAATCCTCACCTCTAGCATCTACCTATGGTAAAGGGTGCTACATATAATAAATATATAACAAAAGTAAACAATATGACAAACATCTTAGATGCCTACAGCTGAACTATTACGCCAATGCTTACAGAGCAGGTAAATACTTGGCAAACAGACTGAAAGCAGCACTCATGAAATCTAGAATAGCATACATAACACACCCTACCCTACACCACAAAATATTAAACTCACAAGCCATAGCAAACCAAATTGCAGATTACTATGACCATCACTATACAACTTACACAAAGGGTCAAATCCACAAAGACCCGGCGTAACGGCGAAATTCTAATTTAAGTTACACTGCCTTAAAATTTCTAGCTAAGTGCCCGATCCACAAAGCACTTACCTAGAAATTTCTGGCCGTGTAACTTAAATTCCGCCGGCGCAAGGCGTTCCTCATTTCATGGGGGCGATTCCCATTTAAATGAGGCGCGCTCCCGCGCCAGCCGTACTGCGCATGCTTGTGACGTCATTTTCCCTACGTGCATAGCGCGAAATTACATTACGCCGGGCTTTGTGGATTGCGACGGGTCAATAAAGTTGCGTCGGGCAAAAAAAAAGATACGGCGCGAAAAAAAAAAATTCAAATTCGAAAAAAAACACGTCCCTAGACAGAAGGGTCTGCTTTTACATGGTGTACTAACTTTACACCTTGTAAAAGCAGCCCTTATTTTACACATGCAACTTAATACTTACGGAGAAAAAACGAAGCTGAAAAGCTTTGTGGATCTTCGTAAGTGCTAATTTGCATACCCGAGGCGGCATCTCGACACGAAATGCCCCCAGCGGGGGATGCGGTACTGCATCCTAAGATCCGGCAGTGTAATTCAATTACACATGCCGGATCTTCTCCCTAACTATGGAAAACTGATTCTGTGGATCAGTTCCATAGTTAGGACCAGGGATACGACGGAGTAACAGCAGTTACTCCGTCGTATCTCTTTTGAGGATTTGGCCCAGAGATTCCAATACACCTCAACCAACTGCAGAAAAAAATACACACATTTCTACAGGGATTGAACCTTCCATGTCTCTCAGAACATTAACTAGCTGACTTAAACGCCCAGATACAACCCAAGAAATGTAACTAATCATAAACACGCTACCAAATGGTAAATCACTGGGGCCAATTGGCTTCTCTAATGAATACTTCAAGACATTTAAAACTAACAATTACCATATACATGGAGTAAGAAAGGTATCACCTACTTAGGAATAACACTAACCAATACTACTTATGCACTAGTTAAAGCTAACATAATTCCGCTAATTGACAAACTGGAAACCCAACTAAAAGAAATATCAAAAAGGGATGTATCCTGGTTAGGCCATCAAAATGTTAATCTTACCACAAATCTTATATATTTTCCGTACCCTAGCAATTCATATACTGTACCACTACCTCAAAATCCTGTCAAATATAAGCTGGAAGTACATTTGAGGAGGCAAAACGGCTAGATGTTCCCGCAATAAACTCACCTCTCACAGGAAAATGGGAGGGGCAGGACTAGTGGACCTACATGACTAGCCAAATATTGGTTACACAATACACCACTATGGGTAGACATAGAAAAAGTGAACTCCCCAATGAAAGACCTAACATCACTATTCATGGGAGACATCCGGATACCATGGGACACAAAAAAATCTTTCTCCTCCTATGTAGATTTAACTGATGGCATGGAGACTCCTCCTAAGCCAAACTCACATGGATACATCCTAGAAGCAAAAAATCCAATGTTATCAGTTAAGGGCCTTGTAAAAAATAGACCCCAGCATAAACCCACTGAACAAATAATGATACAGTACCAATTGGTCAAATAATCTGTTGTTCTTATGTTTATGAATAACACATTTTCTCAAATCGCATCCAAGCCCAAGGATTGAAATTCCGTTCAAAATATGGAAATTTTACTCAACACCTAAACAAAACCAAAATATATATTGAATATAGAATATCACTATTTTACAACAACAAACGTGTATTTAAGAAAAATATAGCAATTGAAAAATGAGAGACAGACTTGGGCACCACCTTTTCAAATGACCAATGGCAACATACCTTCAAAGAAACACATAAAGCTTGATACTGTGTCAAGTACTGGGAGCTAATGATCAAAAAGGCAAACAGATGGCACTACACCCCATATAGAATAACAAGCTATTTCCCCAAAAACATTGTCACACTGCTGGAGGGACTGCAGGCAAATAGGAAATCTATTACACATGTTCTGGCATTGCCCAAACGTCAAAAGCCTATGGAAATTCCAACTGATTTCCTCCCTAAAAGGAATATTAACCCCTCCTGAACCAGCACTGTGATACATTTGCCTATATGTCTCAGTTACTGCTCCCTGCTAGCCATATGGGTAGAGGTAGAAAGGAATTTCATGTGTGATTCATTCCTCTGACAGGTTATTGACGTGCTAATGTCCCCTCACTATTTCTAAAGGTTAATTGATCTATTGTGTTGTGTGAAGGAGATCTGTGTTTAAGTGGCTTGTGTTAATTATTCTGATTGCTTCATTGTGGTAATTATCTCTCTATATGCGGGGTCGAGCGGTCTGGTTGATGTATTCAGTACAGCTAGTGCTCAGCGTCACTGATGTCATTGTCTAAAGAAAATGTGTTTTCAGCATCGGCTCCATCGTGTCTGCCTAGTCATCTGTGTGGAAGCCCCAGTGTGAGGGGGGCGGAGATTTGTCATTGTAACAGTTTTGGAAATGACATATAAGCTGTGTGTTATAACATTAAAGTCTGTGTTGTTCAAGCAGTAAGCTTGTCTCATGTGTGGCTTTCTGGGCGATTCCAGGGATATCCCTCCTCATGGAATATTGGGGTGATTTTCGTTATGGGAAGAAGGGAACGTTGACGGGGATATCATACCGATACCGTCACAATTGGTGGCAGCAGTGGGATTTTCCCTTCTATTCCCCTTCACACCCGGATTCCAAGCAGACACTGGAAGAACTACTGGAAGTTCGTGGAAGGATTGCTAGCAACAAAACCAAGCGGGTCAGCATAGCAGAATCAATGGAGCTAGACCAGGAGGATGGGATTGCAGCAACGCCAGCAGTACAAGAGATGGAGACACCAGTGATTCAGGAGGAGGAATCGCCAGCCAACAAGCTAATGAGAGAGAAGCTAGCGTGGTTCGGCCCGAACCCAGCGGCGGATGTGGTGCTGAAAGTGATGGACCTGTTAGTAAACGCAGAACTACAGAAGGATAAACAAATAAGAGACGCAGAACTACAGAAGGATAAACAAATAAGAGACGCAGAGCTACAGTTAAAACTGGCAGCAGTCCAACAAGCAGCCGCACATTCTCCGAACAGTGAGTACAGCACAGCAGACGCAAGGAAGATTCCGTTTAGCGCTTTTAAAGCTTTTGATGAAAAGGACTGTGAGATTGATAACTTCCTGGCGGATTTTGAGCGACAATGTAACCTGCACCGAATAGCTAGAGGAGAGTGGGTTGCAATATTGTCAGGCAAACTGTCAGGCAAAGCTTCTGATGCTTTCCGTACCGTGCCAGATCAGGATATCCATAGCTACGCCCGGGTTAAAGAAGCGCTCCTGGCTCGTTATGCAGTAACCCCAGAGTCCCACCGACAGAAGTTCAGGGACTCACGCAAAACCACGAAAGACTCTTATGCGGAATGGGCATGCCAGTTGTCCCGGTCGGCCTCTAACTGGGCTAACAGCAGCCAGGCCACCACCGCAGAGGAGATTTTGCAACTAATGCTCCTGGAGCAATTTTACAATCACATCCAGACGGACGTCAAAGACTGGGTGAGAGATCGCAGGCCCATGACTCTACCAGAGGCCGCTAAGTTGGCGGATGAATATGCAGATACTCGCAAGACGAACCAGGTCACACCACAGGAACAACCTCCACCACAAACGGTGCCCTCACACCCACCAACCGCTAGATACCAACCTCCTAACAGACCGATGACATCTAGCCCTCGCTATCCACGCCAGGAGGGCAACGAACAACGCTGCTTCCGGTGCAAACAGCTGGGTCACTTCAAGCAGAATTGCCCCATGAATGACAACACCAGGTCAAATTGGTCTCAACCTGGGTACCGCCCACCAGCAGCAGCCCATTGTGTAGACTCGGCTTGGGATCCCCAGGAGCTGGGTCAGGAAGAACCATTGGGCACCCCTTACGAAGCCCTCATGGTACAATCTGTTATTACGGACAACAGGGAACACCATTGTCAGCTGGTCATGGGCTCCAGCCCTGAGCCGGAGGGGCCCTGGAGGGAGCTGGGCAGAAAGAGGCACCGCCGGCCACCCTTCAAGAAGAAGAGGTCCTGGAAGCCGTATAACAAGCTGACCTGGGAGGAGAAGAAGCGACTGGAGGAGAGGGAGTCGCAGCGGGCGTCCCAGATGCGTGCCGAGATGTTCGCCAAGGGCCCACCGCTGGCCCCTTACACCACCACCCAGTTCCTGATGATGAAGGACCACATGGAGAGCCTGCAGGACATGAGCAAGCAGGAGCTGATCCGTGAGTACATAGAGCTGGAGGAATGCATAAGCCGCATGGAGGAGGAGAACAACCACCTGAGGTCACAGCAGGCTGACCCCCCCAGGCTCCATGAACTGGAGATGGAGCTGCAGAAGCTCCAAGAGGAGAACCGGCGGCTGCGGAGGGAGTAGGGGGTGGCTGACCTTATGGGGCTCTGATTCCCCCCCCCCCCCCCCGGACTCTGAGCACCAGTGCTACAGCTTTTCAACAAATATAACTTTTTCTTTTTATGAATCTCCTGTGATTGTCACTTCAGAGCCATAACCTGCCCCCTCCCATAGCGGGACACCTAGACGGCGGCGCACAGACCCATTCGCTGTCTTCACACTGACTTCTGGTGACTTTGCAGATCGCACAAAGACTTGGGGACTGACCGGCGTGTGATCTGACGACCCGGTGACATACCTGAGTCTGAAGCAGTTGCCAAGGGAGGTCAGTCATGCCAAACGGAGTTAACCTCGGACTAAAAGCTCTGAACCCGTCAACCCTACTGGACCAGGGAAGGTCCAACCGGGTTTGCCGGAGCAGGGAGTAAAAGGGGGGCCATTGTGATACATTTGCCTATATGTCTCAGTTACTGCTCCCTGCTAGCCATATGGGTAGAGGTAGAAAGGAATTTCATGTGTGATTCATTCCTCTGACAGGTTATTGACGTGCTAATGTCCCCTCACTATTTCTAAAGGTTAATTGATCTATTGTGTTGTGTGAAGGAGATCTGTGTTTAAGTGGCTTGTGTTAATTATTCTGATTGCTTCATTGTGATAATTATCTCTCTATATGCGGGGTCGAGCGGTCTGGTTGATGTATTCAGTACAGCTAGTGCTCAGCGTCACTGATGTCATTGTCTAAAGAAAATGTGTTTTCAGCATCGGCTCCATCGTGTCTGCCTAGTCATCTGTGTGGAAGCCCCAGTGTGAGGGGGGCGGAGATTTGTCATTGTAACAGTTTTGGAAATGACATATAAGCTGTGTGTTATAACATTAAAGTCTGTGTTGTTCAAGCAGTAAGCTTGTCTCATGTGTGGCTTTCTGGGCGATTCCAGGGATATCCCTCCTTGTGGAATATTGGGGTGATTTTCGTTATGGGAAGAAGGGAACGTTGACAGGGATATCATACCGATACCGTCACAAGCACCAACTATCCTTCACTTGGGCATAGAGAACTTCCCACAGAACTTCAGGCCAGTTATTACACACATTCTATTAGAAACACGCATACTGATGCTTTGTAACTGGAAAAACAATAACACTATAAATGTATCAGATGTTAAGAGAGCAGTCCACAGAAACTACACGTTCGAGCGTTTAATCGCAATCAACTCTATGCACTGTGACAGATTTGACAAATATTGGTCTATATGGCCAAAAAACAACAATACCACGTAAAGATTCCTTGACATGTGCAACCTCACGCGATTTAGCTTTGTTCTATTGATTAATTAATGATTTGTTATTATTAACCAATCAAAAGTTCTTGTACAGATGTGTACTGTTTATATCGCACTGTCTTGTCTTATTTGTAACCTGTTAATATTTGAAATATTCAATAAAAATTATTGAAATAATGAAAAATATAAAAAAAAGTAAAAATAAAAAACTACTGACACCATCCACTACACTAGTGAAACCAATCTCTGCCCTACCGACACCATCCACTGCTCTACTGACACCATCCCATTCTCTACTGGTGAAGTCCACTGCCCTACCGACACCATCCACTGCTATACTGACACATCCCTGTCCCTACTGGTGAAGTCCACTGCCCTACCGGCACCATCCACTGCTCTACTGACACTATCTTCTTCCCTACTGGTAAAGTCCACTGCCCTTCCGATACTATCCACTGCTCTACTAAGACCAACAACGGCCCTACGTGCTCAAATGCCCAATGTGTCTATATATATATATATATATATATATATATATATATATATATATATATATATGAGTTTCTGCACTTTTTTTTATATGTCATAGAGTTCAAAATAAGTGTGGAAACTTATCGAAGAAAAAATCTCTCTCTCTCTCTCTCATCTGTGTTTGAGCTTTGGGGTGCACACCATAATGCAATAAGCTTCACACACCTATGAGCATAGCAAAATGTGACCCAAGAGTACTTGGGACTAGTACGGTGTGATAAAGAAGTACAGTACTGAGTAATTAGCACAATGTGATATAGACATACTAAGTTATTAGCAAAATGTGACTCTAGGTAATTAGCACAATTGACCTTGTGAGCACCACTCAACATGTTTGGTTTATAGCTTCTCCTTTGATTTTTTCCATATTGTAAATAAACAAATAAGAGAGGATTGTCTTGGTTATGGTTTTGTGGAATTGAACAAGGATGATAATTTATATAGCGAATCTCTCTGCCCAAACCTGTGAAACATAAAAGGAGCCTGTGGATGGTTTAATACACTTGTGGCCAGTGGTCACTTAAAAGTGAAACATCAGTGTTAAATGGGAATTACATACTCAGAGTTGTTCTTGTTGTCCCCTCTATAGTAATGGGTATTTGACATTTTAATAGTATGAGCATTTTATACCTGTGAGAAACAATGTGACTTACATCAACTGTTCGGGTTATTACAATATTCAGAGTTCAGATTGTTAACATTTGTTGCAGCCTACACCAGCTGTAGTCATTACCACAGAATGAAACATTTTATTTACTGTTAGTAAATTATTGTTTAAATCAATATTTGCATAAATTTCTAAATAAAACTGTTGGGTTGTCCACCCATTTAGTGACAGAAATAGAGGGTATGCTCATCTTGTCAGATACAATGTATTTCTTACAACAATAAATGATAGTGAGCGATTTTATAAATGCAGCACAACCGGCAAATAAAAGTACAGCAAACAAAACTTAAGACTTAACACTATTCTTAGCCGATTATTATCTTTAGGCAACAAGAAAAGCTGCCAAGACAAAGAGCTGTAAGCTATTTATACTTTCAAATAAAAACCTTGAAAAGAAAGTTAATTCTAGTTTTCTTTTATTTCGCTTTTATTTTCCCCTAAAAACCACCTATTATTTGCACATGTTAGATAGATAACTATAGTGCGCATTTCTTTAATAGCAGTATGAGAAACATAATGGGACTAAATGTCATCAATATAACACATTTCATTACATTTTAAAAAACACATTTTATTTACTGATGGTTTCAACGCAAGCCATTTTTTTTTACTATATAAAGGGATCATTATAACCGTTAATGTTATAAAATGTCCTAAGTGCTGTATTCATGTGCACGTTCAGAAAGACAACATTTTTGATAAATAATATTATTATTATTATTACTTTTATTATTGTTAAAATAATAATAATAAAATAAAAATAATAATAATAATAATAATAATAATAATAATAATAATAATATTAATACTAATAATAATAATAATAATAATAATAATAATAGTAACAACAGTGCTAATAATAATGATAATAATAATAATCATTATCATTATTTTTTGATTATACACACGTGACAGTAATACAAAATATAAGGGCAGTCCATTTTTACTGCTTATCCACTTCAGCTCCGGAAGGTTTTACCCCCTTCCTAACCAGGCCATTTTTTGCAATACGGCACTGCATTATTTTAACTAACAATTAAAGGCGTGCGACGTTGTACCTAAATAAAATTTATGTTATCAATTTAGGCCAATTTGTATTCTGCTACCTATTTTTGGTAAAAATGTATTTATGAATTTTTTTTTTTTTACTAGTAATGGCAACAGGACTGCAACATTGCGGTGGACAAATCTGTCACTAAGTGACACTTTTTGGGAACCAGTGACACCTATACAGTGCTTAAAAAAAGCGCTTCATAGTTACAAGCACATGCACAGTGAAATATTTCAGCAACCATAAAGGGACTGTTTTTTTTGTGTGGTTTATGTGACACATATGGGATTTTATCTGTAACCGCTTGCCAACCAGCGATGTACTGGTACGTCGCTGGACTTTAAGCAGTTATACCGGGATGATGCCTGTAGTTACAGACATCACCCCAGTACTGTTTTTGAAACCGACGGACGCTCTCTTGTTAAAGCAATCCAAGCAGCTGACTACCTGCTGCATTGCTTTTATAAGCAGAAGGAGGGGAATTACACATTTAGGGGCAGATCCACATAGCGCGGTGCAATCCTCCGTCCGGCGTAGCGTATCTCTGTTACGCCACGCCGCCGTAACTTACGTTTTTTTTTGTATCCTGAAAGAATTTCCGCCGTAAGTTACGGCGGCGTAGCGTAACTTAGGCGGCGTAAGGGCGCGCAATTCAAATATATGTGATGGGGGCGTGTTTTATGTAAATATGTCTTGACCCAACGAAAATTACGTTTTTTTTCAACTGCGCATGCGCCGTCCGTGGGGGTATCCCAGTGCGCATGCTCGAAATTAAACCGGAACAAGCCAACGTTCCGGTTGTTCGTCCGGTTGACGTCATTCTACGCAAAGCCCTATTCGTGAACGACTTACGCAAACGATGTAACATTTTCAAAATTTGACGCGGGAACGATGGCCATACTTAACATAGGATACGCCTCATATAGCGTATACTATGTTACGTTCGTGGATCGCCGTATCTAGCTAATTGCATACTCAAGGATGAATTTGACGGAAACGCCACCTAGCGGCCAGCGTAAATATGCACCTACGATCTGACGGCGTACGAAGACGTACGCCTGTCTGATCGATCCCTCATTCAGTCCTATCTTGTTTTGTGTATACAAAACAAAGATACGACGGGGGAACTTTGAAATTACACGGCGTATCCATAGATACGCTGGCGTAATTCTTTTGTGGATCTGCCCCTTAGTTTCCCGACTACCTATCAGATTTTTGAAGGCCTAAGGCCCCGTACACACGAGGGGATCTCCGCTGGAAACGGTCCGCCGGACCATTTCCAGCGGAGATTCCTCCTCCGGATTTGGATCCGATGACTTGTACTCACCATCGGATCAAAATCTGCGCGGAATTCATCCGCGGTGACGTGTTGCGCCGTCGCCGCGATGATGTGCGCAACGCCGGAATGTAAGTACTTCCACGCATGCATCGAATCATTACGATGCATGCGAGGAAGGGGAGCGGACGGATTGATCCGGTGAGTCTGTACAGACCACCGGATCAATCCGCTGGACCCGATTCAAGCGAATACATTTCTTAGCATGCTTAGAAATTTATATCCGCTTGAAATGGATCGGGCCGAGGAATCTCCGCGGATAAATATCCGCTAGGCCGTACAGACGACTGGATTTATCCGCTGGAACTTATCCGCGGATCAATTCCAGCGGATAGATCCGGTGGTGTGTACGAGGCCTTAGAGCACCAGACCAATTTGTAAAGCAAACACCCTAATGTATATTCTATGAGGCATAATGAGTCTTTTGAACATGTCATGTTTTTGCACAAGTTTATGAAAAATGTGGGAAAAAAAATGAAAACTTTTTTTTTTACACAAAGTTATCAATTCTTTAAATATTTCTAACACATATTATGTACATACCAAGAATGACACTCTAAAGTACATTCTTCTACTACTTCTCCTGAGCATGGCGATACCACATGTGTGAGACTTTTCCACAGTCTGGCCACATATATAGGCCTGACATCCAAGCAGCACCTTCAGGCTTCTGTCACAGCAAAATCGCAGATCGCGATACATGGAAATTTGTTTGTTTGGTGGTTTGGCTGGACTACGGAGGCACGGAAACATCGCCCTGATATGCTGCCGCTGCACCAACGTGATGTGATGTATTGCCTTTGAATTTTTTATATATTGTAAGTGCAATTTTAAAGGAGAGAGGTTTTAAATAAAAAGTTTAGACGGTATTATTACACAATATTACACAATTGTGGCTTTTTTTTACCTCTATATCTGAGCACCAGTCGCTGGATGCGTTTATCTACCCTTTTGAATCTGAAGAAGTGGAGAGGCATTTTTGAGTTCATACAACGTTGTATATACAGTACCTCTTTGGTAAGAGCAATTACAACAGGGGTGTATTTAGACCCCAAATTATCTTCACGAGTGATGGTTCTGGTGGAAGAGGATGAGCATTTCAAGCTGTTGAGATCTCTTTTGCTTTTCTTTGAACACGGACTCTTGTCTTTACTGTTTCTTGCCTGTTAATGATCTTCACCGTCTTCACTTTTTCAGATATAGTGTTTATTTATTAGAAAAAAAAAAATATATATATATATATATATATATATATATATATGTGTGTTTTTAGGTAGCGCGGCCTTCATATGTAATGTGTTGTTAATGCATTGTATGTTGTATTGCTATACATTTGCCTATCAGTAGATGGGATAAGGTGGCAGCTTTTAATCATCAGTCAGTGTATTTTCATTTATTTTATCTCCTCTCTGCTACAATCGCTTTAATTTTAGGAAGGGCTAGTCTTTTTGTTTACAAAATTCATTAGGCTGAGCAAAGGGTATAAAAAAAGATTAACCTGTAGTTTTAGCAGGCAGGAATACTGTCCCAGCACAGGCAAAGCATTGGTCCAGACAGCCATTAAAATTGTCCAGGCAGCAGGCAGGGATACTGTATGCCAAAGTATTGGTTCTGGAAGAAGGCAATAACATGTTCCATGTACTTCCACCAATCGGTTCGGATCAAGCCACGCTCAGTAAATACCAGGATCAAACTGCCAGGAGTATTGTCACTGCGCATACAAGTGCTGTTGTTACGGTCTAAGAAGTTCCTTTCAGATGGGTATATGATAGGTATACAACCCCCGTTCAAAAATTTGGCTCAGAAACTTAGCTCGTGCTGATGTGTTTCGCTAGAAAACCAGACGCTAGTTTTCTCAGAGCTTTTTATGGATCAGAGTGTGTGCATGAGTGTGAGTTTGAGTGTGTGATGTATGCGCAGCTGCGACCCCCTTTTTTAATATGACAACTTTGTCTTTTTTTAATCCATCTGTGAGGTACACAATTGCTCTGCTTTGTTTTCAATAAATTGTTGTATTTTTTCTACTTAAAGCGTACAGGTTTAGGAGATATTCTTTATACCTACAGGTAAGCCTTATTATAGGCGTACCTGTAGGCAAAAGTCAAAAATGTGGGTTTACAACCACTTTAATAAATCAAACTTAGGGTCAGATTCACGTACAGCCGCGCAATTTTGTGCGGGCGTAACGTTTTTGATTTACGTTACGCCTCCGCAACTTACACGGGCAAGTGATGTATTCTCAAAGCACTTGCTCCGTAAGTTGCGGCCGCGTAGCGTAAATCACCCGGCGGAATTAAAATTCGGCGGGTAGGGGGCGTGTATCATTTAAATTAAGCACGTCCTCGCGCCGAACGAACTGCGCATGCGCCGTCCGTACAATATCCCAGTGTGCATTGCTCCAAATGACGTTGCAAGGACGTCATTGGTTTAGACGTGAACGTAAATGCCGTCCAGACCCATTCACGGACGGTGTACGCAAACGACGTAACTTTTTCAAATTTCGACGCGGGAACGACGGCCATACTTAACATTGGCTGCGCCTCATAGACCATGGGGCAACTTTACGCCTGGAAAAGCCTAACGTAAACGTCGTAACTTTACTGCGTCGGCCGTGCGTACGTTCGTGAATTTGCGTATCTAGCTAATTTGCATACTCGATGCGGAATTCGACAGAAGCGCCGAGTATGGTAGGGGTACAGTGTACCCTATTACCATTTCACACAGGGGGGGTCAGGATCTGGGGGTCCCATTTGTTAAAGGGGTCTTCCAGATTCTGATAAGCTTCCCACCCGCATACCCCCACAACCACCGGGCAAGGGTTGTGGGGATGAGACCCTTGTCCCCATCAACATGAGGACAAGGTGCTTTGGGGGGCACCCCAAAGCACCCTCCCAATGTTGAGGGCATGTGGCCTGGTGCGGTTCAGGAGAGGGGGGGCCGCACTCTGTCCCCCCCTCTTTTCTGCGGCCGGCCAGGTCAACGTGCTCGGATAACGGTCTGGTTATGGATATTTAGGGGGAACCGCACGTCATTTTTTTTTTAAATTGGCGGCGGGGTTCCCCTTAATATCCATACCAGACCTAAAGGGACTGGTTATTGAATTTGCGGGGACCTCCGTGCATTTTTTTTCCCGAACTCCGAACCCAAACTTTTTCCAATTATTCGGGTTCGGGTCCGGGTTTGGGAAAAACCCAAAGTCCGTACCGAACCCGAACTTTACAGTTCGGGTTCGCTCAACTCTAGTCGCTAGGACTGCAGCTCAGGGTTATTCCCTGAGTTGAATGATTGATAAACTACATTTATTGAATCTATAACTATTATAATTTGTACGGTTGATCCAGGCATCCAATATATTTTTTCAGGTCAGGAGGCAGGCAGAGGCATGGCCAGTTCAGGTTGCAGCAGGCTTATAAAGCTTAAGGCCTCAATCAGAAAAGACCTGAGGACAGGGGTAAATCACTTTAAAGACTCTGGCCCCTTTCACACGGGGCGGATCAGTAATGATTCGCCCCGTGAACCTCCGCTTGCTCAGCGGGGATCACTCTGTTGATCCCCGCTGAGCCGGCAGATGACAGGGCGGTCCCCACACACTGTGCAAGGACCGCCCTGTCTTTTCTCCACTCTCCCCTATGGGGGGGATCGGATGAACACGGACCGTCTGTCCGTGTTCACCCGATCCGATCCACAGACGAATGGAAAAAGTAGGTTTTTCCTTCGTCACACTTTGGTGGATCGGAGCGGGTCGGATGTCAGCGGGCATGTAACCGCTGACATCCGTGGCTCCATAGAGGAGCACGGAGCGCCCGTTCAGGTCTGCCTAAAAAACTGGCAGGTGGACCTGGACGGTCCGCCCGTGTGAAAGAGCCCTCTGAGTCTCCAGACCCTAATTCAAGGAAACAAAAACCCGGAGAAAGACAAAAAAGTTTTCTCCACTTGGAAAATCTATGCTGTGCTGTCTTATATCCCACTAATACAGTGGTAGGGAAAACAATTAGTTCAGTTTGAGGTCAATTCACGTGGAAGGCAGAAACTTTGTTAGCAGAGGCAAAGTCGATAAACTGTCCTGGTCATACACAGAAATAGATGGCGGAATCAGGAAAAATATCTTCATTGCACATATACTTCACTAATAGTGTAGTGTACATCACGATATGGTATTGTACTTTCTGATTTCAGCGAGGTTGCCATGGGTGGAAACATTGTTTCTCTTATTAAAAATACTCAATTTTTTGAACCCAGTTATATTGTGTATTACTTTTTACATACCAAAAACTCTATGTACAAATGTTAGTATGATTGTACATCTGTTAACTTTTTGAATACAAATAAAACTGTATTGTTCCAAAAATAAAAACGAATAGTGTAGTGAAGTGTGATAGATCTGATAGCACTCTCCAATACAGAGGCCATACACAACATTTTTTGGGGAGTTTGCGGCCTGTTTGGGTAAGAGGGAGGATATTGGGGAAGTGCCTTTCATGAAGTCTGGCTAATGTATCAAAGCAAATTTGTTCAGGGGCATGGGCAGGTGGATAGAGAAGAGCTGTAATAATGTGCTCTTGAAATCATTGCCCTGTTTACAATTAAGTGCCACCAGTGCCAGCAACGATTGCCTACCACTGCCAGCAATCAGTGCCCATAATTGCCACCAATCTGTGCCCAAAAGTGCCAGTAAACAATGCCCAAAGGTGCCAGCAATCAGTGCCCACAAGTGATGCCAGTCAGTGCTGGCTGTTAGTGTTGCCCATCAATATCCATCACTGCTGCCCATCAATGCTCATCACTGCTGTCCATCAATGCCACCAATCAATGCCTATCAGTTCCGCCCATCAGTGGCACCTATACATGCCACCTATCAATGCCACCTATATGTGCCCACCAGTGCCGCCTATCTGTGCCCACCAGTGCCACCTATTTGTGCCCACCAGTGCCACCTATCTTTCCCCGGTGTCCACCAGTGGCACCCATCAGTGCCGCCTATCAGTGCTCATCAGTGCCACATATCAGTGCCACTTATCAGTGTGATATATTCATGCCTCCTCATCAGTGCCGCCTCATCAGTGCCCATAAGTGCCACCTCATCAGTGCCCATTAGTGCAGCATATCAGTGCCCATGAGTGCCGCCTCATCAGCGCCAATCGGCGAAGGAGAAAAATTACTCATTAGCAAAATTTACTGACAGAAACAAAGAAAAACGTTGTTTTTTTTCAAAATGTTTGGTCTTTTTTTTTGGAGGGGGGGGGGAATAAAAAACTAGGAGTGATTAAATACCACCAAAAGAAATCTCTATTTACAGTACTGTACAGACCAAAAGTTTGGACACACCTTCTCATTCAAAGAGTTTTCTTTATTTTCATGACTATGAAAATTGTAGATTCACACTGAAGGCTTCAAAACTATGAATTAACACATGTGGAATTATACATAACAAAAAAAGTGTGAAACAACTGAAAATATATTTCATATTCTAGGTTCTTCAAAATAGCCACCTTTTGCAGCAGACACATCCCTAGAACTGTTAAGAGGAGACTGTGTGAATCAGGCCTTCATGGTAGAATATCTGCTAGGAAACCACTGCTAAAGAAAGGCAACAAGCAGAAGAGACTTGTTTGGGCTAAAGAACACAAGGAATGGACATTAGACCAGTGGAAATCTGTGCTTTGGTCTGATGAGTCCAAACTTGAGATCTTTGGTTCCAACCCCCGTGTCTTTGTGCGACGCAGAAAAGGTGAACGGATGGACTCTACATGCCTGGTTCCCACCGTGAAGCATGGAGGAGGAGGTGTGATGGTGTGGGGGTGCTTTGCTGGTGACACTGTTGGGGATTTAATCAAAATTAAAGGCATACTGAACCAGCATGGCTACCACAGCATCTTGCAGCGGCATGCTATTCCATCCGGTTTGCGTTTAGTTGGACCATCATTTATTTTTCAACAGGACAATGACCCCAAACACACCTCCAGGCTGTGTAAGGGCTATTTGACCAAGAAGGAGAGTGATGGGGTGCTGCGCCAGGTGACTACCTCTTGGAACTCATCAAGAGAATGCCAAGAGTGTGCAAAGCAGTAATCAAAGCAAAAGGTGGCTACTTTGAAGAACCTAGAATATGAAATATATTTTCAGTTGTTTCACACTTTTTTGTTATGTATAATTCCACATGTGTTAATTCATAGTTTTGAAGCCTTCACTGTGAATCTACAATTTTCATAGTCATGAAAATAAAGATAACTCTTTGAATAAGAAGGTGTGTCCAAACTTTTGATGAAAGAAACAATCAAAGAGGAGCAGGCACCATTGGTTAAACTGTACAGCTATTTATTTGTATTGGAGATAGAAATAAAAGTACTCACTGTATTTGTAAAGTTTCAGGTATGTGGTTTGTTGTCCTGTGATTCCGTCAGGGCCCAACCGATAGATTTGAGTGTCCTTGGGTCTCTGTCACAGCGCTGGTATTTGGCTGTGTTGCTGGTGTTGTCTAGCTGGGTTCATGCGCTTGGTTGTGAGCGCACAGATGTGCCAGAGGAGCCGCCGGAGCACACGTTGAAGCGCACGCTTGTGGACGCTATGGTTGCGGGGGGAATGGTGACGTCATCGACCGGAGACAGCAATGTGCGACGCGTTTCCGTGCATGTGCTGTGGTTCGATAGGGGAACGTACACACAGCGCGCACCTTGGTGCATGAACCCAGCTAGACAACACCAGCAACACAGCCAAATACCAGCGCTGTGACAGAGACCCAAGGACACTCAAATCTATCGGTTGGGCCCTGACGGAATCACAGGACAACAAACCACATACCTGAAACTTTACAAATACAGTGAGTACTTTTATTTCTATCTCCAATACAAATAAATAGCTGTACAGTTTAACCAATGGCGCCTGCTCCTCTTTGATTGTTTCTTTCATCATATGTACCTGAGTGTCGCTTCAGCTCCTTCTGCATGGCTGCCTGGTTTTAACAGACTGTAAACTCATGTTACAAGCTCACCTAGCTTACAGGACTTTGCACCAAGGACTCTTTTTCTTTACATGTTATACCACATGCGCTTTATTGTACTTAATTGTCCAAACTTTTGGTCTGTACTGTATGTGGAGACAATTAAAAACAATTCCACATGGTTAAAGTGTAGCATGACCGCGCAATTGTTATTCAAAGTGTGTCAGCGATGAAAGCTGAAAAATGGCAGGAAAGGGGTAATATGATCTGTTAATGTTTGATAGCCCCTTGTGATGTTGCTGGAGCACCAATAAATGGTAAGTTGAAGAGCATGAGTGTGTAAAGAAAGCCTAATGCCGCATACAGACGGTGTTTTTTTGTGATGGAAAAAAAATGAAGTTTGAAGTGAGGAAAAAAAACGACA
This sequence comes from Rana temporaria, assembly GCF_905171775.1. Classification (NCBI taxonomy): domain Eukaryota; kingdom Metazoa; phylum Chordata; class Amphibia; order Anura; family Ranidae; genus Rana; species Rana temporaria. The sequence continues at coordinate 62,962,902 of NC_053491.1, read as the reverse complement.
TTTTTGAAACTTCATTTTCAAAAACGATGTAGCATACACACCATCGTTTTGAAAAATGATGAACAAAGTGACGGCACTCTAAAGGGGAAGTTCTATTCGCCTTGAGGCTGCTTTTAGCTGGTTACTTGTTAGTAAAATACGTTTCGTGCTTTTTTGTCTGTTACAGCGTGATGAATGTGCTTACTCCATTATGAATGGTAGTTTTACCTCCCGTCTCAAAACTTGCTTCTGGGCATGTGCGGGTTTAAAACGTCATTTTTGCCCACACACGATCATTTATGACACAAAAAATGACATTTTAAAAAATGACATAAAAAATTTGAGCATGTTCGAATTTTTTTTTTGTCATTTTTCAGAAGACATTTTGCCCATACACGATCATTTTAAATGACATTTTTAAAAATGTCATTTTATTTCATCACAAAAAATGACCGTCTGTACGCGGCTTTACTGTGAAGCTCCCTTAGCAGGTACAGGTGCAGACCACTTTAATCAATGCAGTCCAAAGTCATTGTTCTGCTTAAAAAAAAAAAAAAAAAAAAAAAAACCTAACTTTTACACGTACATTTGTGACAGTACAGCCAAAAGTCTAATGGATATATCCGTAATTACTATAATCTTATTTGGAACACTGTGCATACGTTTTAAACCGTCAAGGTATTTATGTAAGATTGGGAGGATAGAATTAACTGTAAGTTCAGTGGATTTTCTTTTCTTTTCTGTCCTCAGGCCTTAAATAAGTATTTACTAATACAAATGTTTTACTTTTAAGGGGCTGCTGGTAATTCACCGTGTTAATCTGTTTAGGCACAATTGAGACAGTAGTAATGTAATGTTTTGTGTATATTTTTCAGGACGGAACATATCAGCATCTTGGGAAAGTAAATCCTGCATCTCATTTGTATGTAAGTAATGGAAAGTAATAGAAATCCTTGATCCGACAAATACACTTGACATTGCAAAGATACTGTAGTGTTTTCAGGCACATTCTATTTACAGTATGGAAAAACCTGGAAACATTTGTGGGCAAGCATAAAATGATCGTGTTTGGACCAAAGAACTACTAATGAATGCAGCAAGGCATAAAAATACGTTGCAATTTCAAGGATACAATTACCAACTTTTCGCCGATCTGTCACAGCTAACTATCAACAAAAGAAGGGCTCTGAAACCACTCCTCCAAATATTGCAACGCAACACCATCATCTACCAGTGGGGCTTCCCCTTCTCTGTGAGATTCTCATACCTAAACCACAAATATACTTGCCGTAGCGCAATGGATTTGCAAACTACTCTGCAGAATGTGGGGCTGATGAACGCTGTCCATGAAGCCTCGGACTCTCGCCAAAAGTACTCCTGACAAGTATAACTCCTCTTCTGCCTCCAGAGAAAATGGGGATCATAGTCCCAACAAGAGACTTCGCAAGTCGTCACCTGTTCCTGATCCCTGTGACTCTATGGACTGAATAGGATCACAAACTGTGCTTATTTCCTTTTCTCCCTTGCTCTGGGAATCTGCTTGACCCTGTTGGTCTTGATCTTATTTTGGCCCCCATATGACTGCCTGGTAACTTTAATTTCAGTAAAGCATAAGTTATTGTTGCAGTTACTTTTTACAGGTTCTCCTCTACTGTTATAAACCAATATATTATTTCCAGGTATTGGTCGGGTCCATCTTTAAATTTCAGTTGTAATAGGTTATTATTAAACTTTGAGGATGACTAGTAGACGTCTCTAATCCTCCAGGCTCGCCTTTTCACGATTCTCTGCTTCATGAGTACGGTATGTGCTCCACTAACCCCCAGTTAGTAAGTGTTCATTACTACCTGGTCTATTACTTTTGTTTTAATTTTACTTTATGTTTGTAAGAATGTAATTTAATTGGTTGACTCCTCGGGTTCCGTGGGACTGTTCTTTGCGCCTCCCTTTGCTACCCTCGTCCGCCTGCGACTTAGTGGACGGTCGACAGTAGCACATGTGCCCTTGGAGGAAGACTTTCTCTCCCCTCAACGGAAATGTCATGAACTTATACTTTTTCTGCAATATATCTAAAATGTACTTTTTCCCTGAATCATCTTTTTTTTTTTTCACCCCCACTTCCAATTTCTCCTTGCGTCCCGAAGGTGGTCTCTTTCTTTGTTATTCCATGTCTGGGCAACATTAGATCTGACAATTTTTTAATACCATGGCCCCATTGAACATACTGTCCCTTAATGTCCAAGGTTTAAATATCCCACAAAAACGCACTAAAGCCTTTCGCACCTTTAGTTCCAAAAAAGCACATTTCACACCATCATCCACTCCCAAATTCTTAAGTAGGTCCTACCCGCAAGTTTACACAGCCTCGGCCTCCACAAAGAAAAGGGGTGTGCTTATAGCATTTCACAGTAGTACCCCGTTCTCAGTCACTAAGGAGATCAAGGATCCGGAAGGCAGATACTTGATCCTAACAGGGCATTTATTGGACACAGTTGTGTCATATTATGCTCCAAATAAAAAACCTAACTCTTTCCTATATCATCTGCTGCAGGTCATCGATTCACATAAAAAAGGAACTGTAGTGTTGGGTGGAGATTCCAATCAGACCATCAGTGGATAGAATATTTAAAAAATCGAAACATAATTATTTCATAAATGCAAGCAAACCAAATACACCACACATTGAAATCCTGTCAAAATAATAATAAACCAGTGTATACTCCTCTAACCCTGTGAAAATCCTACAACAATTTAAAACACAGAAAGTCTATACTCATCTAATAATGAGTTGGATCAATCTAAAGCAAACAGCTTTTTCTCTCAGCTCTCCCTTCCTGCATTATCCAAGGCGCAAATGGAAATAATGGAGGAACCGGTGTCTAGTGAAGAAGTGTCCGAGGCTATCAAAACTTTGAAAGTAAATAAACGACCAGGGCCTGATGGGTTTTCTGCCCTCTACTACAAAACCTTTACAGATATCCTGTCACCAATTCTAACGAATACCTTTAATTCTCTCTTGGATAACCATTCTTTGAGAAAATAAACCTTAACTGCAACTATTTGCATGCTGCCTAAACCACATGCGGGCGATTCAGTTTGGTCAAACTATCGCCCCATCTCTCTGCTGAATATCGATGTGAAAATTTTAGCCAAAGTTTTAGCAACCAGATTAAATATGATAATTGGCAAACTAATACACCGTGATCAAACTGGTTTCATCCCTATCCGACAAGCTGGCGATAATATTAGACGTGCTGCTCTTCTATCCCATACAGCTAAAATGTGTTGAATACCCTTGTGTTTTCTTTCTCTCGACATAAAAAAAGCATTTGATACAGTTTCATGGTCGTATATGCAGTTCGCTCTTAGGAAATGGGGCTTTGGCCCACAATCCCAAGGCCTATATTAAATATGCCGGTTACAAATCGGAAGAGTTTAATATACAGAGGGGGACTCATCAAGGGTGTCCTCTATCACCGCTATTATTCGCTTTAATTATCGAACATCTAGCACAAAGGATAAGGATGTAACGATAAAGATAACGATCACGGGTATAGAGCTAGGCGGATGTCACCACAAAATAAGTCTATTTGCAGATGATATTCTCTCATTTTTATCCTCACCACAGATATCGGCCCCTAATCTAATGCGGTTACTTCACAAATTCTCCCACATTTCCGGCCTCACAGTTAATAACCAAAAATACCTGGCACTGAATATTTCACTCAGTGACACGGTGAAACCAAATTTACAGTCCTCACTGCCCTTTAAATGGGCAGACTGTAGTATACCATATCTGGGTATACACCTTACAGCTATTGCCTCCGAATGATTTACCGCCGACTACCCTCCCTTACTGAAAAGTGTCACTAGATTGTTATCCGACTGGTCTTCTTTACCGATTTCCTGGTTTGGGAAAAGCAACATAATAAAAATAGCTATACCCAGGTTTTTATATCTATTTCGAACCCTTCCAATTCACATTCCTGCTTATTTTCTTAGATTGATCCAGCATAAAGTAACACAGTTCACGTGGGGGAAGAAAAAACCCAGATTGCCTAGCAAACATTTATTCTACCCAAATTGATGGGTGGGCTGTGATTTCCAGATTTTGCAACATATTACAAAGCAGCACAATTTTTTTTCATTTTTTATCCTGTAACTGTCTGTATGTCTTTCAATAAAAATTATGAATTTTAAATTTTTTTCTTATTTCCTTGTGTAATTGTTTATTGGTACCGCTAATAGTCCTATTGGCCCCCTATTCCCTTCTTGACTCTTTGGTTCGGGGACCTCAGACTCAAGTCCTTCAAAGCAGCACAATTGGCGCAACTATCAAAGTACCACTCAACCACAGAAATCCCATTGTGGGTACTCATTGAGGCAATAGACTTTGACCCTCTTCCTACTAATAATATCCTTTGGCTGAGCCCTCAAAACCGTAGAAAAATGAAAAATCCAATCTCGAAACACTCATTGTCATTATGGGATAGGTACAAAACCTCTCATGGATTGCAATCCCCACACATTCCGCTTCTTTCCTTTTATAAAAATCCGACCTTTTATCCAGCATGGGTATTTCCAAAAACTTTTAAGGCTTGGATCAGGGCTGGCATTACGTGTTTATATCACATAGCATCAACAACTACAATTCGACCCTTTCCAGACCTTTGTGAGGCATCCGGCCTCCCCACTACAGAAATTTTCAGATACCTTCAAATCAAAAACTTTTATGGAGCTTCTCTTAGCCTTAGCGATAATTTAAATAATATTACCCAATTTAAAAGGATATGTCTCAAAGATCCAAATGCCAAAGGTCGTATTTCAATAATTTATTCCCAATTGATCACTAAAACAAATACCATAATGCCTTCTTATATTGCTAAATGGGAATTAGACCTGGAATGTAAAATTATTAACAAAACCTGGGCAAGCATTTGGTCTAATACTAGCTCTTCATCTATAAATGTATCGGCAATGGAAACATCATATAAAGTGCTTTCCCGCTGGTACCTGGTTCCCAATAGATTAGCAAAATTTTCAGCAAACTGTTCAGATCTCTGTTTCCGCGGTTGCCCAGACAAAGGAACATATATCCACATCTGGTGGCAGTGTCAACTTGTAAGGAAATTCTGGGAAGGGATTTTTAGAATCGCCCAGACAAAGGAACATATATCCACATCTGGTGGCAGTGTCAACTTGTAAGGAAATTCTGGGAAGGGATTTTTAGAATCGCTTCTAAAATATTTGACTGTATTATATTACCAGATCCAATGACGGCCTTACTTAACATTAAACCAGAAACCCTTTCTCGGAATCAGCATAAGTTATTTATTTTGTTTATGATAGCTGCGAAACAGGTAATAGCTAGTGCATGGAAATCACTTGCATTACTGTTGTCGGAAGCCGAAAAAATAATGAATCTTTCATTCGTACATGCTAAACTAGAAGCGATAGACAAAAATGGATTGGAAAAATTCGATAGCATATGAAAACCCTGGGCCATATACTATACGTCAGACACTTTTGACTCAAGAGTTCTCATGTCATGGTATTGATACCCTTTCATGGATAATAGTGAAATAAAAAAAAAATGAAATCCACTTTCGGAACACCACTACCCTCTCCCTTCCCTCCATTAGTTCCCATTCCCATTTATTAGTAACTTTTTTTATTTATGTTTATTTATTTATACCTGTATAATACTTCAACTCCTACAACAGTACAATTATTATTGCATTTATCTGTATTTCAATGCTGTATCTCATTCTAAGTTGTTGTCATCTGACATACTGTAACTGTTATAATCTATTACTTTAAAATAAAAACATTATAAGACCAGAAAAAAAAATGCCAGTAGCGTTAGCTGTAAAAAAAAAAAAAATTATCGTGTTTGCATTTAAACATGCTCATAGTTCTTAAATTCTACTAGACATTTCCTAAAAAAGTCAGCAACTAAGTCTATGCAAGGAGCCTTCTAAGGAACTGCAAAGGTTAAGAAAGTGAGGGAAGCTTTTGCCTTTTTTTAGTAGTGTGTTAGGAAAGAAGACAGTGGTTCACCTGCCATTCTTTTGCAACAGATTGAAGATTATAAGGTGATGAATAAAAAACAAGGTGAATATATTATACATGGAATTTAGAGCAGTAACAAACTGTATTTTCTATACTGGATCTTAAAGAATATGTATACCCAACATTTCATATTACTGATACACTATATTACCAAAAGTAATGGCATCCCATTCTTAGTCCGTAGGGTTCACTATTGGGTTGGCCTACCCTTTACAGCTATAACAGCTTCAACTCTTTTGGAAATCTGTCCACAAGGTTTAGAAGTATGTCTATGGCAGTGTTTCTCAATTCCAGTCCTCAGGCCCCCCCAACAGGTCAGGTTTTCAGGATTTCCATTATTTTGCACAGGTGATTTGATCAGTTTCACTGCCTTAGTACTAATCACCACAGCCTTTTCATCTGAGGGAAATCCTGAAAACCTGACCTGTTGGGGGGGCCTGAGGACTGGAATTGAGAAACACTGGTCTATGGGAATGTTTGACCATGCTTCCAGAAGTGCATTTGTGAGTTCAGGCACTGATGTGAGCGAGAAGTCCTAGCTCGCAGTCTCCGCTCTAATTCATCCCAAAGGTGTTCTATCGGGTTGAGGTCAGGACTTTGTGCAGGCCAGTCAAGTTTCTCCACCCCAAACTCGCTCATCCATGCCTTTATGGACCTTGCTTTGTGCACTGGGGAAGGCCCCTTCCTGTTCCAACAAAACTGCGCACCAATGCACATACAAGGTCCATAAAGACATAGAGCAATAATAACCTGATACAGTTCAATACAACACAGAAAAAAAATACATAAAATGTGGCAGAACAATGACAATGTATTCACAAAATACACATGTATGCACAAAACCCTGGACCAGCAGGGAGTCTTGCAACAGAATATCGTGATGACACTGTTATCTAAAGGGTGTGTTTTTATTCTCTGCATTGTGGAGATCATTTGTATAGCAATGGGATTGGAGAGTTACAAAACATGATTTCTAATACATTAAGATTGATTTACTAAGGGCAAATAGCTTGAGAAAGTATGACTTGTTCTTTGACCAATCAAAACAATCCCAGGATAACAAATAATTTTTACTACTGCTGTAATCACCATGTCAGATGTCACAAGTCGGATGGTTAGGATAAGGATCCTACTTTGATTCAACTTCAATGATATTCAATGGGCTGAAGTAGGTCCAAAGCCGGACCAAAGTAGTTCAGGGAGCATTTTCAAAATTGGACTGACTTGTGTCGGACCAGTTAAGATGGTTCTCATAGGAGAGTTCCCAAAGTCAGGATCTGCAGACATCCACCCTCAGTCAGCTCTCACAAGAACCATGGGTTGTAACTTCAATGTTTCAGACCCTCAGGTCGACCACCTGAGGCCATATGGCAGCCTGTGCTGGGGAGAAGCAGCATTCCCCTCCCCACCTAGACCTCTCTCTGAAGAAGAAGTCTCGATGCCCATGTGCTCTTAAGATATAAATACAGTCACCCAGCATGCATTGGGGCACACCCCCTTCTAACTGGCCAGGGCTGTACAGACATCCATGCTCTCATCTGCTACGCTTCCACCCACTATCCAATATACTCCATTGTTTTTGGATCAGTGTGAAACATCAAGACAGCATGCGCAGCACCAGAGCACACTGAGAAGACTCTATTAATCAATTGCAGCTCTCTGTTAAGCAGACAGCACATAGATTTGCCTAGCTTTCTCCCTGTTTAACAGAGTCCTGTCTGTGCTCTCACATACTTGGCTGAGAGCAGCAAGAGCCATTGGCTCCTGCTGCTGTCAGTCAAATTATTTGAGGAGAGAACAGGGGATGGGGCCTAGCGGCACTGTGTGTGCTTATGGATGCACACAACTCGGCTTAGGAGCGAGCCCACATGTCTGTTCATGTCTGTTCATTCGTATAAGTAAAAGTTAACATAAAAAATGAATGTTATGTGGTGTTTATATTAAAACCATTGTTTTGTAGTTTTTAAGTGTGAAGTTCTTGAATAACTTGAACTTGAAGTAAAAGAAAGATGCAAGCAAACTGATTGGAAGAGAATTAAAGTTTGGTATAAAACTGTTTTTGTACATTTTGATTGTGCATTTGCACCTATTTCTGGTAATGTTTTATTCAATCAGGCAAGTGGTAAATAATGTGATTAGGGATGGGCCAAACACCCCCCTGTTCGGTTCACAGCAGAACTCCCCAACAGGGGAAAAGTTCTAACCTGAACGGCAAACCCTATTAAAGTCTATGGGAACCGAACAGGAAAAATCAAAAGCGCCCATTATAAAGGCTTATATGCAAGCAATTGGCCAGTAAAGGGGTATGGGAGTCTGGGTACTACCAATTCACATGGGGGGGGATCTGGGGGCCCCTTTATAAAAGGGGGCTTCCAGATAAGTTACCATTACCACTAGCTACGGTTGTGGGGATGAGGCCCTTGTCCCCATCAAAATAGGGACAAGGTGCTTTGGAGTTGGGAGGCAGAACCCCCCTGCCCCAAAGCACCCAGCCCGCTCGCTCGTTCCCCCCTTACCTGACCTGGGGGCTGCTTGCCTGGATAAGGGTCTAGTATGGATTTGGGGGGCAAAACGCAGTTAAAAAAAATTGGCCTGGGGTTCCCCTCCAAATCCAAACCAGACCCGTAAAAGCGGGGGGGGGGGGGGGCATGCTGTTTTTTTTTTTTCCTTATTTTTTAATTGGCATTTTTTTCTTTATTGTTCTGCAAATTCGGATATTCATCGAACGGCTGAACAGGCAAATGTTCGGCCCAAACTCATGCTCAGGCCGATCCATTTGACCATGCCTAAACCCGATATGGTCCCCTACATGATGGTCCAATGCAATGTCTAAGGGCTAGCTTAAAAGCTGCATGTCCAGTTTATAGAGCACAGGCTTCCACATACAGAGGGAAGGAAGGTATTCAATGCACATGCAATGACTGTCTGTTGGGCGAGTCACATGAAAAAAAAGTTTGGGGTTCTTCAACTACAGATGAGTTCCCATTGTGGAAAGACATTTTCTAATATATGGCTTGACCAATGGATTTTCAAGTAATTTCTGATTAGCCAATCACAGGCTTGTGAGTGAGTGTATTTTTTGTTTAAAAAATACACTCAAAAGTTAAAAGCAGGTGGTGATTTAGTACCCACTTCCACATTAATCAAGCATGTTATACATGTATACTGTATGTCAAAATATAGCAAGCCATTAACAGTCAACTTATGGAGAACAGTTCATTCTTTTATAATGAACACCGTTATATTGACCTTTCAATAAAGCACCAATTTTCTTGCCTTGTTAGATGATTGCCAGATCATGTAGAATTAGATGCAATGAACTACAATGCTGTCTAGAATTAAAAGATGTATAGAGATATTGCTAATCACAGTTGTTTTTTTTTTAGCAGGCTGACAAATTTTAAAAGCTTTATCTTTAGTTCTGTGATGTATATTTTTTCAAAAGATATGGCTGAGTAAATTAACAAGCAGGGGCACTTTCTCACAGCCCAACAATCAGAATGAGATGCAACTCTGCTGTTAAATTGAACAATTGAAACGCAATTGATTTTTTTTTTTCTTATGTTGTGTTCTGATAAAAATCTCAAGCTCACACCCTATTTTTGGAAACTGCTAATCTTCCCCACATAGCTTCTGTGAACTCCTTTTTTTAAAGGTCACATTTGAAGCTTTGCATTGTCTATCAAAACATGACTGCCAAAAGGAAGATAATCAAAATAAATTAGTTATAACTGAAAAAGATTATATTCTCTCTGTAATGAACAAGAATGTAATGCATTCTTCACACAGGGAAGGAGATAAATATATTGACTTGTTTATCTGCCAAATCTGTAAAGAAAATGAAAATCTTGTCTTTTCCAATCATTCAGCACTGAATATGTGGGCATAATATAATCAATTAATAGTTAGAATTACCGGTAATAATAATCATCTTTATTCAACCTAAATATGTGCATGAAACTATAGCGGGTCTGTATGCAATTCATAAACCTGAATTGCCTGGATTCATCAGTTGTGTGAATCTAAGTAAAACACACAGGGGCAGATCCACATAGCGGATCTTAATTTTATTCCGGTGTAGCGTATTGTAGTAACGCTACGCCGCCGCAACTTTGAGAGGCAAGTGCTGTATTCACAAAGCACTTGCCTCTAAAGTTACGGCGGCGTAGCGTAAATCTCCCGGCGTAAGGGCGCGGAATTCAAATGTTAAAGATGTGGGCGTGTTTTATGTTAATTTTATTTGACCCGACGTAAATGATGTTTTTTCTGAACGGCGCATGCGCCGTCCGTGGGGGTATCCCAGTGTGCATGCTCGAAATTAACCCGCAACAAGCCAATGCTTACGACGTGAACGTTATTCTACGCAAAGCCCTATTCGCGAACGACTTATGCAAACAACGTAAAATTTTCAAAATTCGACGCGGGAACCATGTCCATACGTAACATAGGATACGCCTCATATAGCAGGGATAACTATACGCCAAAAAAAGCCTTACGGAAACAACGTAAAAAAATGCGCCGGCCGAACGTACGTTCGTGGATCACCGTATCTAGCTAATTTGCATACTTGACGCGGAAATCGACGGAAACGCCACCTAACGGCCAGCGAAAATATGCACCTTAGATCCGACGGTGTACTAAGACGTACGCCAGTCGGATCTAGCACAGCTTCAGGCGTATCTTGTTTTGTGGATACAAAACATAGATACGCCGGAGCAAACTAGAAGTTACGCGGCATATCAATAGATACGCCAGCGTAACTTCTTTGTGGATCTGGCCCACAGATATTTTGAAATATGAGTCGTGCCATACCTACTTGACTGCTAGGAAGACTGGAGGTTTTAAACAGGTAGAGTCAGCCCTTCAGAAAATTACTCACCCTATTGTCCTTTCGCTATTGCCAAAATAATCTCAAAGTCTCAAGCCAGTAGACTACTTTTGTCCCACGTCAGCTCTAAGCCCAAGAACTGACCACTGATCTCTCTGTCTGCCCTGAGCTGAGAGCAGTGACTGTCAGTAATCGCTCTCTGCCCCATCTAATTCTCACTGGAGCTTCAAGTTGGGGAGGTGGCGTGCACAGTTGGTTCCTGGGTCAGCTTTGCACTGGGATGAGGAGCCAGCTGTCAAGCAGTCAACTGGGCATGGAATGGTTCTGCCACGTCAGCTGATAGTGGGCAATAGCCCACTGTCAGACAACTCTGGGTCACAGGAGTGCAAAATTATGTGCACTCCTATGATCCACAAAAAAAGTGAGGCCCAAAAATCTTTATTTACTGGCTGCAAGCAGAATAGATTCAGTAGTGATGCTAATGATCATTTTGGCTGTTTTTGAGGGGGCATTTTACTCAATGACCAAAAATGTAAAAGGGCATTCTGCACCTGAAAATAATGGGGCAAACTGGTATATAGTTTATAGACTGGTGTATATAGGGACTATATTATACTGCATGTTAAAATTAAGTTTGCCACTTTCTAATGACTAGCAATTTAAAGAGTAGATTTTCTGTTGTCTGCCTATTCAATCATACTTTTACCACACTTATTCCTGTCTCTGCACCTTATGATTCATAAAATAAATGTTACCGCCAGAGATTACAACAAGATGAAAAGGATATGACGAAGTGTCTATTCACCATTATGTTTTAAGGCCAATTTAACGGTGTATAATAATATAATATTATATATACTGTGTATATATATCAAGATATGAATATATATATATATATATATATATATATATATATATATATATATATATATATATATATATATATATATATATGATCTATCCATCTATCTATATATATATCTATATATATTACAGTATTTGTTTTTCAACAAAATTGTGTATCCAAGAGCGGACAAAAGTTAATTTTAATAATGAAACAAGCCTCAATCAAACAAGGGCATTTTGAAAAACATGTAAGAATTCTATCATTAACACAAATTGTGTAAGGAGAAGATGAGCGATGGCTGGTATGGTGAGTAATTAGTAATGAACTAAGAGTTATGGATGTTTAAGAAGTCAGACAGAATAAGTGCTGAGTGGCATGGAAGACTATAATGGATATAAACAAGAGATATATTTACTGTCTGTGGAGATTTAGAGGTTGGGTTATCAATTTTAGGAAATCAAAATGTTGTAAATTTAAATCTTGACAGTATTAATTATACATGGATAAGAAAATGATGGAAAGAAAAGAACTAGTAACTACAGCATAGCACAGAATCAGGCTTTAAACACTTCAGCCCCGGAAGGATTTACCCTTTTAATGACCAGGCCTTTTTTTGCGATGCAGCACTGCGTAAATTTGACTGACAATTTGCGCAGTCGGGCGACACTGTACCCAAACAAAATTTATGTCCTTTTTTTCCCCCACAAATAGAGCTTTCTTTTGGTGGTATTTGATTACCTCTGCTATAAACAAAGTGCGACAATTTAGATATATTTTTTTTTTCAATAATACATATCCAGTTTAGGCCGATTTATATTCTTTTACATATTTTTTACATATTTTTGGTAAATAAAATCACAATAGGCGTATATTAATTGGTTTGCGTCTACAAACTATGGGATAGATTTAGGGACTTTTATTTTTTATTGTTTTTACTAGTAATGGCGGTGATCTGTGATTTTTAGTGAGACTGTGTCATTGCGGAGGACAAATCTGACCCCAAATGACACTTTTTGGGGACCAGTGACATTATTACATTGATCAGTGCCTTTAAAAATGCAGTGATCAATGTAAAAATTACACTGGCAGGAAGGGGTTAACACTAGGGGGCGATGAAGGGATTAACTGTGTTCCCTAGGTGTGTTCTAACTTAAGGGGGGGATGGGCTGCCTGGGACATGACAGAGATCACTGTTCCCGATCACTGGAAACAGTAGATCTCTGTCATGTCATCTGGCAGAGCAGAGAATCAATCGCCTTGTTTACATAGGCAGCTTCCCATTCTGTCTCCTCACTGTGATCGCAGGTCGCCGCCCGCAACTGCTCCTGCGCAAGCCGCTGTACAGGTACAGTGATTCACGCAGGAGAGCTGACCTGCCGCAGTATATCTGCGTGAGCTGGTTAGCTAGTGATTTAAGCGTAATTAAACCCAAAAACAAAAATACAATACAGTATATTTCAGCTTATAAATGCTTACATGTGATAGCTGCACAGTTTTATTTTTCATTTATTTTCATCTGTTAATTCAGACAGTAACACACTTCCTATCTATGGTGTCTTCACACTACTAGAAGAATAATGTACTGTAGACACATTTGGACAGTAGCATTGCCAATCTGGAAATAAGGTAGAGTAAAGCATCACACATGATCGGACTTTCATCGGACAAATCCGTGGATTTCTGTCCGAAGGGCGTTGGCTGTGAACTTGTTCTGCATACAGACGGCAGAACTTTTTCAGCCAAAATACATTCAACTACTTTGTTTTTCAGCTCTTTAGCACCACCCTTTGGGCAACTTCTGCTAATGTTGTCTGATGGTTAGCATTGGTTCGGAGTATGCGTGTTTGTACTTTGGATTTTAGTACACACGATCGAATGATCCGATGGAACACATTTGTTTTCAGACAATTTTGAGAGCATGAGCATCCAACGTTTGTTGTCGGAAATTCCGACAACATGTGTCCGATGGACCATACAGACGGTCGTATTATGTGATAAAATACGTCCATCGGACAATTGTTGTCGGAATATCCGATCATGTGTACGGGCCTTTACATGCACTAGCAGATTCAGAGGTACTTGGCCAACAAATTAAAGCTGAATTCCTACAAGAACTCCTGAACACCTCTAACAGTTAAGCAGTTATAGCATTGTTTTTTTTCCTTTTGAGATAAAGGTTTTACATAAATTAATAAAAGCTGACCACATTGTAAGCACCCCTGTCAGTGGTAAATGGTTTGCTGCAATTCTGACAATTTTGCTGGACAATTTGTTGAATTTGTTGAAAAATCACAGGGTTACTGGCCAGATCAACAGGGGGAAATACATTTAAAAAAGTCTAAAAGAAAGAAATCACATTTAACCACTTAAGACCCGGACCTTTATGCAGGTAAAGGATCTGGCCAGTTTTTCCGATTCTGCACTGCGTCGCTTTAACTGAAAATTGCGCGGACGTGCGATGTGGCTCCTAAACAAAATTGGCGTCCTTTTTTTCCCACAAATAGAGCTTTCTTTTGGTGGTATTTGATCACCTCTGCGGTTTTTATTTTTTGCGCTATAAACAATAGAGCGACAATTTTGAAAAAAAAAAAACAATATTGTTTACTTTTTGATACAATAAATATCCCCAAAAAAGATATAAAAAAAAAACATTTCTCAGTTTAGGCCGATACGTATTCTAACTATTTTTGGTAAAAAAAAAAAAAAAATCGCAATAAGTGTTTATCGATTGGTTTGCGCAAAATGTATAGAGTTTACAAAATAGGGGATAGTTTTATTGCATTTTTATTAATATTTTTTTTTTACTACTAATGGCGGCGATCAGCGATTTTTTTCGTGACTGCGACATTATGGCGGACACATCGGACAATTTTGACCAATTTTTGGGACCATTGTCATTTTCACAGCAAAAAATGCTATAAAAATGCATGGTTTACTGTGAAAATAACAATTGCAGTTTGGGAGTTAACCACTAGGGGGCGCTGAAGGGGATAAGTGTGACCTCATATGTGTTTCTAACTGTAGGGGGGCAGGGCTGGATGTGTGACGTCATTGATCGTGTTTCCCTATAACAGGGAACACACGATCAATGACAGCGCCACAGTGAAGAACGGGGAAGCTGTGTTTACACACAGCTCTCCTCGTTCTTCAGCTCCGGAGGACCGATCGCGGGACACCGGCGGCAATCGGGTCCGCTGGTCCCATGGTCACGGAGCTTCGGACCGGGTCGCGTGCACGCGCCGGCGGCGTGCGACCCCACGGCTGGGCTTAAAGGGCAGCGTACAGGTACGTGGATGTGCCCAGCCGTGCCATTCTGCCGACGTATATCGGTGTGAAGGGGTCCTTAAGTGGTTAAGTATTGTTAGGCTGTAATGCATTAAGTTTTTGTATATATGGGTTTAGATCAGTGGTTATCAACCTTGCTAGTGCCGTGACCCCTTGATAAAATTTCACAAGTTATGGGAACCCCTAACAGTAAAATTATTTTCATACCAAGTAATTTGTGCCCCTAACCCACAGACATTTAACGCTCCCCAAGTCCCTTCCACTCATACAGTATTGAACCCCCTTATGGTACATTTTAGGATGTACCACTCTTTGTTCTCCTTTCTTTCCCTTTTTACCTCTATCCTACATTTTAGTTTTTTCCCCATCCCTCTCTCTAGCCATCTTTCTTGTTCTCTTATTCTTTCTCTCCCTTTCTTTGTTCCTCCCCCTCTTTTTCTCTCCCTTCCATGTATTCTCTATTTTTATGGTGAGGGGGGGTAGGGATGAGTGGCAGGGCTGGCGGGAGTTGGGATGAGTGTCAGTGCTGGGGGGATGGGATCAGTGGCAGTGCTGGGGGGAGTTCTGATCAGTCAACTTAGGTGCTCTTGAAGGTCATATGCTGATCTGAGAACTGTAGTGGGGACTTTTGATGGCAACTATAATCACAGGTAGTGTTACTCTCTGTGTCACTGGCTTTGTGGTGTCTCGTTGCAGAGACACCTATGCCGAAATCAGGAGATAGGGTGTCCTCCAGCCCCTCCAACTTCACATTCCTCACCAGTAAGCTGACTTCTTGTCTCTGCCGAACTGAATGGGCGGCTGCGAAGTGGCTGAGTGGGCGGGAGCGGGCTCCAGGGACAGCCCTGCTGGGCGGCCGCAAAAAGACTGGGAGAGCGGTGCAAGCTTCAGGATCTGGTGACCCCTGGCAAATCATCATTCGACCCCCGAGGGGGTCCCGAACCCCAGGTTGAGAACCACTGGTTTAGATTGTATATCTAATGGAAAATATTTTTTTAGTGGTGAATAGAGTAAGGATGGACTAAACACTTCTTTTTGCCCTGGTTTCCAATGCCACTTAGATGGAAAGTGAAGGGAGGTCCTATATTTTAGAGTTGTCAAGAGAGTAATTCTTGCTGGAAAAAAATATTTTACTTTCAAATTATTACATTTTCTATTAATAAAGTACAGAGTATCTTTTACAACACAAAGTCTACGAGGCAATATCAATGTACAAAGTGGGAAGTGGGTTACAAGACACAACAGAGCAAAATAGTAGTCTGAGGTGGCAAATTGTCTAAATAGTCAAACAATACACTAAATATTCTGTAATTTGTCTTGTAAGAGAACCACCTCCCGTACGCCCATTTTCTCCAAGGTGGGATGTCTGAAGTTTATCATAGAAACCTCCCCACCCCGGACAGGAGAGGGAACCCCCACCCACCCCGGCACCCTCAATGGGAACACACTGTGTCGGAGAGTGCGGAACCCCCCCACCAGGGGGGAAACCCCAGATTAAGACTTTCTGTCTCTAAAGCGGACCCCCAGTAAATTACCCATCATAAGAGTCAGATACTCTGAAAGAGGGAAAGGATAGTAAAAAAAGGAAGAAGGAAGGAAGAAAGAATAGATAAAGAGTCTGGGGCGAGGGATGTAAGGTTTAAACAATGCGAGGAAAAAACTATTTTAAGTAACAGACAGCATGGATTTATGAAAGACTAAAGCTGTGAGACAAATCTGATTTCTGAAGATTTAAGTAAAAGGAGTGGCTGTGGATATAGTATACTGGTAAATGATATATATATATATATATATATATATATATATATATATATATATATATATATATATAGTGCACATGATCCGTGTATTGCACAAAAATCCTGAATAATAAAATATTTAAAAAGTCCATTATGAAAACATAAAGCAAAAAACATGATTTATTTGGTGATAACATTGTCATGCAATGTGCAAACACTCTCCACCAGATGTACCCTCACCTTAAGGGCTTTATATAAAAGCCTGTGATAAATATTATTAACAGCTTGAAAAGGATCCTCCTATGATTCCTCTTTCATGTGGTGGCTAATTTTGCCTTAAAGCGGGGGTTCACCCTTAGAGGGCACTTTTTCCCCTTGGCTTCCTGCTCGTTTTCTCTAGGGGAATCGGCTATTTGTATTAAAATATGTGCAGTACTTACCCGTTTTCGAGCTGCATCTTCTTCCGTCGCTTCCGGGTATGGGCTTCGGGAATGGGCGTTCCTTCTTGATTGACAGTCTTCCGAGAGGCTTCCGACGGTCGCATCCATCGCGTCACGATTTTCCGAAAGAAGCCGAACGTCGGTGCGCAGGCGCAGTATAGAGCCGCACCGACGTTCGGCTTCTTTCGGCTACGAGTGACGCGATGGATGCGACCGTCGGAAGCCTCTCGGAAGAATGTCAATCAAGAAGGAACGCCCGCTCCCGAAGACCCATACCCGGAAGCGACGGAAGAAGATGCAGCTCGAAAACGGGTAAGTACAGCTCATATTTTACTACAAATAGCCGATTCCCCTAGACCGAACGAGCAGGAATCTAGGGGAAGAAAAAAAAATTTTTTAGAAATGGGTGAACTCCCGCTTTAAATGCCACTGCTTCCTCCTGGCTATCAGCAGTCTCCTCATATATAACACATGTGGAAAAAAATAGAAGCTTGCAATAGTGATAATGTTTAAAACAGGTTTATAGCAACTTAAATTCCACATAGATTTACACTCAGATTTTTCATAATAAAAACCACGCCTTGATATGCTTATGGACAGAGGGGTGATAACATCACCTGGAGACCGAATCTGCAGCCCCAGATCCCGGCATTCACCCTGTCCTAAACCTGTGCTGCAAGAGGCTCCTTGCTTACTTCATCGTCAGCTGATCAAGCTCCTCCTACCGGTTTTGTTACAATCTCATGACTTCCTATGGGAAATGTGATTGGCTGACGTACTTTCCATATTATTTATAGTGGCGATCGCCACAATTTTCTCATCGCTCATGATTATAATTAGTTTGCGGCGAATTTGCTAATAGATATCTTCTGTTGACACAATCTAACTTGCATACTGCCAGTTTCTCGTAGTCGGCATATATTAAATTGTGACACCTGGCTGGTGAATATCTACTGCTCATATGCTGAAT
The DNA here is from genome assembly GCF_905171775.1 of Rana temporaria. Classification (NCBI taxonomy): domain Eukaryota; kingdom Metazoa; phylum Chordata; class Amphibia; order Anura; family Ranidae; genus Rana; species Rana temporaria. Next base: position 62,944,742 of record NC_053491.1, on the reverse strand, counting down.
ATGCTAACATTTGGTCTCTAGTGGGCAGTTTGTTATATTCCCACATGTAAGCCTGTTTAACCACAGTTCCAAGCGACCCCTAGTGGTAATACATGTGTGATACATTGAAAGTCTTTCTTTTTCTTCTGCCCACATTAGATTGGATTGTGGTCAATTATTTTGTAATAGGGTGTTAACCACTGGTTATATTATTATGGTAATCATCTTGTTTATATAGTGGTGATGTATGCGGTCACCATCAATGCGAAAGTGACCTCATACCACCCAGCCGTACAACTTAAATAAATTAAACAGCTAGTTACATATATGTACTAAATCCTCGCCTATGTGGAAACATTTTATTAAAAATTAAAAATGTAAAATACCCACTATTGGATATAGTATATTTGGATTTTGCAAAAGCGTTTGACAGTTTCCTAAACGGCGAATGTGTAAGCCTAATATGTAAAGTCTACAGGCTTGGAAAAATCTGTTTGTAAATGGAAAGAAAACTGACTAAAAGACCCTATTCAGAGAGTAGAGGTTATTGATTCATACTCTAACTGGTCTAGGATTGTTGGTGGTGTACTCCAAGGTTCAGTGTTGTGGACCTTACTCTAATATATTTATACTTGATATAGGGTCAGGGATAAAAAGTACCATTTCAGCCTTTGCAGGATGTCTCCAAGCCAACCTCAATGCACTGTTTAATTGGGCAACTATGTGGCAAATGAGGTTTAATGTTGATAAATGTGAAGTTATGCACTTGGTGGCTAAGAATATGCATGCATCATACATACTAGGGGGAGATAAAACTTGGGGAATGAATGGTGGAGAAGGATCTGGGTGTTCTGGTAGATTTTAAGCTTAATTATAGCATGCAATGCCAAGCTGTGGTTTCCAAAGTGAGCAAAGTTCTTTCTTGTATTAAGAGAGGTATGGATTCCAGAGAGCGTTATATAATGTCTATTTCCCCCTGTATATAAATATAGTAAGACCTTATCTGGAATATGCAGTTCAGTTTTGGGCTCCAGTTTACAAAAAGGATATTGGGGAACTGGAGAAAGAGCAGAGAAGGGCAACCAAACTGATAAGAGGCACTGAATGTATTCTCTTTTCAGAAGAGGAAATTAATGGGGGATATGATCAACATGTATAAATATATAAGTGGTCCATATACTGAACTTGGTGTTGAGTTATTCACTTTGTCTTCGCAGAGGACAAGTGGGCACTTTTTACATCTGGAGTAAAAGATATTTAAAATGGAGGTTCACACAAAAAGTGAACCTCCGCTTTTTGGATCCCTCCCCCCTCTGGTGTCACATTTGGCACCTTTCAGGGGGGAGGGGGGTGCAGATACCTGTCTGAGACAGGTATTTGCACCACTTCCGGGTTCTGATCTCCGTGGGGAATCCAGCCTGTCACGTCACCCCCCCTGCTGTCTTCTGGGAAACACTGTTCCCAGGAGAGAGCGGGGACCAGTGACGGCGCGCTGCGATCCTTGTGCATGTGCAGTAGGGAATCGGGCAGTGAAGCCGCAAGGCTTCACTGCCTGATTCCCTCACGAGGATGGCCGCGGAAGCAGCCGAGGACCGAGCTATTGCTCAGCCGAGGCTGCTGACATCGCGGGCGCGCTGGACAGGCAAGTGTCCATTTTTTAAAAGTCAGCAGCTGCCGTATTTGTAGCTGCTGGCTTTAAAAAAAAATAAAAATCGGCCGAACCTCTGCTTTAATCTCCAAATATGGAAAGGTTTCTTCACAGTAAGAGCTGTGAAAATGTGGAATAGACTCCCTCAAGAACTGGTTTCTGACCAGCTCAGTAAATTGCTTAAAAAAATATAACTGGATACTAATCTTTATAGGTAAAGTTGATCCAGGGAATATCTGATTGCCTCTTGGGGATCAGGAAGGAAACTTGTCTCCTGCTGTAGCAAATTGGATCATGCTTTGCTGGGATTTTTTTGCCTAATATGTTTATTTTTTTATTTTTATTAGTTAAACTAGATGGACCTGACTAACTATGTGGTGAAATCTATTTTCTATTTTCCTCCAAGAGTGCCCCCTTGTCCTCTATGATGACCTTAAAGTGAATAAATCAACACCAAGTTCACTATATGGACCCCTTATATATTTATACACATCTCCTCTTCTCAGGAGAGAATAAATGCAGTTCCTTTAATCTTTCCTCATAGCTGAGCTCCTCCATGCCTCTTATCAGTTTGGTTGTAGGATAATATAATAGGTGGACACACCATATATCCAATCACTCTGTATCTAATCAGGCAGGTATTTGCACTACATAGTTAGTGATAAAGGAGATTGCACAATCAGAGCTTTACAGAACCCAAGACATACTTATCCTGTTTTCAGTACTTCAGCCCTATCTACACAGGCTGCTATCTGATCACTCATCTCCTTCACACTCTGCCAAATGAACTACCCACTCAAGATGCAAGTAAAGAAAAAAATAGATGTCTGAGTATTTAGTGAGAACGGTGATCTCTGATTGCATTGGAAAACACTCACCTGGGGAGGTGGATGGGAACCATCTCCTGGAAGGGAAAGGCAGGTACTGGGTGTGTGCTAATCAAGTCAGCTGGTGTACTCCTTCCTGTGTCCTAACAGTTTTCCCATCTCTGGATCTATACAGGAAGTAATGAAGGAGTAATGGAGAAGTTTAAATGCTGAGGTAAGTTTTGTGTAGGATAAATAGAAAGCGTTTTTTTCCTGCAAAAAAAGTACTTTATTGCTATATTGGTACATAGGGGAGCTGGAATAATAAAAAAAAAACGGTGAACTTAGACTTTAAGACTGGTGAGCCATTGCAAAAGATCGAAGTAGATTTGGATTGCCTTGTAAGACTGCCAGCAGTTTGGGACCATAGAATGTTAATAGTGGGATTTACCCACTGAAAGGAGACATCGGAGTATTTGTTTTCTTTACCCGGAGACAACTCTGAGTTTCCTAACACAGGGATTAGGGAGAGGGCTGGGGGGGAACTACCTGTCCTTGGAAAGTGTGATGCAGCATGTGACAGCACAGGCACTACTGACTGCTACATGTAACATATAACAGAAGAAATAGCAATCAGCTTGTGTGGGAAAGGAGAGAGATTTGAGAATGAAATAGAAAGGCATTGGAACTGAGAATTGGGGGAGGTATTCTATAGTCTAACAGGGGAACTCAGACAGGTCTAACAACTCTGCTTGGGGGTTTTAGTGCAGCAGAGGCAGAGTTGTCAGCTCCCCTCAAGAAATGTAGGAGCTCACTGGATTTTTGTCAGGTATTAGACATTTTGGAGTGTTTTTTAAAGGGATAAATCATGGGGAAATGTGCATGCTTTGCAAGCACTGAAATTTATTTTTTTCATTTTGCCCACACAGGCCTTTAGGTTACCACTAGAGGCAGGGTAGGTTAGCTATCAAAATCATATGCTGATATGTTGGTATAGTATTTCAGACTCAATGTTTGCATTGTATTGATTTACTAAGGTTGACACACTGAAAATGATAATATAATAAATGATCACTTACCTTAGTGAACAAGATGAAGCTGTATAATAATATTTTTTGCTTGCACTTGACTGTTTAACTAATGCCCTGTACACACGAGCAGGATTTCCGTCGGAAAAAAGTTGGATGTTTTTTCCGACAGAATTCCACTCAAGCTTGGCTTGCATACACAAGGTCACACAAAAGTTCTCTGAACTTTCGAACGTTAAGAACACGTGACGTACAACACTACGACAAGACGAGAAAAAGAAGTTCAATGCTTCCTAGCATGCGTCGAATTGTTTCCGAGCGTGTTTTTTTCCCGTCGGAATTCCATACAGACAAAAGGATTTTCAGATAGGAATTCTTTTGTCGGAAATTCCGCCAGCAAAAGTCTGATGGAGCATACACATGGTCAGAATTTCTGCTCGTGTGTACAGGGTAAAACATTCACTTTATCAAAGTGAAAATTCTCTTCTTTTTTACTTAATGAAACCTATTTGTATTGAGAGAAGAAGCAAGAAGCAAGTCTACATATGTAATAGACACATATGGCTTCTCTCATGCACATATAGGCCCCTTTCTTGACTCCATCAAGCAGATCTGCTTGCTCAGTAGGGGGATCTCTCTGCTGATGACAGGCATAGCAGAGCGGACATGGACACATCCTGCTGTTCTCTATGGCGCAGTTGGAGGAAAACTGATTGCTTGTCCATTTCCATCCGACTGTCATCCAATCCAATGGCGAACGTATCCACACCATCTGATTTTAGTGTACTGGATTGGATCAGATGTTGGCAGTGTCAGCGGACACATGTCCACTGACATCCACCACTCCATAGAGAACAATGGATGATCCGATTGGGTCTGCTAAAAAATGGGCTGGGGGACCCGATTTTCTTCCACTGGTGTGAAAGGGGCCATATCATTTCAAATTGCACACAGAAATATTAACAAATATTATTCAATTATTTATTTAAAGAGGGGGTTCACCCTAATCAAACAATTTTTTTTTTCCTAGCATTAAATTAGGCATAGTAGCGCGAGCTACAGTATGCCTGTATTTATTTTTTTAGCCCCGTACTCACTATGCAATCGTATAGATAAGATTCCGACTCCCCACGGGGAATGGGCGTTCCTATCCAGAGGGAGCATGATTGACGGCCGGCTATGGCGCGTCACGCTTCTCCGGAAATAGCCGAAATAGGACTTGACGCTTCACGGCGCCTGCGCATAGTCTGTGCGCAGGCGCCGCGAAGAGCCGAGTCGGAATCTTATCTATACGATTGGACAGTGAGTACGGGGCTAAAAAAATAAATACAGGCATACTGTAGCTCGCGCTACTATGCCTAATTTAATGCTAACATGTTGGTAATGAGGGTGAACCACCGCTTTAAGCTGCTCTTGTTTACTTGTACATCTTAAAACAATGAAAAGATTATATTTTTCTATTAAAGTTCAACTATTTTTAACTGCATCTTACTACTGTTTCTTTGCTTGAAGAAGAAGAAATAACTAATGTAAAGTATCAACCAATTATTTTTTGACATAACATGCATCAGTTTTATGCCATTTCAGATAGATGAAAAGAGAGGGTTTTTAAATCTTGACAGCTTCTACTTTACCTCTCTCTTTTCACTGGCGTTAAACTGACAGTGAGAACTGAAAAAAATACTTCAAAGTCAAATAGAAAAATCTCAATACAAAGTATGATAAATAAAATATAACAAAGAAATATAAAGCCACTGTATAATGTTGCATCTACCAAAGCTATGAACCTCTAAATGTACACAAAACCATTTTTAAAAAGCTTTAGAGTGTCAAGTAAAATTCTGAGAGTGAAACCATTATTTTGCATTTGTCACAGAGCAAGGAAAAATCTAAGCTGTTAAAAATCCAGAAAACATTAATCGCTTTTTTTTGCACATTGTGTTCTGTAAATGCTATTACATTAGGAATCATGGAATAACCCTAGACTGTTCTTTCTCAAGAAAATACATCTAAATACAAATTATAATCTGCACAGTAGATTTTTTTGTAACTGTTTTGTCTTCCAGGACTTTGTTCTGTCTAGGACTTCTGCCTTGTACTAAAGTCCCTCTTATGCCCTGTACACACGATCGGTTCATGCGATGAAAACGGTCTAATGGATTTTTTCATCAGATATCTGATAAAGCGGACTTTCATCAGTCTTGCCTACACACCATCAGTTAAAAAAACGATCGTGTCCAAGGCGGTGACGTAAAACACAATGAGATGCAGAGAAAAATGAAGTTCAATGCTTCCAAGCACTTGATTCTGAGCATGCGTGGGTTTTTAACCGATAGACGTGCCCACAGACGATCATTTTTTTCTATCGGTTTTTTAACCATCAGATAATTTTAAAACAAGTTCCTAGTTTTTTCACCGATGGATAAAAAACCGATGGGGCCCACACAAGATGGGTTCATCTGATGAAAACGGTCCATCAGACCGTTTTCATCAGACGAACCGATCGTGTGTACGCGGCATCAGGGTCAATGAGCCTCATATTGCACATGCACACATTTTACATCGGATCTGACAGAAAGCTGTCAGATTTGTTTGTTGTTAAAACACTCCCATAAATCATACTGCTAGCTGTGTCTCAATGAAGTACTGATTATACCACACAGCATCAAAAGAATCCTGCACTTAAAGTGATTGTAAACAATCACCTGGTAAAGCAACCCATTCAGTTTAAAATAGAAATAAAAGGTACATTTTTTTGTATAGATATAAAAAAAAAAACACATTATAAATACATTGTCCCCCTTTTTTTTTATCACATTCCCTCTGTTCTCAGCTGCAAAAGAGCTGGGGGAGGAGAAGCAGCAGTGAACTGGCAGTATGTCAGAACAAGTCTGATAACTGGAGGAGAGTACACTGATTTCTCAGCATAGCTAGAGAACTGACCCTGATGTGCTCTCCTGTTTAGTGTGTTTTTTTTAATAGAAAAGCAAGGGAACTAAGAGGAACACCAGTGATTGCACATAAAAGAAGCAATACAAAGAGAACAGGATACTTTCTCATACAAGTACATGGTACAACATGCTCATATTAGGAATATAAAGTGTTGGAGTAACAAACGCATTAAGCTTGGTACACACTACTAATTTATTTTTCAACCCTGCGGGTTAAACTAAAAAAATTAAGAAAAACTGTCAGATTTCTGTACCAGCACAAGTGATGTTGGTTTTGTGATCCCCTATGCTGCTATGTTCTGACAGGTCCCACCCCCCTGCGCTTATAGCGAAAAAAGGGAACTTATGCTTTAATAAAAATCATCTCTCCACTCCTACTGCACAGCGCCTATTGGGATCTGTAGCGTAACCATTATAGTGTACCCATTATATGGCTGCTGTCTCAAAGTACAACTCCCAGGATTCTCAGCACACTGTATAGATGTCTATAAGCTTGCTTGGCTTTAGCTCTCCCCCCCCTGGCTGCAGGAGGATGGTGTGACATAACATTAAAGGATTTTTTGACTCATATAACTCAAACACTGCCAGACTCTCTATTAGACCTGTCTTCTAGAAAAACGAGCATTGTAAATACTGATTTTAGAGCTGTCTTCAGGCCGGTCACATGACTTGCGGCTGCTGCACAGCTCCGATGGATAGAAACTGCAGGAGGGGCCACGATCTCCCTCTGACGTCAGCTGGGGAGATCACATGGTCGCTCAGCCTCTCCTGCAGTAGCCATGGAAGTCACTTGACCGGCCTGAAGACAGCGCTAAAATGGTTTTTATAGCGCTCGTTTTTTTTAAAGAATAATGCAGTGTGCTCTGCCAGCATATGAAAGAGTTGCTGGCAGTGAGCATACAACATTTTAAATTTTATTAGAAGAGGCTGGGGGTGGGGTGGGGGGGGTGGTGACGGAGACACAGACACGAGATAACATGCATGAAGGAGGGGGTGAGGGGGCAGAGAGGAGAGCAGAGGGGACAGCAGAGTATGAGGGAGGGAGGTAATCAGACCACAGTGATCAGGGCGGAGCTGCCCTGATTTTCATGGTCTGTTTTAAAGAGGGGATACAGGAAGTGCCAGGTTCAGTTTTTTTATATATAGTTTAGAGGGGGAAGATTACACATCACAAGCACTGTGCTATTTAATCTGTTTTAAGGTATACTGGGGTGGGGAAATTAAATTTTTACAGCGAGCAATAAAACGTTGTTTGTTTTCAGTTTAGCTCACAAGTGGCAAGGACACAATTTTTCTGGCAAGAAACTGGTTATTTTGGCGTAAAAATTTAAATAATGGAGTTAACCTGTCTATCTAACAGTATGCGTATTGATTTTTTCTTGGCTGTTTTTTCCATTTGTTGCCCTCCAATGCTCCTTGCTGTATAGGCCAGTTATGGATGGGGGCAGCTGGTTCACTTTTTGTATGCATGATATATAGGTCAGATAACGCACTCACATCTTTGCAGCCATTGTGCAATTTGCTGGGTGTACAGTGTGTCCCTGTACCTTTAAGGAGGGTTGTGCTCCCTCCAGGCCGTCTGCACTTCATCTATCCAATCAGAATGCCTGTGCTCCCACTGTGGAGCCTCTTAATAGTTAGAGGTAGAAACTACAGGTAACAGGGTGCCTTGCTGGAGCCTGCAGCTTACGCATGTATTTGCAAATGTGTGCAGACTAAACCCCTGTTTTTAACGTATACTGTTAGACAGGTTTATTTGGTTGGTCAGTAGAGCTTGACATTTTCCTTGGATTTTTCCCTGGCTGTTTTTTTGTCATTTGTTGCCCTCCAATGATCCTTGCTGTATAGGCTAGTTATAGATGGGGCAGTGGCTCACTCTTTTTATTATTATGGATAGTAGACCTTACTAATGTCTGCTTAACTTTTATTTTATCTATGGGGTTAGGGGGTTGAAGTCAATGTGAATGATATATTGTGAGTTGGCTATCACGGTACCCATAGAGGAATTAGTACACATAGTATTTCTCAATATTTTATTTAACAAAAAAAGATAAAAGAAGATTGCATAAAATCAATAAACATGATATAGTAAGGTTCCCCCATCTTCGGGTCCTTGTAGCTATGTACTTGATATTATACTTTGCCTGGCGATGTTATAGGCCGTCTCCTAGTATACTGTACAATGCTTTGGTGCATGTGTTTTGGTGTAGGTTCACAGGCATTTTTGCTGTGGATTGCTTTTGACATGTTGGGATTGAGCTGGTTCATCTGTGCATGTGCGTGGTTTTGGTTTTGTTTCTAACTGCGGATTGAGACAGCACAGGCATGATTGCCTCCGGTGGGCTGGAACATAGAGCGGTTCTCATACACTGCCTTGTATGTGTCAACCCACTCCCAGAAAATGCACCTGACTGTGGATTGAGACAGCACAGGCATGACTGCCTTCGGTGGGCTGGACCATTGAGCGGATCTCATACACTGCCTTGTATGCACAAATCTACCTCCAGCAAACACACCTGTCACTAACTAAATAGAACGCTTTTTTTGGCGCCAGTCTTGATCAGTTCATTCATTCACCGCTGTCTTCTTTCAGCTCTTTCACCAGTGGGGGCCCGGTCTTCTGCATCGCCTTCTTCTCTTTTTCTCCTCTTTGATGTTGACTCGACGCTCCCTCCCGCTGTAATGCCGGGTGTGCGGTGCGCGGCGATTTATATAGGCCTCTTATGATGTCACAGTCCCAGCATGCTCTGGGTGGTGACGTTATTAAAGGGGGCTCCCAGATTCCGATAAGCCCCCTGCCTGCAGACCTCGACAACCAAAGGCCAGGGTTGTCGGGAAGAGGCCCTTGTCCCCAACAACATGGGGACAAGGTGATTTGGGGTAGGGGGCCCCCCTGCCCCAAAGCACCCCCCCATGTTGATGGCATTGCGCCTGGTAAGGCTCAGGATGGGGGCGCTCGGATAAGGGTCGTTTGGATTTGGGGGTGCTCCCACACCGTTTTTTTGGGGTAGGGGGTTCCACTTTAAATCCATACCAGACCTAAGGGCCTGGTATGCTCCTAGAGGGGGAACCCATGCCAGTTTTTTATTTAAGTGGATTGGCGTGGATTTCCCCTGTGGGAGATAGGAGCTTGCCTTAGAACAGGTTCACACTGGGGCGACTTCCTGTAAAGTTGCCTCACTGTGAACGGGTATCCGACTTGGAGGCGACCTCCATTGAAATCAATGGGTACAGGTCGCCTAGAAGTCGGATTGAAGTAGTACAGGAACCTTTTCTGAAGTCGGAGCAACTTCAGTAGTGTACATTAAGACGGCTCCCATTCACTTCCATTCATTTTCTCGACCGCGTTACTTGGGGCAACTTGGGGCGTCTTGAAGTCGGATCCCGGATCGCCCCAGTGTGAACCGGCTCTAAGTGTACTAATTCCTTTATGGTACCATGATAGTCCATCATGTTGATTTGCTTTTTTCTAAATTCTATATAGGATGAGGTGCCCCCATAGCCTATTATTTCACATTTCTGCAAAAATATAAGAAAAAAAGTTTGCTACGAATGGGACAATAGAAAGGGAAGCAATACATGATACATTTTTTTGTTCAACCTGCAGGTTGAACATACAAAAAGCACATATGTGTCACATATCTGGTTGGAGTCCGAAATGCCGAGAGGGCTCCCCTTGTGACTAAGTGCAGTACACCCCTGAGGTTGGATACAGAGGGTGTAGTGCCCAGAGAAGCACAGGTTGCCGGATGGATCCAGGAGAGAAGAGCTGGTGAGTGCCTGAAGAATACTGGAGAGTACAGGAAACACCGCTGGGCTGCAGTCTCTAGGAGTCCTCGGTAACACTTGGCAAGGTGTGCACAGGGAGCAATAGTGGAAGCCAGCTCGGGATCAAACACTGTGGATTCAGGCAGGAGATGCAGGTTAGCAGGAATGGAGACAAGCCAAAGGTCTGGTGTTGGAAAATAGGCAGGAACAGATAACTGAAGCAAAGTCCGTGAAACAAGCCGGGATCAGGTGCTGGAGAAGGTAACAAGTCAGTAAAGCAAGCCAGGGGGTCAAACCAGGAGAGCAGATCAGACAGGTCAGGAACAAGCCGGGTCACAACAGGAAATCAAAAAATCACAACAGGAAATCAAAACAGCAGTAACACAGAGACTCAGGAAGGCTTACGACAATCCAGCAATTTGGATCAGACAGTGGCAGCCTTTTATAGGCCAGCAGGAGGATCTTCCTGTCACATGAGCCTATGGCTCCCATTTCTTCTACACCGGCGTAAGCCCGCCTAATTCAAATTGTGAAGAGGTGGGCGTGTGTTATGTAAATTAGGCTTGACCCGACGTGATTGACGTTTTCCCCGAACGGCGAATGCATCGTCCGTGGAATTTCCCAGTGTGCAATGCTCCAAAGTACGCCGCAAGGACGTAATTGATTTCGACGTGAACATAAATGACGTCCAGCCCAATTCACGGACGAATTACGCAAACGACGTAAAAAATTAAAAATTTGACGCGGGAACAACGGCCATACTTAACATTGGTATGCGCACTTACGCCACCATATAGCAGGGGTAACTTTACGCCGGGAAAAGACTAACGTAAACGGCGTAAATGTACTGCGTCGGCCGGGCGTACGTTTGTGAATTTGCTTATTTAGCTGATTTACATATTCTAGGCGTAAATCAGCGTACACGCCCCTAGCGGCCAGCGTAAATATGCAGTTAAGATCCGACGGGATAAGAGACTTACGCCGGAGAGGAAACAGAGGGGGGAGGAAACACAGGGTCCAAACGCCCCAAAACGTAGTTGGGAGGGGTATCTTCAATTTAAGTACCAAAACCCTGACAGACTCCGAAAAGTCTTTACTTGATAAGGGGTTAAAGTTTGCACCCCCACAGAGCCTAAACAGGTTTGGTACCTACATGGATATACATAAATTCGTTAGGAAAATCCATATAAAAAGATACATGGCCGGAATCACTCCGTATGATCGACACCCAACCAATGGCTTTGTTCATTCGGGCCTATCCAACTCTTCTTTGTTTAACCCTCCCGGTGGAATGACACCATCCCTAAGAACTTTTAGGGATGTCCTATTAAGAGACCTGGAGGGTATGGAAATTAAGAAGGCCAAACTCAGTAAAGTTTTACAAGAGGGTTTAGATTCTCTTTGTAAAAATAAGGATTTAGTTATCCGACCAGCGGATAAGGGGGGGGTATCGTTGTCTTGGACAAGGTGGATTATTTAAAAGAGATGCACAATATTGTTGACGACACCGATACCTACTCTGTTCTCCCTAATGACCCTAAACTCAAATTTAAAAGGGAACTGGAAATTTTAGTGGAGAGGGGATTGTTTGAAGGTATACTGACCATCAAGGAGAAACTTTTTCTCATTCCTAAAGCCCCTCGGACTCCCACTATATATTACCTCCCGAAACTACATAAGGATCCAGTCTGCCCCCCGGGACGTCCCATAGTGAGTGGGATTGATTCCATCACGTCCCGGGTGGGCAGATACATCGATTTTTATTTACAGCCTATAGTAAAAAAGGTGCCTTCCTATGTTAAGGATTCAAGGCACATTATGAACATACTAACCAGTTTTACAGCAGCCTCTGGGATGTGGATGGTCACTATCGACGTAAAGTCGTTGTATACCATCATACCCCACGCCTTGGGTATGGAGGCAGTCCTATATTTTCTTTCTAAAGAATCCGGGCTTTGTACTAAACAGGTGGAGTTCATTATGGCCCTGCTAAAGTTCGCGGCCGGATCAAACTATTTCTGGTTTGATAATGTGTTCTATAAACAGAACACTGGGGTGGCCATGGGGGCTAAGTATGCCCCAAGCCTGGCCAATTTATTTATGGCCAGGTGGGAGGAGGATGTCATCTATTCACGAAATGTACCTCAGGTTGCCCTATGGGCACGGTACATTGATGACATCCTCCTCCTGTGGACTGGTGAGTATGTGGACCTCGTTGGTTTCATTAATGACCTCAATTCCAACAACAGGGGGATCGAGCTAAAATACGAGGCCAGCCAAACCAGTGTCCATTATTTGGATTTGACTATAAGTGTTAGTGATGGTTCCTTTGCCACTTCCACTTATTTTAAAGACACTGACCGCAATGCTTTCATCCCTATCGATAGCTGCCATCATGCCCCTTGGCTCAAGGGAGTCCCTAAGAGTCAATATCTTAGACTCAGGAGGAACTGCTCGAACCGCCAAGAGTTTTTAAATCAGGCTGGGGTTCTCACAGAGCGTTTCCTAGAAAAGGGTTACAATGAGAACACTTTAAAAGACACTCTTGACCAAATCACAGCTATGGATAGGGATGAACTTTTGCATGAAAGGGAACATGTTGAAGGAAATCAATTCCTTGAGGGTGTGCCTTTTATCACCTCTTATTCCATCCAGCACCGGTCCATTTCACATCTGATTCAGAAACATTGGCACATAGCCAGGAGTGACCCGGTGCTAAGAGAAATTTTGCCAACCAAACCGAAGGTGATTTTTAAGGGAGTGCAGTCCCTTAGGAATAAGATTTCTGTCAATGTTATTGACCCTCCCCTTAGGAGCATTGGCTTCTTTGACCAACTTAGGGGCTATTATAAATGTAATAGGTGTCGGGTATGTGCCCTCAGTAGCAACCAGCGGAGATGTGTCACCACCTTTATTTCTACAGTCACCCAGAAGGAGTTTAAGATTGTGCCATGTGTTACCTGCGCCTCCACTGGGGTGGTGTATTTGGTTCAATGCCCTTGTGGGCTACAATACATAGGCCGCACTAAGAGATCCTTCCAAATAAGGGTTAATGAACACATCACGAAGATTTTAGCAGGTTTTAGGAACCACTCTGTGTCTAATCATTACAGACTTAAACATCATAAGGACCCCTCCAATACCCTTTTTCTCGGAATTGATAAATTCAAGGCGCACTGGAGGGGTAGTAATTTGGTTAGGGAGATTTCCCAAATGGAAATGGGGTGGATCCATCGTTTGAAATCATACAGTCCCCATGGCCTCAATATTGAAACAGATATAAATGCTTTTATTAATAATGCCTGATGTGAACCTTTGTAAAGGGCTCTATGGGAACAGACACGGGTTTTTGCATTTTATTTGCAACTTTATTCTTTTATTTTTATTCACTTTATTTTTATTGTATTCCTACACATAAAAATTTGTTTTGATTTTAGCTGTTTAGCTATATATACATAATGATATAATTCTATTTTTCAAAAAATAAATTTTCATGCATTTTCTCACTTATGTGAAAATGCTATTTTTAGTATATAATTTTTTTTTTTCCTTCTCACAATGAACACATTTTTTCTACTTGTGTTCTTTTCCCCTTCTTTTCCCCCCCCCCCCACCCTTTTTGAGGTATGTTTACCCTTGAGGGTGTGGGGTAGCACGTACCGTGTTTTTTCACGTTAATATATTCCCGACTGCGTTGGGACTTAATAAATATAATTTTTTGAACATTAAATTTATTTAAATATACTAACTAAATTTATATAAATATTTAAAAATTGGTATATTAAACCGTTTGGACTATTATTATTTATTTGACGTAATAATCATTCAGCACAATAAAATTCACAATTCACTTTGTCACTTGAAGTGCCTTTGATCTTGCACGCACAGGAATGTGTGTTTTTTAATTTATATTATTTAGGATAATACCCTTTAAAAATCACTACCTTGTATAGATATGCAGGCCTGTGTTCTCCCTAGGTTTATATTACCACTAGGTTCAATCTAATAAGTGGTTTCAAATTTGCCCACAAGATGGCCGCGGTGAGCACCGAGTTGAATTATCCTGTGCCGGATATAAACTTTGTGCTTCCTTGGTTTGACTGTGTGCTAATTCTAACGAGCCTCCACGGAGGTTCTATAAGTTTTAATTTTAAAATTTTTTATCAAATTAAATTAATTTTTTCTTTTTATTACCGTTTTTGTGGCGAGTGGGAGTTCACTCTGCGGCAATTGGGTATCGACAAAAAAGATTAACATTCTCTGCTCGAGCCGCGCACGTCAAGCGCGGCAGTATGGGCAAATTTTCCCTCAATAAAGATGGCGGGGTCTGTTCCCATGGATCGCCGTTTACATTGAGTGGCTGCTATATGAAGGTGTCTCACTGTTGCTAGCCCTACCCCCATTGAAAACGTCCATTAGTGACGAAACGCGTCTGGGAGGCTGCGTCAGTGACGTCACCACGCCAAGGAGGAGGGCTCCTCAAGTCGGCCGGCTTTACTGTTTGTTGTCACACGCTGTTTTTACTCGTACTAATGTAAGTACACTACTTTTATTAAATATATTTTATCCTGCGGTATCACGCTATTGTGCCCCTTCTTTATCTTCCGGTGTATGTGTCTGGACCGCTTGATTGCTGCTGTCTATTGAGGGGGTTATTGAGAGTGAACTGCAACTCCTTTCCATCCTATTGCTGAGGCTTGGATCTCGCTGCTTAACATAAGTGTCCCACCCTGAGTATCCAGAGGATTGAAAGGCCGTGGCTGGGCTATAGCCAATTGCAATAAAGGCTTGCCGTTTGGTAAGCAGCTTATTCTTACGGTGGAGGATTTGCACCAAATGCATGCATGTCACCTGGGTGTTCGAAGTTTGACTTAATTTAAGAACCTAGTGTCATTCATCAAGCAAACCAAAGGCTCCATCTGATGTTATTGCCTACAGGGGGATTTCACCAATTTTCATTCATTGACTGACATTGTTTTTGAATTTATTAGAGTGGCGCGGCTTTTTTATACTATATATTGCCTTGTTTTTCCAACGTCAGCTGCTGCCTATAGACTCTGTGGTGGAAGCGTGGTTTTTTGTTTTTCCAAGAGACTTACGCCGGTCGGATCTAATAGAAATCTATGCGTAACGGATTCTATGAATCAGGCGCATAGATACGACCGGCCGCACTAAGAGATACGACGGCGTATCTGGAGATATGCCGTCGTATCTTGTCTGTGAATCTACCCCAATGTCCACAGGAAATCATAGTACCCTTACTCATTCATGAAAAAAAGTGTAACCTTGAAATAGACACCCAAATATTTTTACAAGTCTTTTATAAAAAAAATGTACTCATCAAAACTAAGAACCTGACACATAATCAATCCCGATGGATATTTATAGATAAATGACAGCTCAAATGAGCGGAAAGGCCAGTTACCATATTTAGGCAGTGATGTCACTGCTATCCCCACCCCTTTGCTTATGTAGCTTGGGACTCTGGGCCATGTAAGTCAATGTGCCAGTGACAGCAGTGATTGCTAGGAATGCAGTGGGCGCCAGTACTTCCTTAGGAATTATTGATGACGGGAAGCTGTCATATATAAAAGTGATAGAAATACTGCTTCTATATATGATGCTTGGCTCTCACCAAACAGGCGACCGAATGCTCGAACAGGGAAAGTTTGAACCAATCGCTCATCCCTATCTACACATAATATATGAATACCTATATGTATTCAGGATATATACTGTACACTGTATGTACCACACTGAAATTCTAAGGAAAAGCAAAAACTTTACAGCACAGCCTTAGCAGTCAGTTTGAAGTTCCAAGATTGTATCTTCAAGTTTTGTTATGACTCATAATGATAAAGGATAAATCCACAGAAAATTGGTATTTTAGTTTTGTACGACACCAGCAACCTAGATCAGTTTCCATCTGTTTCAAGCCATTAGCATCTTTTCAATCCTTCTGTGTGTGCTTGGTCTTCTTAAATACTGAATCACGTGCCCCTAAATATGTAAAGTATGATGATAAAGGTTATAAAAGAACCAAGCAACCATTTGTATAAAGTAAATATTAATACAGTTAATTTATACACATACTACCCACAATGACATATCATTGCTTCTAGGAAATAAATGAAAAACTTTTACAAATGAACAATACTAATGCCTTCTTTTATGACTTGTCTCACATGCCTAAAAATGCAAAATTTACGGTAATTAAATGCATTACTCAGAAATCTTCACCAAGTGTTAAAACCATTAAACAAGCAAATTATAAATTGCATGTGGCATTTATGTCATCGTCATCCCCCATTCTTCCAGTAATTTTATTTTTCATAAAGGTGCCTGCATTGTTACACATACCAGTAATGGAAAAATTGTCGTGAAAGTGCCTTTATTCCTTGGAGGCCGCTAGTTCATTAGTAGAAACACTGAAATCTTGATGAGCAGCCACTGATCAGCAAATGGAAAATGAACAGGGTTATAAATTCAAGGCAAACGGAATCATTAACATTTGCTGCTTGTATCTTGGAAGCACAGTAAATCATATGTGCCTGGATGTAGCAAGACAAAATACCATTACTAATTAGGATTAATTTCTAGAATAACAATGCACACAAAAGTATTTGGTGAAAAATATCTTATCATTTTGTGGTTTTACATATGGGGCCAGATTCACAGACGACTTACGCCGATGTATCTATTGATACGCATCGTAAGTTCTGTGATGCGCCGTCGTATCTATGCGCCTTATTCAGGGAACAAGATACGCCTGAATTTTGCCAAGATACGACCGACGAAAGTCTCCTACGTCGTTGTATCTTGGGTGCATATTTATGCTGGCCGCTAGGGGAGCTTCCATAGATTTTCGCTTTGAATATGCAAATGACCTAGATACGCCGATTCACGAACGTACTTGCGCCCGCTACGCCGTTTACGTAAGGCTTACGTCCGGCGTAAAGTTACTCCTGTTATATGAGGGGCAAGTGATGCAAAGTATGGACGTCGGAACAAGCGTATATTTTTACGTTGTTTACGTAAGTCATACATGAATGGGGCCGGGCGTAGGTTACGTTCACGTTGTTGCCATTGAGCCGCTGTCGTATCTTAGGGCGTAAATTCGACGTGATTCTGAGCATGCGTGCGCATGCGCCATTCTTACGGCGCTTCATTTACATGGGGTCACGATTCATTATAATACAACACGCCCACTACCAGCCTACTTTGAATTACGTGGGCTTTTGCTGGCCCATTTAAGTTACGCCCCTGTAACTTAGGGAGAAAGTGCTTTGTGAATACTGTACTTGCCTCTCTATGTTACGTCGGCGTAGCGCATATGAGATGCGCTACGCCCGCACAGAGATACGCCGATCTCTGTGAATCTGGCCCATAGTATTTGGGCTTATTAAAAGGGTGGTAAATGACATCCCCTGAGTATATTTCCTATATCTTTACAAGCACAGGATGACGGAAAAAAAAAAGAGTACTGGGCGTATAGTTTTCTATTTTTTTTTTTAGTTTGCTATTTTCATTAGGTTTGCAGTTAGGGGGTCTAAGGGGATCAGGTCACAGTCCAAAGTCAAGAGTACAGAGGCATGGTCAGAGAAAGATATGATGTCAATCTGGGAGCAGGTGATTCTTGTCAAGTCCTTGTCGTGCACTAGGAAAAGGTCTATAATTAAATACATTATGGGGGCGTGGCCAGCAGCTGGAGTGGATGGCTGTGTGAAGAAGGAGCTCTGAGCTTTGAACCAGCATCCAGCGATATCCAGCGACTCCATCGACCCTAGAGATCCCCTAAACTGCTCCAGCAATCCCCAGGCACATTCCGGTAGCCTCAGGGCTACCTCTTAGTGACACAGTAATGAAGGACATGTTGGTGACACTCAGGGGATCGCTGCATTTCACAAATCAAGAATGATGTTACCTTTATGGGAGACAGAGTCAGCCATTTAGAAGACAACATGGGTAAATTTACTGTTGCACACAGCAAATCGGTAGATGCACATAATGACGCAGAAGGGGATATACAAGCCATTAAGGAAAAGATCGCAGATTTAGAGGACAGATCTTGAAGGAATAATATTAAGCTGCGGAGGGTGGAGGAATCTGTGACCCCAGCTGAATTGTGGCGCTATATCCAAGATTTCATGGCTGACATTTTTCCTGACATCCCAGACAGGGAGGTCATTGTGGATAGAGCTCACCGCCTTCCCAAACCCAAATTCTTACCTGAAAAAGTTCCAAGGGATGTGATTGCTCGCATACACTTCTTTCATGTTAAAGATGAACTTATGCGCTTTTCCAGGAAAAATCACCCTCTACCAGCTCCCTATTCAGACGTCTCTGTATTTGCGGATCTGTCACAGCATACCATGATGGCATGTAAAAATGTGTCCTCTATCACTAAGCTACTACAAAACCACAAAATCCCCTATTCCTGGGGGTTCCCCACCAAGCTTCTGATTACTAAGTATAACCGCACTCATGTTATTAAAAACATGGAGGAAGGTCTGTCTCTGGCCAGAAAATGGGACTTATGCCGCGTACAGACGGTTGTTTTTTGTGATGAAAAAAACCGACGTTTTAAATCATGAAATAAAACGACGTTTTTGAAACTTCATTTTCAAAAACGACGGTGCCTACACACCATCGTTTTTTTTTAAATGCTCTAGCAAAGCGCGTTTACGTTCAGCACTCTTTTCCATTGAAGCTAGCTTCATAACTTGCTTCTGAGCATGCGCGGGTTTAAAAACATTGTTTTAAACGTCGTTTTGCCCACACACTATCATTTTAATTGACACAAAAAACGACGTTTTGAAAAACGACACAAAAAATTCACGCATGTCCAAATTTTTTTTTGTCATTTTTCAGAAGACATAAAACAACGTTTTCCCCACACACGGTCATTTTAAATGACGTTTTCGAAAACAACGTTTTTTTTTTCATCACAAAAAACGACCGTCTGTACGCAGCATTACTACCTGAGGATGCACATATCCCATCGTCTAAACAAATACCTACTGGGATGTACCGTGTGATTTAGATAAGGATCAGATCACATTTTATGGCAAATTACTGCAGAAAACTAGTTAATTCCAAAGGGTTCACATACTCTTTCTTGCCACTGTATGCTAATCCTTATTACAAGCTTGTTTAGCTGTCAGTAACATGAACCAGGGTGATTAAATAATTTTCACCCCTGATTGCATCGCTAAAGTCCCAAGCTTAGAGATTAGATTAGATATTTTTTGGGTGTTAATTGTGCCCATAAAACCTATATCAAAAATGTCCTCCAAAAAAAATCAAGACCCACAAAGCTAGGCAGTATAGACAGTCTTGCAGAGATTCCAGATCCAGAAAACACTAAGGGCCAGATTCACAAAAGGGATACAACGGTGTATCTCCTGATACGCCGTCGTATCTCTGTTTCTTATTATGCGACTGATTCATAGAATCAGTTACGCATAGATATCCATAAGATCCGTCAGGTGTAATTGTTTTACACTGTCGGATCTTAGGAAGCAGTACCTCGGCTGCCGCTGGGGGGAGTTTGCGTCGTAAACCAGCGTCGGGTATGCAAATTAGGAGTTACGGCGATCCACGACGGATTTTCGCATTCGCTACGTCACAGCTAGTCTAGTTTCCTGTCGCAAAGTTAGTCGTCTTTTTTGGGTGCCCTAACTTTAGTCAGCAATCGTATTGCTGTCTAAAGTATGGCCGTCGTTCCCGCGTCGAAATTTAAAATTTAACGTCGTTTGCGTAACACGTCCGTTCGAAAATATGACGTCACGGCGCGCAAAGCACGACGGGAATTGCGAAACGGAGCATGCGCATTAGGTCCGGTGCGGGAGCGTGCCTAATTTAAATGGCACACGCCCATTTGAATTGGCCCGCCTTGCGCCGGAGGCTGCCAGCGTAGTTTTCATCGCAAGTGCTTTGTGAATCAGGCACTTGCGATGAAAACTTGCGGCGGTGTAACGTATCTACGATACGTTACGCCGCCTCTCACCTACGTGAATCTGGCCCTTAATCGGCAATATCAGTATTATGGGCTTGATAGCTGCTGCTAAACCAGAAATGATACATTTTGATAAATGTCAGCCAGTCAACGATTTCTTTGGACAGATGCACTTGTTTATCTGTCATAACCATTCAGCAGTACTGAATGTCTGTTTGGAAAGCATGCTGGATTCCGGGAGCCCTACAGCTCAATTGCATACTAGGCAAGTTTAAGCCAGTACTCTATTCTCATGACCCAGTAACCCAGTGGATCGTCAACTAGAAAGCTCTCTATGTATGGTTTTGCCCCTAGATAATCTCCCACTATATGATGCAGATGCTGCTGATGGGATGTGGAAGCTGAAAGCTCTGGGAGATGAGGACTATCCTATCTTGACCAACAGAAGCCTCAAAACTAGCTTACCATAGTCTGGAAAGGCATTACATAAACTGCTCTTTAAGGTATCCTCAAGATATTTCATCCTGTGCTCCAGGGGTCAAGTCCTGGGGAAAAAAGTGTGGGAACTCCCACCCAAGATCCACTCCGCCACCAAAAAATAAATAAATGATACGCTCATATGTATAATAAATAAACCGCAAGTTCTTTCTAAATCCTGCGATAACTCGCGGCAGACCTCCGAAATGTCTCCTGGGAACAATGACAAAAGCTCCCAGGAGACATTGCAGCATCGAGGAAGTGACGGAATACCTGATGAATCCATATACAGGAATCGGCCAGTAACATAAAGGATTACTAAGGTTCGCCTGCCCTTGACAGTGACTCGAGCTGGGCATTGCCGCTCAATGAAGGATTGGCTCGGGCGGCTCGGCTGCTCTCGGCTGCTCTAGTCCTGCAAAGGGAACTGCGTTCCTGCTGTGAAAAAAGTGCAGGAACTCCGTTCCCATGCGTTCAATGGGGAAGCCCAGAGTCTTCCCTCTTCCTGGGCTTCCCCAGTGACGTAGCAGAGGGTACGTCAGAGGGTGCGGGGTCACGTGACGGGTGGCCCTGCCTCCTCTATATAAGTAATGTCACAGCTTCAGCGTGTCATTCGCTGGGCTGTGTCCAGCGGTGAGAGGAGGTCGGGGTTGCTGCGCTCCCGATGAATGGATCTTCTCATCGCTGGAGCGGAGATCACCCGTCGCTGGATCTTCTCATCGCTGGAGATCACCCGCAGCCGTCGCAGGATCAGGACAACGTTGAAGCAGGAAGCCGGGAACGAGTGGATTATCACCGCTGGAGTTTTTTTTTTTTTTTTTAAATAAAGGACTTTATTCTACGGTGTGTGTGTGTGTGTTTTTTTTTTTACAAGACTTTACACTTCCTTCGTGAAATGTTAGGGGTACAGTGTACCCCATTACCATTTCACACAGGGGGGGGCAGGATTTGGGGGTCCCCTTTGTTAAAGGGGTCTTCCAGATTCTGATAAGCCTCCCGCCCGCATACCCCCACAACCACCGGGCAAGGGTTGTGGGGATGAGACCCTTGTCCCCATCAACATGGGGACATCCTCCCCATGTTGAGGCAATGTGGCCTGG